>NC_041381.1:496859752-496926301 GCF_002162155.2 Triticum dicoccoides
CGCCCCGCCCCACCGGAGCCTAGCCGGAGATAGATGTCGCCGTTGCCGTTTCGTTTTTTTTTAACCGTTCGATTTTTTTACAAAACCTAGATCTATTTTTTTAGAATAGATCGGTTCGTTTTTTCGGTTTAGTTATTTAGGGGACGTTCATCCGTACGTTCGTTTTAACGAACGTTGTTCGTCGGTTAGTCACAGACAGCGAAGATTCGTTCATTAGCCTCTTCGTCTCATTTATTTTCTAGGGTTTTATTTGTGACTATTTTTCGATCGTGATTTCTGCCCTGATCTGCGATCTAGTATAACTTTTCGCTCGTTTATCCAAACTAGATGAAAGAAGCGCCTAGATCTTCATCTCGAAGCCCTCTTTCTGTTTAACAAACTTGAGCATGATTTTGGTACTGTAAAATTTGACTTTAGTCCAGATTAGTAAACGATTCTTGTTTCTTTCGTAGTTTGAGTTTCGTTGCTCCGTTTGATTTGATTCTTTTTGCAAACCGGAGTTCTTCAGTTGAACTTTCTGGTTAGATCTTCTTATTTGAGTGTTACCCATGCTTCTAGTTTGAGTGCTTATGTATGTTATTGTTTGTTTGCGATAGAATTCCCGGAGTGCGAAGCGTGGTACTACGAGTCTCTATGTTTTGCGGGTCATCAGCAAGGCAAGTAACACATTGATAATATCCCTTTACTGCCCAGTTTTCATGCATTAGTTTCAATCCTCAAACATTGCATGGTTAGGATCTGTTTAACATGTGGGTTTGGGAAGTAGATGATGATGTAGAGCCTATTGCCCTATTATTATCAAACCTTTGGGAGTTACCTCTACGTTATGCTCGGGATTGCTATGCTATGCTTGTAGACGTGCATTGGGTGAGGGTATCCATGATAGATGTTAGTATTTTTAATTAATGGTTAGCTTAAGGTGGCTACTTAGATACACATCTGGGTGATTGGTTGCGGGCACCTTGAGAATCCAGTGTTGTCCTAGGATATCCCGGAGTACCCGTGTGATCATCCAACAGTTTGCCACCCAGGCTCTATGGGATCATAAGATTATTCATGCTAGAAACTTCCGTCTGCAGCCACAAGCTATTATGGGCTCTAGCATAGTTGAGTAGGTTGCATGACCTCTTTCAGTGGTGGGCTAGCAGATGTAGGGGAAAGTAGGTATAATTGTCAATCCAGAGTAAAGAGTTAATGTTTCAGAAAGAATGTGTCTCGGTCATCCGTTTCTCAAACATCATGTAGTGCGAGAAATCTAACGAAGGAGATCGAGTCTTGTGGGGAAAAGTGCGCAAACCTCTGCAGAGTGTACAAACTAATCATGGTTAGCCATGTCCCCGATTATGGACATCTTGCGTATCTGGTTCTTGGATTATCATGTTGATCTCATCACTCTAGATTAATTTTTTGGGTTAATTTGATATTTTTTAATTGGGATTGAGTTGGAGGGACCTTCTCAATGTTTAACAACCACCATGATAGCTAAATAAAATTTATTCCTTTGTTTTAGGGAAAAATTTGCTTTATGCAAAACAGTAACCATAGAGCTTTCCACCAGCCATATATGCATGTAGTGATAGCATTTATTCTGTTCATTACTCTTTGTGTTAAATTGCCAGCATACTCCATGTGCTGACCCGTTTCGGGCTGCAACATGTCATGTTGCAGACTTTTCAGACGACGAGTAAGGTGCCATAGGTCGTTGTCATTCACTCAGCTATGCCATTGGAGTTGATGAACTCACTTTATCTTCCAAGCCTTCCACTATTATCTTATTTAGATGGCCTTAACCCATATTATTGTAATAAGTTCTGTTTTGAGCCATTCGCTGCAATAAGTGTGTGATTGAAACTCTGTTATAAATCCTTAAGTACTCTGTGTGTCAGTATTACCCATCCAGGGATGGCACTAATGCACAGAGACTAGACTGTTTGAGGTCTGATCGTTACAAGATGGTATCAGAGCACACACTGACTGTAGGACACGACCACTAAGCTAAAACCATAGGTCACTCTTCTCTACTCATTTCTGACTCATCTCCCTTTTCTACTCTATAGGATGGCAGACTCAAGGAAAAAGTTTACACAACCGGATGAAGACACCCCTTTTGGACGACACTTGAAGGAAGTTACTAGGTACCTGAACATCGGAATATCGAGCTTCACCGGGACCTACATCGCCACTTTACTAGAAAAGGAGCATTGGATGATTCCAGTTCAAGTTCCAGGAAGGACGTTCATGCCAGTCACCGAGCCCATAGAGTTTTCCTTTGATGCACCAACCTGGAGTCGAGCATGGCAGCCCACATCGCCATGGGATGCATTGGAGAAGTTTATCACAAGGATCTTAAGGATACTATCTACCAAATATGTGGGCGCCGAGATGAGCAATGGGAGATGATCATCACCAGGAGGGACAGGTCCATTACAACTTTCATCCGGGAGTTAAACCAGCACATTCGTCGCCAGGAGAACCAAATGTGCATAGGCATGATAGATCTGAAGAAGGCAATGACCAGGATTACGGAGCTAGAGGAGGAACTCAAGTCCACACGCGACGGATATGAGGAGGAAATGATGATACTAATGGAAAAGAATGACGACCTGACAAGGAAGCTAGGAGTATTCATGGGAGATCCCGCGCCAGGAGGAGATGACACCGATTCAGAGGACTACATCATCATCGATGACACCGATTCTAATCCCGACGATAGCGATGATGACTATGTTGATGAAGCTAGAGCAGATATCATGGAGTCTTCCATCGACCAAAACTTCTAGTCGACCACCATATCAGTAGTACTGTATTCCCCCATGTATATAGTATAGTCCGATCACTTTTGTAACGATAGTTAGACCGATTGTATGCCCTTGTTTGAATTGATTGAAGTGATATGATTTTGTTTTTCTCATGTGCATATGGGTTTTTTTTTCCTTTAGACCTCATTCTATTCTGTTTTCTCACCTTTTCTAAACCCAACAGATGCCTCTGAGACGTGACAATGTATTTGCTTTCCCACCGGAGCTCACTCAGTTGATCTAGCAGCAGAATACCTTGACGCAACTACTAGTTCAGAATCAGAACCAAGGAAACAACAACAACAACCCACCACCACCACCTGTTGATCACTTAGCCCGTTTCCTAAGGCTGAATTTGTCGGTGTTCTATAGTAGCACTGAACCAATCGTTGCATATGATTGGCAAGGGAGCTGACCACTGAAGGTTGCACAGATGCGAAGAGAGTGCGTTTTGCCGCGCATCAGCTTGATGGACCCACAGCATCATGGTGGGAGAATTTCACAGCCACTTACCCCATTGACACTGTTACATGGGATCAGTTTCAGCAGGCTTTCCGCATTGCCCATGTCTCAGCAGGAGCTATGAACATGAAGAAGTGCGAGTTTCACAACTTGCGCCAAGGAGGACGCATAGTGGGCCAGTATGTGGATGAGTTTAGTAAGTTAGCACGCTATGCTCGTGATGACATAGCTACAGATGCTCCTAAGCAGGAGAAGTTTTTGGAAGGACTGGATGATGAGCTGAGCATGCAATTGATGGTGGCAACCTTCAACAACTACCAGGAGGTGATGGTGGCAAACTTCAACAACTACAATTGATAGAGCTCTTATGATTGAAGGGAAGCAGCAATAGATAGATAGCCGCAGGATGAAGTATGGACCAGGGAAGTACAATTCAGGAGCTCAGCAGAGGCCTTGTTTTATCCCGAACTCGGGAGGACACATTCACCAAAACCATGGAGGCCATAATGCCAATGGGGGAAGTTCGCATAACCACAGTGGCCCCAAGAATGGGAATGGGAATGGAGGAAGCAACGGCCAGGACCGTTCCAACCCAGCAACATCCGCCAAGAAGGATCTAAGTCACATTACTAGTTTCAAGTGTGGGAAGAACAGACATTACGCCACCGACTGTTCTGAATCAAACAATGGAAATGGCAATGGAAGCTGTGGGAGGAAGCCCAACCCTTTCAACAGGGGACAAGTGAACCACGTTAGCGTGGAGGAGGTTGAAGAGCAGCAAGATGTAGTTATAGGTAAGGTTTTGGTTAAGTCCTTTACTACAATCGTTCTTTTTGGTACTAGTGCATCGCATTCATACATATCAAGGCGATTCATGGATAAGTATAAGTTGCCCACCAAAGTTCTTAGGACACCTATGTTAGTAAGCTCGCCAGGAGCAGAGCATATGGCAAGCCAAGGATGTTTTCAGATGCCATTGACCGTAGGTAGGCATGTTTTCCCCTCGGATCTGATAATTCTGGAGTCACAAGGGTTGGATGTGATTTTGGGTATGGATTGGCTATCGATGTATGGAGGAAACATCGATTGCGCCAGTAAGTCAATTATGCTCACCGCCCCAGAAGGAAGAAGGATCAAGTATGTATCCCGGCATGTGCCGAAGAGGACTCAAGTGAATTCCGTATCACGAATTGTACAGGAGGAAGTACCAGTGGTGAAGGATTACCCTGACGTATTTCCGGATGAGTTGCCAGGCATGCCACCAGATAGAGACATTGAGTTTTTTATTGAGCTTTTGCCAGGCTGTAACATCCCCAAATTCTAAATTTTGGAATGTTATATTAAATAGATAGCTATGATTGATTGTTTGATTGATTGTGTGAAGTTGAGTGACATTCGAAACTTTTCAAAAGTTAAATGAGAGGGAATAAAAGGACTTTCCCAAACTTTCACTTTGCTTTTATGGTCTCTGTGAATTCAAATTCATCTCATCATAAAACCCTACAGAGAAGATGACATGACTTCTTCCATTTAATTAAATAAAAAAGGGTTTTGAAAAGATTTGAATTTCATTCAGAAATATTTCCAATTCATAAACTTCATGCAACTCAATGATTTTCACGAGAGAAGATAAAATGACTTCTTCAAAACATATGAAATATGAGTTGGGAGTTTAAAAGGATCAAATTTAAAGTCCTTCTGGAAATTATTTTCAATTTCGAGTTATTTGGTTTTTATTCAAATTATTTTTCTCCAAAAATAAAATATATGGAAAATAGGGTAAAATGATTCCCTACATCAGAAAATTGGAGAGAAATAAATTTGAATTAACTTTGGTATTTTTAAAATGATTTTATTAGGTTTTAAATAGATCAGTAGTACTGTTCGAATTATATGAATTTTTGTGGATTTTATTTAACGTTAGTAAAATGTTCACATTATAGGAAATCTTTTTCTAAAAATTTTGATATATTATATGCCTCTAGTATATTTTATATTTTCGTGGTTTCTTCTTTTTTTTTGGGAAAATGTTAAAAAAATCCCTCCGTCGAACTGGGCCGGCCCAGCTCCCGTCCCCGACCGGGACTCCTCCCGAATCCGCCGTCGCGCCGCCATGGACGTCGTGCCGCCTCCGGCCTCCTCTGCCCCCTCCTCCACGCCACGTCGCCCCTCCCCACCTATAAAACCCGAGGCACCGGGCCCTGTTCCTCTCCTCCTTGCGTCATGCGTCGCCACCGCTGCATCTGCTGCCACCGCTCCGGAGTTGTAGCCGCCGTTGAGCCTCCTCGCCGCCGCCCCACACCTTCCCGACCCCCGCAGCTACCACCCACCTCACCACCGTCCCGCGCCGCACGTCTCCGTTCACTCCGCCGAGCCGGAGGGCCACCGGAGACGCCGCCCCGGCCGGACCCGAGCCACCGCCGCCGTCCCGTCGCAGGAGCACGCCGCTACCGCCGGAAACCGCCGCCGCCCGTTTAATTTCCAAACTGGTACAAAAACCGCTGAACTCGTCGGTTTTCCTTTTAGTTCGGATTTTCTTTTAGATTGGTTATATTTATTTTAGGATTTTATTAAACAGCGAACGTCCACTGTTTAGATGCTATAAATGAATGTTCGTTATTCAGTCTTTTCTTTTTCTGTTTATTTATGGCAGGGACCTATATGTATTTATCTTTGTTGTAGACTCGTCCTTTTGTTTCAAACTACCACAACTTTTCGCTCGTTTGTCCAAATCCAACGAAACCAGCGCCCACTTTTTCGTTATGATTCCCTCTATCTAGTAAAACAACTTAAACATGTTTTTGAATGTTTTAAAATTTGAATTCAAACAGATTTGTATTTAAACGTAACTTGAATTTTATAACTCCGTTTGAGTTGATTCTTTTTGCAAATTGAAGCTCTTGACATAAAATTTCTGATAAGGCCAAATTCACCCAATTTTGGTACTGTTAGAAATTGTTTTCTGTTGCAAGAGTTAATTGCCTGTTTTCGAAGTTTTCTGATATCTTCTCTTCGATTCTTTTGCATGAGTGCTTATGTATGAAATTGCTTGCTCGCGATAGATTGAACGGAGTGTGACGAGTAGAACTATCAGGAGTTTTGAGTGTGAATCATCTTCATCAACAGTACAGGAAAGTTCACACTTTGATCATATCCCTTTCATACCCAGTTTTTATGCATTAGTTTCACCCTCAAACATTGCATGGTTAGGAGTTGATAACATGTGGGTATTGGGAAGTAGTTGATGAGGTAGAACCTATTGCCCTGTTTATTACCAAACCCTTGGGAGTTACTACTACGCTATGCTTATATTTCTATGATATGCTCGTAGACGTGGATTGGGTTTGAGTGTATCCATGACAGATGTGAGATTGTTAATTAATGGTTCAACTTAAGGTGGCAACTTTAATACACATCTGGGTGGATTGAGGCACCTGGGGAATCCAGTGTTACCTGTTTTTTTGGAAATCCCGGGGTTCCATGTGATTTTCCTACGGACTGCCACCCAGGCTCAAAGGGATCATAAGATTATTCATGCTAGAAACTTCCGTCTGCAGCCACAAGCCATTATGGGCTCTGGCATAGTTGTGTATGTTGCGTGAGCTCTTGAAGAGGTAGACTAGCAGATGTACGGGGTGTAGGTGGTACTGTCTACCCGGAGTAGAGAGTTAATGCTTCTGAAAGACCGTGTCTCGGTCATCCGTTTCTCAAACATCATGAAGTGCAAGAAATTCAACAGAGGAGATTGAGTCTTGTGGGGAAAGTGCGCAAACCTCTACAGAGTGTACAAACTGATCATGATTAGCCGTGTCCCCCGTTATGGACATCTTGAGTATCTGGTTCTTGGATTATCATGTTGATCTCATCATGTTACTTAAATAATTTTGTGGGGTTGAGGATTATTAATTTGGGATTGAGTTGGAGGAACCTTCTCAATATTTTTTTCAACAAACTTTGTAGTTAAATAAAATTTATTCCTTTGTTGTAGGGAAAAACTGGCTTTATGCAAAAAATAAACTTAGAGCTTTCCACCAGCCAAATATGCATGTAGTGATAGCTATTGTTCATCTTTTATGCTATGGTGTGAATTTGCCAGTACATTCAATGTACTGACCTACATGGCTGCAACGTCTCATGTTGCAGGAATCTTACGACGAGTAAGTGATACGTTAGGGTTACGATTTCTACACTCAACTTTGCCGTTGGTGTTGATGGGAATCCACAACCTTGTTGTTACTTCCGCTTTTTGGATTGCGGTAATAGTATTTACGTTACTTTATACATGTGATTTACCTCTGTTATAAATCCTCGAGTACTGTGTGTGTCAGCATACCGATCCAGGGATTACACTTAAGCACAGAGACTTGACCATTTGAGGTCGGGTCGCTACAAGATGGTATCAGAGCACATGTTGACTGTAGGACATGCACCCTAGAAACTGGCAAGCCCATAGGAAATATTTTCTCTACTACTTTATTTTCAAAAAGATCTTTTACCTCTCTTCTCTTCTGAGCTTATTCAAATATAACCTTTTATTGAGACCATACCCCTTTCCCCTTTTGACCACATGGAGATTCGACTGATGAGACCACTCCAAGAAGTACAAGATATCGGATAACTAAGACTACTTTAGCTCCTCCAGCTTTGAATTATATGAATTTTTGTGGATTTTATTTAATGTTAGTAAAATGTTCACGTTATAGGAAATCTTTTTCTGAAAATTTTGATATATTATATGCCTATAGTATATTTTATATTTTGGTGGTTTATTCTATTTTTTTGTTTTCGGGAAAATGTTAAAAAACTCCCTCCGCCGAACTAGGCCGGCCCAGCTCCTGCCAGGCCAAGGCCCAGCCTAGCGTGCCGCCTCGCTCCCGTCCCCAACAGGGACTCCTCCCTAATCCGCCGTTGCGCCGCCATGGACGTCGTGCCGCCTCCGGCCTCCTTTGCCACCTCCTCCACGCCACGTCGCCCCTCCCCACCTATAAAACCCGAGGCCTCGGGCCCCGTTCCTCTCCTCCTCGCATCACGCACTACCACCGCTGCATCTGCCGCTGCCGTGCCGGAGTTGTTGCCATCGCCGAGCCTCCTCGCAGCCGCTCCGCACCTTCCCGACCCCCGCAGCTACCACCCACCTCACCGTTGTCCCACGGCGCACCTCTCCGTTCACTCCGCCGAGCCGGAGGGCCACCGGAGCCGCCGCCCCGGCCGAACCAGAGCCGCCGCTGCCATCCCATCACCGGAGCACGCCGCTGCCGCCGGAAACCGCCGCCGCCGGTTTAATTTCCAAACCGGTACAAAACCGCTAAACCCGCCGGTTTTTCTTTTAGTTCGGTTTTTCTTTTAGATTGGTTATATTATTTTAGGGTTTTATTAAACAACGAATGTCCACTGTTTAGATCCTATAAACGAACGTTTGTTATTTAGTCTTTTCTTTCTCTGTTTATTTATGGCAGGGACCTATATGTAATTATCTTTCTTATAAACTAGTCCTTCTGTTTCAAACTACCACAACTTTTCGCTCGTTTGTCCCAATCCAACGAAACCAGCGCCCACTTTTTCGTTATGATCCCCTCTATCCAGTAAAACAACTTAAACATGTTTTTGAAAGTTTTAAAATATTAATTCAAATAGATTTGTATTTAAATGTAACTTGAGTTTTATAACTCCGTTTGAGTTGATTCTTTTTGCAAATTGAAGCTCTTGACATAAACTTTCTGATAAGGTCAAATTCACCCAATTTTGGTACTGTTAGAAATTGTTTTCTGTTGCAAGAGTTAATTGCCTGTTTTTGAGGTTTTCCGAGATCTTCTCTTCGATTCTTTTGCATGAGTGCTTGTGTATGCAATTGCTTGCTCGCGATAGATTGACCGGAGCGTGACGAGTAGAACTATCAGGAGTTTTGAGTGCGAATCATCTTCATCAACAGTAAAGGCAAGTTCACACTTTGATCATATCCCTTTCATACCCAGTTTTTATGCATTAGTTTCACCCTCAAACATTGCATGGTTAGGAGTTGATAACATGTGGGTATTGGGAAGTAGTTGATGAGGTAGAACCTATTGCCCTATTTATTACCAAACCCTTGGGAGTTACTACTACGTTATGCTTATATTGTTATGCTATGCTCGTAGACATGGATTGGGTTTGAGTGTATCCATGACAGATGTGAGATTGTTAATTAATGGCTCAACTTAAGGTGGCAACTTTAATACACATCTGGGTGGATTGAGGCACCTAGGGAATCTAGTGTTGCCTGTTTTTTTGGAAATCCTGGGGTTCTGTGTGATTTTCCTATGGACCGCCACCCAGGCTCAAAGGGATCATAAGATTATTCATGCTAGAAACTTCCGTGTGCAGCCACAAGCCATTATGGGCTCTGGCATAGTTGAGTATGTTGTGTGAGCTCTTGAAGAGGTAGACTAGCAGATGTAGGGGGTGTAGGTGGTACTGTCTACCCAGAGTAGAGAGTTAATGCTTCTGAAAGACTGTGTCTCAGTCATCCATTTCTCAAACATCATGAAGTGCGAGAAATTCAACGGAGGAGATCGAGTCTTGTGGGGAAAGTGTACAAACCTCTGCAGAGTGTACAAACTGATCATGATTAGCCGTGTCCCCGGTTATGGACATCTTGAGTATCTGTTTCTTGGATTATCATGTTGATCTCATCATGTTACTTAAATAATTTGGTGGGGTTGAGGACTATTAATTTGGGATTGAGTTGGAGGAACATTCTCAATATTTTTTTCAACAAACTTTGTAGTTAAATAAAATTTATTCCTTTGTTGTAGGGAAAAACTGGCTTTATGCAAAAAATAAACTTACAGCTTTCCACCAGCCAAATATGCATGTAGTGATAGCTATTGTTTATCTTTTATGCTATGGTGTGAATTTGCCAATACATTCAATGCACTGACCTACATGGCTGCAACTTCTCATGTTGCAGGAATCTTACGACGAGTAAGTGATACGTTAGGGTTACGATTTCTACACTCAACTTTGCCGTTGGTGTTGATGGGAATCCACAACCTTGTTGTTACTTCCGCTTTTTGGATTGAGGTAATAGTATTTAGGTTACTTTATACATGTGATTTACCTCTGTTATAAATCCTCGACTACTGTGTGTCAGCATACCGATCCAGGTATTACACTTAAGCACAGAGACTTGACCGTTTGAGGTCGCGTCGCTACAAGATGGTATCAGAGCACATGTTGACTATAGGACGTGACCCCTAGAAACTGGCAAGCCCATAGGAAAGATTTTCTCTACTACTTTATTTTCAAAAAGATCTTTTACCTCTCTTCTCTTCTGAGCTTATTCAAATATTCCCTTTTATTGAGACCATACCCCTTTCCCCTTTTGACCACATTGAGATTCGACTGATGAGACCACTCCAAGAAGTGCAAGATATCGGATAACTAAGACTACTTTGGAATAAAGAGGATTTTTACCATGCAGTACCATGACGGAAAACTACAACGGTGAAGACTCCGAAGACTATGAGAATTTGAAGGCTTTGAAGAACTTCCAGATTTGTATGACCTAGGAAGGCACCCCTTATGGAACTTGGTAGATTATGGAAGCCGTCAATACCCAAGATCAAGGTGTGTCGGAGAAAGACCGGAACATGGAGCGTAAAACTCAAAGTTTTGTCAAGAAAACCCTAAGACAGGAGATATCAACTATGGAATGATAGTGCATCGAAATGACAAGAGCAGAAACACGGTTATCCATGATGTTATCGCCCGCTTATGCTATTCATCATCGTGCTGAGTTAAGCATGCAGATGCATCTAAGGATTGGATGGAAGAAGGCTAATGGAGCACCTACCAGCAAAGCTGAAGTTTTAAACTTAGCCGGTGTATCACCAGGATCTACAGTATTACATCAAGGATTCTAAGATGGACCTGCAGGAAGCCATATTTGATAACGAGGCAATTCGTGAATCATTCAGGAACCAGAAGCTGAAAGTAGCCAAGCTGGAGGAGCTAAAGTTCGAGATACTGGAGAATTGTCAGGAACTGAAGGACAGTAGGACCATGGATCATGCCAAGGATGTAGAAATCCAGAAGTTTGGAACGCAACTCCAGAATATTAAAGGATGTCACAAGAGACTTTGTGTCAATAGAGATGATGTGGCAGAAGAACTTGAGAAGGACAAGTACGATCGGAAGAAGCCATCGGAGACAGGAACAAGACATGAAGAGTTTGGTGATTTTGAATATTTATTGACCTTTAGAAGACCAAACCCCTATTCTATACTTACATTAGATGCGACATTTGTGAGCTGACACTTGTTTGATGTTTTTTTTCCGATGGACACAAAATAAAATGCCCTTTTTCAAAAACTATTGTTTGTATGGTGTGTATCCCTCTCTATCTCTCTTATCTCACCCCAAAACCCCTGGACCCAATAGATGATGAATGGAGATGAACCCATATTTTTCTGGGATCGATGAGTCAATTGAAGATGGGCCGATGGATTCAGGACATGGAGGATCACATGGAGAATAACACTATATTCGGAAAGGATATGACCCAGCACACTCTTCAGTGCTTTGAAAGAGGTGCTGCTATTTGGTGGAGGATGTACCAAACCATCAATGGATGGCAAGGAGTAACCACTTGGGAAGAATTTAAGTTGACTTTGTCAAAGTCTCGTTTTGTGTCCCCGGATTTGAAGACTTATGGAAAGGATATGAAGAAACTCCGTGCATGCAAGCTTTGTGGAGAAATAGTACACAATCATAAAGAACACAAGGATGAATGCCCTAATTGTGAAGGAAGTCACCCAACTGAAGAATGCCCAACTAAGCAGATTACTTGTTACTTGTGTGAAGGAACTACCCACTACCCTGCTCAGTGTCACATTCATCCCATGGTACAAAGAACCATCCAGCAGAAGAAAGAAGTAATGAAAGGAGACCTTATGGAAATTTTAGAAGAACCTGTGATGAAGGAAGAGGTGGAGGACACACCCGAAGGAGACCCGGTTAAACCCTGCACCAAATCTTGCTATTCGTGTGGAGAAGAAGGATATTTTTCCCAGAATTGTCTGAAGGGAGATCTAGTAGCATTCCTGATAGAGGAAGTAAAGTATGACCCACAGGAAATAGAAGCCCTGACTGGAACGGAAAAATCCAGGAAGAGAAGTAGATTGGATACCAGGAAAGACCTGAGCCATATCACCTGTTTCAGGTGCAAGGAGACAGGGCACTACTACAGCAGTTGCCCAAAAAGGAAGCCGAAGACCCAAGGAGGCTATGTAATCAAGAGGAAACCTCGAGACTTGTCAGAAGTAATATGTTTCTTCTGTAACGAAGCAGGGCACTTTGCAAGAGATTGTCCAAAGGAGAAGGAGACTTGTGCTAAATAGTTGAGTTAGCAACAAAAGAAATGTAGTAGTAGTAGTGAGAGCATCTCTTCTATGTTGAGATGTTGAGTTGAGGCATGTAATGGAAATGGAGGAGATTGTAATAATTTGGGAATCAATGAAGTTAGCAGTGATTTGGATTTTATGAGTTGTTACTATATAAAGAAGGATTTTGACCAATTTCGAGGATACGAGAAATATGGTTTATGGATAAGTTTGTGCATTTTAAGGGTGGTAGTACCCTGTGAGGAGATTTGACCCCAGGAAAGGATAACAATATTCCACGGAGTGGATTTCGGACTAAAAAAGTATGAGTTTTATCTCGATATGTTGGATACCCCCAAGAGTATGAAGGGATGAAGTACTATCTGGATATAAAGGAGGTATGATGTTGGTAACATGGAGCAATGGTGACTCCATGATGAGTTGGAGAAATCACTTCTTAGTTTGGTACCAATAGAAGGGAGACGGTACAATTGGATGGATTTAAGAAATGCTAGGATGTTGGATGTTGGAGTAATGAGCAGTTGCCCCGATGATGAGTTCAAGGTTTACAAGTGATGAGATGGGCCATAACCAACAGGCCCCAGGACCTGCCAAGAAGCACGCACACTCTTACCGAAGGAAAACAACCCTGGAAGAAGTTACGATTTTATCGACAGACGATCTTATAGGAGTTTACACAAAACTTGAGAGTTATAAAGAAACGATAGATGTTGTTTTGGCTTGCAGAATAAATTGATTCATCCGAACTTGGTTCGTCGACAAGAGAAATTCTGCAATGCTTGTGAGGATGAACGAGTGTTAGAATGCGAGATTCGCTAAACTATATACAAGGTAATGATTTGGGTGCGGGATGGATTGATCACCATACCGACTTACTTTTATTATTCGCTTTGCTATATGGGATGGTAAATCCAAGTGACTTACCTATAGTAGAGAGACGACGATCAAAACCTTGTTTAAACCTTAGAATGGTATGACGTTTTACCCTTGTACAAGGCAGCTGTTGCCATCCGTAGGATATATGGTGAGAATGAAGCCCAGACCCTTTTCCTGCAGGAGAAACCCTAAATGGTTGACCACCATGAGATATCGACAGTTGTTTAGTATTGGCGCCAGACCCGTCAGCTAAGAAGACCCAGTCTCGAAATAATCATACCAAGACAAAAAGGACAGAAGGATTGAGGAAAAGGTTATGCCACTACCGGAAGAGCCCAGAGTAGGAATTTTCCTGAGAACCTGAGAAGACCGACGTTGTCAAGAATAAGGATGGAGTATATGTGTCATATCTCTAGTTCTGGTATGCTCGACGCTAGCTAGTCATTTGTGCATCATGTTTAAATTCCATTTAATTTTGAAATGGGGATTTGTGAAACCCTCATAATCATTTTTGGAAATCACCCAAATAAAAATTGCTCCAAAAAGGTCCAAGAAAATGCTCATGTTGCTCTTTGAAAATATTGGACAGGGATAAATATCAAACCAATATTTTTAAGAGCCCATAAGTATTTATTTTGGGCATTTGGAATTAATGCATAAATATTTGCATTAGATATATATATTTGTTATATATACAATATATGTCCAAAAATTATGCCATTTGTTGAGGAGCTCTGGAATAATACCACTAGTTCCTACAAAAATTGGCATAAGTAAATAAAATGATTTAGTATTATTATTAATTCAAAACAAACGTCAGAAAAATAGAAAAGAAAAACAAATGGAAAAACCTACCTGTGCTTACCTGTGCAGCCACCTGGCAGCCCAAGTGGCCAGCCCAGCAGCAGCCCAGCCCACTGGCGCCTCTGTCGTCTTCCTCTCCCTCGCCCAAAGCAGCTGCATGGCCGGCATTCCGCAGCTGTGCCACAGCCTCCTGCCTGCCTGTCCTCCCCTCCGTCGCCCTGGATGCCCCGCACATCGCCACGCGCCCCCCGGACCCTCTCACTCTCCCCCTGTTCTCTCCCCTCCTCTCCCTCGCTCTCTCTCTCATAGCCGAGCGCCACCGCCGCCACCGGCCACTGTTGCCGCGCTCTCGACCACTGTCGCACCTCCCCGACGCGCTCGATAGCTCCACCGCGACCCCCTCTCCCTCCTCACCGAGCCAAGCAACCCCGGCAAGCTCCGCTTCATCCTCGGCGCCATCGTCTTCATCTCCGGTCGCCGGAGATCGTCTTCGCTGCCCCGCCGAGTCCAGCCTTCTACGAGCTCTCCGACGACGCCCGCCGGCCCGCTGTGAGCCCCGCTGTCGTGCCCCCTCCTCTCCTGCCTCCCCGTGCATCGTAGCCGCGCGCCCGCTCGAAGACATGCTCCGGCCGCCACCCCGAGCTCCACTCCGGTGCGCTCCGGCCACCCCTCCTCTTCCTTCCTGCCCCACTAGATGCGCGAGAGCCCGGGCTACGCCCCGATACCCTTAGCCGCCGCCCCTGTGCCCTGTAACACGGACACCGCCGTGTCCCGTGGTTGCCGGCGACGACCTCGCCGGCCTGACAGGTGGACCCCGCCGTCAGGTGATTAGCTTAAGCTAATCACCAACTGACCTAACCCCTGACGCTGACATGTGGGCCCCAGTGCCCCCTAATCTTTAATTAAGCTAAACTAACCCCCTGTTTAACCCGTGTCACTGACGTGTGGCCCCCACATGTCAGGTTTGACCAGTCAGCGCTGTTGACTTGCTGACGCAAGCATGACGCAGTGCTGACGCAATTATTTATTTTCTGGATTTAAATTAAATCAGGAAATTCCAGGAATTGTTATAAACTTCAGAAAATCATAGAAATTCAATCGTAGCTCAGATTGAAATAATTTATATATGAAAAATTATCAAAAAAATGCAATATTTCCATCTGTACTAGTTTCATGCATGATAAACCAACTTATACCTACTGTATAAGTGAAAACATGTAAATGGCATTTATAAAGAGTTAATTTGGAGTTGCATTTGAACTCTTGGCTCAAATGAACTTCAACCAAATGATTGCTAGATGCATTAGCACAAACAGCATCACATCTACATGCCATGTTCATGCATCATATTGTTGCATATGCTTGTGTATTGATTGCCGACACCGTTCCTTCTCGATAGGTCCTGCTCCGGAGTCCATTCCAGAGTACTTGTCTGAGGAGCAGTGCCTTCCTTGTTGATCTACCAGGCAAGCAAACCCCCTTGTTCATTCCGATACAATCCTACTCTCTTGCTCCTGCTCTCAGTTATTGCATTAGAACAACAACGATTCATCTGCTACTTTGTGCTGCGGTAGTTGAACCCATTCCTCTGCATGACCTATCATTGCCACAGTAAATAGTTGAAACCCAATAGCATGTGTAGGAGTTGATTGAGCCATGTTGTGTTCCTACCATGCCATGCCTGCTATTGCTTAGAGTTGTGTCAGGTCTGATTCATTGGGAATGAATTGGAGTGTTACGATATGTTCTGATGCTGAGAGTGAAGTGTGTGAACACGATTTGGTAAAGGTATCGGTGAGAGGCCATGTAGGAGTACATGGTGGGTTGTCTCACTGGAACCGTCCTTAAACACTGAGTTCTATGTATGTTTTCCTATGACTCGATACTATCACACATTGGGTTCCGGAAACTCGGCCCCTCTCAACTTATTAACCAACTTGGTCTCTGTCCAGGAGTCGCAACTAGTTTCTGGCGTTTGTAGGTAGTGGTAGTAGTCTACCAACTGGCACCCGGCCAGGTGGGCTTGGGACAGACTAGGCACAAGTGGCACGGTGTACCAAGTGGCACCCGGATGGTGGGCTTGGGAACCCTGCTCACATTGTTTGGGGCCGTGAGCGACACCCCGGCAGGATCTCCTTGCGGATGGAACCCGAATAGGCTATAAACCTGGACTAGAGTCTTGTGTGGTTAGTCAGGTCGTGGCCGACACCCTCGCCAGGCTTCCGCTTGAAGGTTGCCGAGATACATGACGTGTACATGGCGGTAAGTGGCGAGAGCGTGTGTGAAGAAGTACACCCCTGCAGGGTTAACATGATCTATTCGAATAGCCGGGTCCGCGGTTATGGACTTCTTGGATGCTTACATGGTACATAGACAACTTGAAGTGGATACTATAAAATGCTCAAGACAAGTGTGAGTGCTATGGATGGCCTTCTCGTAAGGAGACGGGGATGAATTCATATTAGTGTATTGTGTGGTGATTAGTGGACTCGTGCGCTCCATCTCACCTCAAAGAAGTTTCTCGTAGTCGTAGAACAAGATAGCCACTGAGTCAAAGCTGGCTTGCTGCAACTAAACCCCACATTACCCTCTTGATACAAATGCATGTATGATAGGATCTGACGTAAGTCTTGCTGAGTACCTTTCTATTCATGTTGCTTTATTTATATTTTTGCAGCGGAGACTTCGGTCTTACTAGTGTTCTCGTGGACTTCAACAAGTAGCTTGTACCTCAGCTACGATCTTGATCGGATGTTGTAGTTAGTCAGGCTCTTCAGCCTTTTTCATTTATAGATGTCTGTACTCAGACATGTAATGCTTCTGCTTGTTGCTTGTTGCTTGTTTGCTCTGAATGTTGGGTCATGTGACCCCTACTTGTAATAATGCTATGATGGCTGTTCTGAGTCTTTATGTATATGAGTTGTTGAGTTATGCTGTGATGCCATGTTGTACAGCACATACTTGCATGTTATGCGTACGTGTAATGTGTATTGCTATGTGTGGGATCTGACTATCTAGTTGTTTATCCTTAGTAGCCTCTCTTACCGGGAAATGTCTCCTAGTGCTTCCACTGAGCCCTGGTAGCTTGCTACTGCTCCGGCACACTTAGGCTGGCCGACATGTGTCCTTCTTCGTTCCTGTGTCTGTCCCTGCGGGGAAATGTCACGCGGTGTCTACCAGAGTCCTGTTAGCCTGCTACAGCCCGGTTTATCGGAGTCCTGCTAGCCCAGTTGCTATAGCCCAGATTCACTCGCTGATGACCGACACGTTCATTGCTGGGTCATGTATGCCTGTCCATGTAAGTTAGTGCCACTTTGGGTTCACGACTAGCCATGTCAGCCCGGGTTCTTTGTCATATGGATGCTAGCGACACTATCATATACATGTGCCAAAAGGCGCAAACGGTCCCGGGCATGGTAAGGCGACACCCGTGGGAATACCGTGCATGAGACCGCAAAATGATATGAGGTGTTACATGCTAGATCGGTGTGGCATAGAATCGGGGTCCTGACAGCTTTGGTATCAGAGCCTGACTGACTATAGGATTATCAAGCCAAACTGGTCGAAGTTGAGTCTAGAAATTCTTTAGTTATGTAAGGGAATTGATTGTGGGATGGAACGTAAGGCTCTTTTTACTCCTTTTACCTCATGGCCTTCTGATCTGTGTTGTCCTATCTTTACGACGGGGTTACGGAACTAGGATATCTCTTCCGTCTATTAGGATCACGTGTTACTACTCCGTAGTCCCATAGGATTGGTCGGTCAGAGTCATATCCCAGTTTCGAGTACTTCCGGTGTAGTCTGTATAGTATGATCTCAGAACCTTGAGTGGTGATGTTGAGTTGTTGTACTACTCCATTTTAGCAGGATGTCTCATTCTGAGCATTTTACGGCCGTTATGTTGCCGGAATTTCCCTAGGAGTCCGAGAATTACTAATTTCCTTGTCCTACATTCTATAGACTATAGTTGATGTTGATTCCGTCCTTCGTTTCGTTTCTCAGGATGTCATCAGTTAAGCGAAGTTCTGTTGCTCGTAGCCAAAACCACGGAGATGGTAGGGATGAGGATCCTCCCGACCAGCCTTCGTTGACAGAGTCATGTTAGAGATGGAGAGGAACAAGCGTGAGTCTAACCGCTTGTTGGCACGTATCGAGGAGAACACCGCACATCAGTTCAAAGGGTCTGTAACCATTCATGACTTCATTCGCTTGCACCCACGTACCTTCCATCATTCCATCGAGCCACTCGATGCAGATGACTGGCTCCGTAGCATCACTCATAAGCTACGTTCCACGAAGATAGCTGAAAATGACAAGGTCACTTATGCCACATACCATCTGGAAGGTCCTGCTAGTCTTTGGTGGCAGAACTATGAGGCTATGCTTCCAGCTGACCAAACCCCTACCTGGAGGGATTTCACTGAGGCTTTTCGTGAGCATCACATCCCCCAGGCCCTCATTGATTGCAAGAGAGAATAATTCATTAGTTTCACCCAGAGTAAGATGGTTGTTGATGCTTATAGTAGAGAGTTTGAGAACCTTGCTCGTTATGCCACAAAAGAGGTGTCCACAGACGCCAAGAAGTAGGCTAGGTTCCGGAAGGGTCTCAACCCCAAGTTGCATCGTGATCTCCACCTGCATCATTGTGATACATTCCAAGCTCTTGTGAACAAGGCCATTAATGCAGAGACAGCCCAGCTCACTTATGAGGATTCTCGTAAGCACACCAGTGAATTGGGATCTTCTTCCGGTTTTGGTCCTCAGAAGTGCCGGATTTGGGTTAGAAACTCCGCTCTTCCTTCTGGATATACACCGAGACCATCTTATGTGGTGCATCCCCTAGCTCAGTCGTGTGTTCCACCCAGGCCTACTGGTAGACCGCTTGTCAGTGCGGGTCCACGTCCAATTTCAGGGACTTGCTTCACATGCGGGAAGCCAGGACACTATGCACGTGATTGCTCTCAGACTAGTTATGCTCCACCCCAGCCCGAGAAGTCTGTTGGCTGTGTTAAGCCACCATGCAAGATGATCGGTGTCAAGTCAGCTCCCACTGAACATGGACGCGTGCATCACGTCTTAGCTAAAGACGCTCATGATGATCCGGATGTCGTTCTTGGTACACTCCTTGTCAATTGTCATCCAGCATCGGTTTTGTTCGATACTGGAGCATCTCACTCCTTCATTTCTGAAAGCTATGCTAACTTCCACAACATGTCATTTTGTGATATGCCCTCTCCACTGGTCATTCAAACTCCTGGATCCAAATGGCAAACTTCTAATGTAAGCCATGGTAACGAAATCCTTGTTGACAGACTTGTATTCCTTGCATCACTTATAGCCCTCAAGTCTACAGATATTAACATAATCTTGGGTATGGACTGGATGAAAGCTCATTACGCCGAGATTGATTGTTACACCAGGTCCGTTCAGCTTACACACCCATCTGGCAAGATAGTCACTGTCTCCACTAGAGTTGCAAGGCGTCAACTCTATTCTCTCAATGCCAGCCCTCTTCCAGACCTTGAAGATATCCCGGTAGTCCGTGACTTTCCGGATGTCTTTCCAGAAGAACTGCCAGGTGTTCCACCTGACCGAGATGTAGAGTTCGTCATAGATCTTATCCCAGGAACCGCTCCAATCTCTAGGAGACCTTACAAAATGGCACCCTTAAAACTACCCGAGCTTAAGAAACAACTTGATGAGTCCTTGCAAAAGGGTTTCATCCGTCCTAGTTCTTCTCCTTGGGCTTGCCCCGTCCTCTTCGTTAAGAAGAAGGATGGTACAGACCGGATGGTTGTAGATTATCGTCCCATTAATTTGGTCACGATAAAGAACAAGTATCTGCTCCCTAGTATCAACGATCTGTATGATCAGCTTGCTGGATCCTCAGTCTTTTCCAAGATGGATTTGAGGTTAGGCTACTACCAAATCAAAATCATAAATGGGGACATTCCCAAAACATCCTTTGTCACTCGTTATGGCCAGTACGAGTACACCGTCATGTCCTTTGGTCTAACCAATGCCCCAGCCACTTTCTCCCGCTTGATGAACTCGATCTTCATGGAGTACTTAGATAAATTCGTCATGGTTTACCTTGACGATATTCATATTTACTCGAAGAATGAGGAAGAGCATGCCGAACATCTTAGACTTGTGCTAGAAAAACTCAGAGAGCACCTCCTTTATGCCAAGTTCTCCAAGTGCGAATTTTGGTTGCCAAAACTGACCTACCAAGGCCACGTAATCTCCGGTAAGGGCATTGGTGTCAAACCCGAGAGAGTTAAGGCCGTTCTTGATTGGACTCCACCTGAAACCGTTAAACAAGTTAGGAGTTTCCTTGGTCTAGCCAGCTATTGTCGCTGCTTTGTTGAAAACTTCTCTAAAGTGGCCAAACCTCTCACGGAACTTCTCAAGAAAGATAAAAAGTTTGAGTGGTCCCCACAGTGTGAATACAGTTTTCAGGAACTGAAAAGAAGCCTGACTTCTGCTCCCATACTTGTGCCACCGGATTTCACTAAGGACTTTGTTGTATATTGCGACGCCTCACGACAGGGACTAGGTTGCATTCTTATGTAGGATCGTCATGTGATTGCCTATGCATCTCGACAGTTGCATCCACATGAGGAGAATTATCCTACACATGATTTAGAGCTTGCTGCCGTAGTCTATGCACTCAAGACCTGGCGACATTACCTTCTTGGTAAACGTTGCGAGATCTACAATGATAACCAAAGTCTAAAGTATATCTTCACCCAACCAGATTTGAACCTTAGGCAAAGACGTTGGTTGGAGTTGATCTCAAATTATGATCTAGGGATTACCTACACTCCAGGCAAAGCTAATGTCATGGCTGATGCGCTAAGTCGTAAATCCTATTGCAACAATCTCATGTTGCAGCAGGGCCAACCACTTCTCCATGAGGAATTCTGTAAGCTTAACCTTCACATTGCTCCTCACGGATTGTTTCTACCTTGGAGGCAAAACCTACTATTGTGGATTGTATCATAGAAGTCCAGAAGCATGATACGGGAATCTTCCAAATCAAGAAGAATATCTCCAAGGGAGTAGCTGGTTGTTTATCTATGGATGAACGAGGTGTTGTTTACTTTGGGAACCGCTTGGTGGTTCCCAAGAGTCAGCAGATGCAACAATTGATTCTGAAGGAGGCGCATGAATCCCCTCTCATGATTCATACCGGTAGTACTAAGATGTATCAGGACCTACGCCAGAGGTTCTGGTGGACTAGGATGAAGAGAGAAATCGCCGACTTTGTTGCCAATTGTGACGTTTGTCGTCGCGTTAAGGCAGAGCATCAAAGGCCTGCTGGCACCCTTCAGCCCTTATCCATTCCTGAGTGGAAATGGGATAAAGTTGGTATGGACTTCATCACCGGCTTTCCCAGGACCAAGAAAGGGAATAACGCCATTTTCGTAGTCGTTGATCGTCTTTCCAAAGTGGCTCACTTCCTTCCTGTTCGAGAGAGTATCACTGCTAGTCAGCTCGCTGACTTATATATTTCTCGAATCGTGTCCCTTCATG
The DNA here is from genome assembly GCF_002162155.2 of Triticum dicoccoides. Lineage (NCBI taxonomy): Eukaryota > Viridiplantae > Streptophyta > Magnoliopsida > Poales > Poaceae > Triticum > Triticum dicoccoides. The sequence goes on from NC_041381.1 coordinate 496,881,612, forward strand.
GTGTGCCACTAGAGATCAATTCAGACCGTGGCAGTCTTTTCACTTCTCATTTCTGGGAGAGTTTCCAAACTTCCATGGGAACCCATCTTTCCTTCAGTACCGCTTTCCACCCTCAGTCGAGTGGTCAGGTGGAAAGGGTCAACCAAATTCTCGAAGACATGCTTAGAGCTTGCGTTATCTCATTCGGTATGGATTGGGAGGAATGTCTTCCTTTTGCCGAGTTTCCTTATAACAATAGCTATCAATCTAGTCTCAACAAAGCTCCTTTTGAGATTCTCTATGGACGAAGATGTCGAACACCCTTGAACTGGTCAGAAACCGGTGAAAGACAATTCTTTGGACCGGACATGATCCAGGAGGCAGAATAGAAAGTTCGCATCATTCGCGAGAATTTGAAAACAGCCCAGTCTCGTCAAAAGAGCCAGTATGATCGTCATCATAAGGATATGACTTATGAAGTTGGTGACAAACCTTACCTTCGGGTTACTTCTTTGAAGGGAACCCATCGTTTCGGTATCAAAGGCAAGTTGGCTCCTCGTTACATTGGTCGTTTTTGCATTCTCGCTAAACGAGGAGAGGTTGCCTACCAGTTGGAACTACCCCCACATCTTTCCAGAGTGCACGATGTCTTCCACGTCTCTCAACTCAGGCGTTGCTTCTCGGATCCTATCTGTGGAGTGGACCACGAAACGCTTGATCTCCAAGATAACCTCACATAACGAGAGTACCCGGTTCGCATTCTTGATCAAGCAGAGCGTGCCACTCGACGTCATAACATCAAGTTTCTCAAGGTTCAGTGGTCTCATCATTCCGAGAGAGAAGCTACTTGGGAGCGAGAAGATCATCTTCGACTGGAGTACCCTGCTTTCTTTCCGTCGACCCCTGAATCTCGAGACGAGATTCTTTCAAGCGGGGGCGAGTTGTCACATCTCTAGTTCTGGTATGCTCGACGCTAGCTAGTCATTTGTGCATCATGTTTAAATTCCATTTAATTTTGAAATGGGGATTTGTGGAACCCTCAAAATCATTTTTGGAAATGACCCAAATAAAAATTGCTCCAAAAAGGTCCAAGAAAATGCTCATGTTGCTCTCTGAAAATATTGGATAGAGATAAAAATCAAACCAATATTTTTAAGAGCCCATAAGTATTTATTTTAGGCATTTGGAATTAATGAATAAATATTTGCATTGGATATATATATTTGTTATATATACAATATATGTCCAAAAATTATGTCATTTGTTGAGGAGCTCTGGAATAATACCACTAGTTCCTACAAAAATTGGCATAAGTAAATAAAATGATTTAGTATTATTATTAATTCAAAACAAACGTCAGAAAAATAGAAAAGAAAAAGAAATGGAAAAACCTACCTGTGCTTACCTGTGCAGCCACCTGGCGGCCTAAGTGGCCAGCCCAGCAGCAGCCCAGCCCACTGGCGCCTCTGTCGTCTTCCTCCCCCTCGCCCAAAGCAGCTGCGTGGCCGGCATGCCGCAGCCGCGCCAGGCCTCCTGCCTGCCTGTCCTCCCCTCCGTCTCCCTGGATGCCCCGCACGTCGCCATGCGCCCCCTGGACCCTCTCACTCTCCACCAGTTCTCTCCCCTCCTCTCCCTCGCTCTCTCTCTCACGGCCGAGCGCCACCGCCGCCACCGGCCACTGTTGCCGCGCCCTCGACCACTGCCGCACCTCCCCGGCGCGCTCGACAGCTCCGCCGTGACCCCCTCTCCGTCCTCATCGAGCCAAGCAACCCGGGCGAGCTCCGCTTCGTCCTCAGCGCCGTCGTCTTCATCTCCGGTCGCCAGAGATCGTCTTCGCCGCCCCGCCGACTCCAGCCTTCTCCGAGCTCTCCGACGACGCCCGCCGGCCCGCTGTGAGCCCCGATGTCGTTCCCCCTCCTCTCCTGCCTCCCCGTGCGCCGTAGCCGCGCGCCCGCTCGAAGCCGTGCTCCGGCCACCGCCCCGAGCTCCGCTCTAGCGAGCTCCGGCCACCCCTCCTCCTCCTTCCTGCCCCACCAGATGCGTGAGAGCCTAGGCTACGCCCCGGTACCCTTAGCCGCCGCCCCCGTGGCCTGTAACACGGACACCGCCGTGTCCCGTGGTCGCGGGCGATGACCTCGCCGGACTGGCAGGTGGACCTCGCTGTCAGGTGATTAGCTTAAGCTAATTACCAACTAACCTAACCCCTGACGCTGACATGTGGGCCCCAGTGCCCCCTAATCTTTAATTAAGCTAAACTAACCCCCCCTGTTTAACCCGTGTCACTGACGTGTGGCCCCCACACGTCAGGTTTGACCAGTTAGTGCTGTTGACTTGCTGACGCAAGCATGACGTAGTGCTGACGCAATTATTTATTTTCTGGATTTAAATTAAATCAGGAAATTCCAGGAATTGTTATAAACTTCAAAAAATCATAGAAATTTAACCGTAGATCAGATTGAAATAATTTATGTATGAAAAATTATCACAAAAATGCAATCTTTCCATCTGTACTAGTTTCATGCATGAAAAATCAACTAATACCTACTGTATAAGTGAAAACATGTAAATGGCATTTATAAAGAGTTAATTTGGAGTTGCATTTGAACTCTTGGCTCAAATGAACTTCAACCAAATGATTGCTAGATGCATTAGCACAGACAACATCACATCTACATGCCATGTTCATGCATCATATTGTTGCATATGCTTGTGTATTGATTGCCGACACCGTTCCTTCTCGATAGGTCCTGCTCCGGAGTCCGTTCCAGAGTACCTGTCTAAGGAGCAGTGCCTTCCTTGTTGATCTACCAGGAAAGCAAACCCCCTTGTTCATTCCGATACAATCCTACTCTCTCGCTCCTGCTCTCAGTTATTGCATTCCTAGTTGATCTACCAGGAGTTGATTGAGCCATGTTGTGTTCCTACCATGCCATGCCTGCTATTGCTTAGAGTTGTGTCAGGTCTGATTCATTGGGAATGAATTGGAGTGTTACGATATGTTCTGATGCTAAGAGTGAAGTGTGTGAACACGATTTGGTAAAGGTAGCGGTGAGAGGCCATCTAGGAGTACATGGTGGGTTGTCTCACTAGAACTGTCCTTAAGCACTGAGTTCTATGTATGTTGTCCAATGACTCGATACTACCACACATTGGGTTCCGGAAACTCGGCCCCTCTCGACTTATTAACCAACTTGGTCTCTGTACAGGAGACGCAACTAGTTTCTGGCGTTTGTAGGTAGTGTTAGTAGTCTACCAAGTGGCACCCGACCAGGTGGACTTGGGACAGACTAGGCACAAGTGGCACGATGTACCAAGTGGCACCCGGATGGTGGGCTTGGGAACCCTGCTCACATCGTTTGGGGCCATGAGCGACACCCCAGCTGGATCTCCTTGCGTATGGAACCCGAATAGGCGATAAACCTGGACTAGAGTCTTGTGTGGTTAGTCAGGTCGTGGCCGACACCCTCGCCAGGCTTCCGCTTAAAGGTTGCCGAGATACAGGATGTGTACATGGTGGTAAGTGGCGAGAGCGTGTGTGAAGAAGTACACCCCTGCAGGGTTAACATGATCTATTCGAATAGCGGGGTCCGCGGTTATGGACTTCTTGGATGCTTACATGGTACATAGACAACTTGAAGTGGATACTCTAAAATGCTCAAGACAAGTGTGAGTGCTATGGATGGCCTTCTCGTAGGGAGACGGGGATGAATCCATAGTAGTTTATTGTGTGGTGATTAGTGGACTCGTGTGCGCCATCTCACCTCAAAGAAGTTTCTCGTAGTCGTAGAATAGGATAGCCACTGAGTCAAAGCTGGCTTGCTGCAACTAAACCCCACATTACCCTCTTGATACAAATGCATGTATGATAGGATCTGACGTAAGTCTTGCTGAGTACCTTTCTACTCATGTTGCTTTATTTATGTTTTTGCAGCGGAGACTTCGGTCTTACTAGTGTTCTCGTGGACTTTGACAAGTAGCTTGTACCTCAGCTACGATCTTGATCGGATGTTGTAGTTAGTCAGGCTCTTCAGCCTTTTTCATTTATAGATGTCTATACTCAGACATGTAATGCTTCCGCTTGTTGCTTGTTTGCTATGAATGTTGGGTCATGTGACCCCTACTTGTAATAATGCTATGATGGCTCTTCTGAGTCTTTATCTATATGAGTTGTTGAGTTATGCTGTGATGCCATGTTGTACAGCACATACTTGCATGTTATGCGTACGTGTAATGTGTATTGCTATGTGTGGGATCTGACTATCTAGTTGTTTATCCATAGTAGCCTCTCTTACCGGGAAATGTCTCCTAGTGCTTCCACTGAGCCCTGGTAGTTTGCTACTGCTCCGGAACACTTAGGCTGGCCGGCATGTGTCCTTCTTCGTTCCTGTGTCTGTCCCTGCGAGGAAATGTCACGCGGTGTCTATCGGAGTCCTGTTAGCCTGCTACAGCCCGGTTTATCGGTGTCCTGATAGCCCAGTTGCTATAGCCCGGATTCACTTGCTGATGACCGACACATTCATTGCTGGGTCATGTATGCCTGTCCCTGTAAGTTAGTGCCACTTTGGGTTCACGACTAGCCATGTCAACCCGGGTTCTTTGTCATATGGATGCTAGCAACACTATCATATATGTGTGCCAAAAGGCGCAAACGGTCCCGGGCATGGTAAGGCGACACCCGTGGGAATACCGTGCATGAGGCCTCAAAGTGATATGAGGTCTTGATAATATGAGCATTGATGGAACCGTAACCATGCTTCTAAGGGTGGTAGCACCCGAGACTCCGGAGCTGATTGATGGATTTGGAGAAGACCCTGACCCTAACCTATTTCTTGCTAGCCTCTCCAAATCTCGAGGACGAGATTTATTTTAAGGGTGGTAGGTTTGTAACATCCCAACATTCTTAATTTTGGAATGTTATATTAAATAGATAGTTATGATTGATTGTTTGATTGATTGTGTGAAGTTGAGTGACATTCGAAACTTTTCGAAAGTTAAATGAGAGGGAATAAAAGGACTTTCGCAAACTTTCACTTTGCTTTTATGGTCTCCGTGAATTCAAATTCATTTCATCATAAAATCCTAGAGAAAAGATGACATGACTTCTTCCATTTAATTAAATGAAAAAGGGTTTTGAAAAGATTTGAATTTCATTCGAAAATATTTCCAAAATTCATAAACTTCATGCAACTCAATGATTTTCATGAGAGAAGATAAAATGACTTCTTCAAAACATATGAAATATGAGTTGGGAGCTTAAAAGGATCAAATTGAAAGTCCTTTTGGAAATTATTTTCAATTTGGAGTTATTTGGTTTTTATTCAAATTATTTTTCTCCAAAAATAAAATATATGGAAAATAGGGTAAAATGATTCCCTACATTAGAAAATTGGAGAGAAATAAATTTGAATTAACTTTGGTATTTTTAAAATGATTTTATTGGGTTTTAAATAGATCAGTAGTACTATTTGAATTATATGAATTTTGTGGATTTTATTTAAGTTAGTAAAATGTTCACGTTATAGGAAATCTTTTTCTGAAAGTTTTGATATATTATATGCCTATAGTATATTTTATATTTTGGTGGTTTATTCTCTTTTTTTGTTGTCGGGAAAATGTTAAAAAAATCCCTCCGCCGAACTAGGCCGGCCCATCACCTGCCAAGGCAAGGCCCAGCCTAGCACGCCGCCTCGCTCCCATCTCGGACCGGGACTCCTCCCGAATCCCCCGCCATGGGCGTCGTGCCGCCTCCGGCCTCCTCTGCCCCCTCCTCCACGCCACGTCGCCCCTCCCCACCTATAAAACCCGAGGCTCCGGGCCCCGTTCCTCTCCTCCTCATGTCACGCGCCGCCACTGCTGCATCTGCCACCGTCGTGCCGGAGTTATTGCCGTCGCCGAGCCTCCTCGCAGCCGCCCCGCACCTTCCCGACCCCCACAGCTACCACCCACCTCACCGTCGTACCGCGCCGCACCTCTCCGTTCACTCCGCCGAGCCGGAGGGCCACCGGAGCCGCCGCCCCGGCCGGACCCGAGCCGCCACCACCATCCCGTCGCCGGAGCACCCCACTGCTGCCGGAAACCGCCGCCGCCGGTTTAATTTCCAAACCGGTACAAAAACCACTAAACCCGTCGGTTTTTCTTTTAGTTCAGTTTTTCTTTTAGATTGGTTATATTATTTTAGGGTTTTATTAAACAACGAACGTCCACTGTTTAGATCCTATCAACGAACATTCGTTATTTAGTCTTTTCTTTTTCTGTTTATTTATGGCAGGGACCTATATGTAATTATCTTTCTTACAGACTAGTCCTTCTGTTTCAAACTACCACAACTTTTCGCTCGTTTGTCCAAATCCAACGAAACCAGCGCCCACTTTTTTTGTTATGATCCCCTCTATCTAGTAAAACAACTTAAACATGTTTTTGAAAGTTTTAAAATTTGAATTCAAATAGATTTGTATTTAAACGTAACATGCTTATATTGCTATGCTATGCTCGTAGACGTGGATTGGGTTTGAGTGTATCCATGACAGATGTGAGATTGTTAATTAATGGTTCAACTTAAGGTGGCAACTTTAATACACATCTGGGTGGATTGAGGCACCTGGGGAATCCAGTGTTGCCTGTTTTTTGGAAATCCTGGGATTCCGTGTGATTTTCCTATGGACCGCCACCCAGGCTCAAAGGGATCATAAGATTATTCATGCTAGAAACTTCCGTGTGCAGCCACAAGCCATTATGGGCTCTGGCATAGTTGAGTATGTTGTGTGAGCTCTTGAAGAGGTAGACTAGCAGATGTAGGGGGTGTAGGTGGTACTGTCTACCCGGAGTAGAGAGTTAATGCTTCTGAAAGACTGTGTCTCAGTCATCCGTTTCTCCAACATCCTGAAGTGCAAGAAATTCAACGGAGGAGATCGGATCTTGTGGGGAAAGTGCACAAACCTATGCAGAGTGTACAAACTGATCATGATTAGCCGTGTCCCCGGTTATGGACATCTTGAGTATCTATTTCTTGGATTATCATGTTGATCTCATCATGTTACTTAAATAATTTGGTGGGGTTGAGGATTATTAATTTGGGATTGAGTTGGAGGAACCTTCTCAATATTTTTTTCAACAAACTTTGTAGTTAAATAAAATTTATTCCTTTATTGTAGGGAAAAACTGGCTTTATGCAAAAAATAAACTTAGAGCTTTCCACTAGCCAAATATGCATGTAGTGATAGCTATTGTTCATCTTTTATGCTATGGTGTGAATTTGCCAGTACATTCAATGTACTGACCTACATGGCTGCAACGTCTCATGTTGCAGGAATCTTACGACGAGTAAGTGATACGTTAGGGTTACAATTTCTACACTCAACTTTGCCGTTGGTGTTGATGGGAATCCACAACCTTGTTGTTACTTCCGCTTTTTGGATTGCGGTAATAGTATTTAGGTTACTTTATACATGTGATTTACCTCTGTTATAAATCCTCGAGTACTGTGTGTGTCAGCATACCGATCCAGGAATTACAGTTAAGCACAGAGACTTGACCATTTGAGGCCGGGTCGCTACAAGATGGTATCAGAGCACATGTTGACTGTAGGACGTGACCCCTGGAAACTGGCAAGCCCATAGGAAAGATTTTCTCTACTACTTTATTTTCAAAAAGATCTTTTACCTCTCTTCTCTTCTGAGCTTATTCAAATATTCCCTTTTAGTGAGACCATACCCCTTTCCCCTTTTGACCACATGGAGATTCAACTGATGAGACCACTCCAAGAAGTACAAGATATCGGACAACTAAGACTACTTTGGATGAGACCACTCCAGGGATGACACTTAAGCACAGAGACTTGACCGTTTGAGGTCGGGTCGCTACACATGCAGAGGGCCAATATCTAAGAGACCGTATTAGATGCCTGCAAAGGATTTGGAGGAAATTAAGAATCAGATTAAGGAGTTACTTGATAAAGGTTACATTCGACAAAGTTCATCACCTTGGGGAGCCCAGTACTTCTAGTGGAGAAGAAGGATGGATCGTTAAGGGTGGTTGTTGATTATCGTGCGTTGAATGAAGTGACAATCAAGAACAAGTACCCACTGCCGATGATCAATGATTTGTTTTACCAGTTGCAAGGAGCTAAAGTATTTTCCAAGATCGATCTGCGATCAGGATATCATCAGCTGAAGATTCAAGAGCAGGATATACCTAAGACAGCTTTTACCACAAGGTACGGGCTATATGAGTATACCGTTATGTCTTTTGGTCTGACTAACACGCCTGCCTACTTCATGAACATGATGAACAAGGTGTTCATGGAGTTTCTGGATAAGTTCGTCGTGGTGTTCATTAATGATATATTGGTCTACTCGAAGAATGAAGAGGAGCATAAGGAGCATTTGCGTTTGGTTCTTGAGAAGCTCAGAGAACATCAATTATATGCCAAGTTCAGCAAATGTGAGTTTTGGTTGAAGGAAGTTGGATTTCTCGGACATGTTATATCTGGAGAAGGAATAGTAGTAGACCCCACCAAGGTTGTTTCTGTGACTAAAGGGGTAGCACCCACATCAGTTGGAGAGATCAGGAGTTTTCTTGGACTCGCAGGATATTACCGGAGGTTCATTGAGAATTTCTCCAGGATTGCAAAGCCCATGACGGAGTTGTTGAAGAAGGACACCAAGTTTAAATGGTCTGAGGAGTGTGAAGCCAGTTTCCAGGGGTTAAAGAAATGTTTGGTTACAGCCCCAGTGCTGATTCTTCCAGATCAACGGAAGGATTATCAAGTGTATTGCGACGCTTCTCGTCGAGGACTTGGAGTAGTGCTTATGTAGGAGGGAAGAGTTGTTTCATATGCCTCACGACATCTTAAACCTCATGAGAAAAATTATGCTACTCATGATTTGGAGTTAGCAGCCGTAGTGCATGCCCTGAAGACATGGAGACATTTTCTCATCGGAAACCATTGTGAGGTATACATGGATCACAAGAGTTTGAAATATATCTTCACGCAGAAGGAGTTGAATATCAGGCAAAGGAGATGGTTGGAGCTCATTAAGGATTATGATATGAAGTTGCATTATCATCCCAGAATGGCCGATGTAGTAGCCTATGCGTTAAGTCGCAAGAGTTATGTCAATATGCTCATGACCGGAGGATTGCCCAAGGAGTTAGCAGAGGATCTGTGCGAGCTATCTTTGGAAATAGTTCCGAGAGGTTATGTAGCAGCATTGGAAGTTCATTCCACTTTGATGGATAAGATCAGAGAAGCCCAGAAGACTGACAAGGAGATTACCGTGGTAAAAGAAAGGATTAGAAAAGGAAAGGCTATAGGATTTCGTGAGGATGAGCATGACACTTTATGGTTTGAGGATCGCGTATATGTGCCTAATAACCCCGAGATCAGGAAGTTGATCTGCAGGAGGCCCATGATTCGCCGTATTCGATTCACCCAGGAAACACCAACATGTATCTGGATTTGAAGGAAAGTTTCTGGTGGACCGGATTGAAGAAGGATATTGATGAGTATGTAGCAGTATATGATGTATGTCAGAGAGTTAAGGCAGAGCATCAGAAGCCAGCAGGATTGCTATAGCCATTGCCGATACCCGAATGGAAGTGGGACAAGCTTGGCATGAATTTTATTACGGGATTGCCCAGGACTCCTTCAGGCTATGACTCTATATGGGTTGTAGTCGATCGGTTGACGAAAGTAGCTCATTTCATCCCAGTGAAGACCACCTAGACGAGTGCTAAGTTGGCAAAGATATATATGACCAGGATCGTATGTCTGCATGGAGTTCTGAGGACCATTGTATCAGATAGAGGAACCCAGTTTACCTCAAAGTTCTGGAATCAGTTGCATGAGACTTTGGGTACCAGGCTAGTGTTCAGTACGGCCTTTCATCCACAGACAGATGGACAGACTGAGAGAGTCAATCAGATTCTAGAGGACATGTTGAGAGCTTGTGCGCTAGATTATGGATCTAGTTGGGATGAATACTTGCCGTATGCAGAGTTGTCTTACAACAACAGTTATCAAGTCAGTTTGAAGATGCCCCCTTTCGAAGCCTTGTATGGAAGGAGGTGCAGGACTCTGTTGTTGTGGGATGAATTTGGAGACCGTCAGTTGTTTGGAGCAGATTTGATTAAGGAGTCCGAACAGAAGGTTAAACTGATTCGCAACAGACTCAAGGTAGCCCAGTCCAGGCAGAAGAGTTATGCGGATTCTAAACGCAAGGAGACAGTTTACGAAGTTGGAGATAGAGTATACCTTTGTTTGTCCCCACTTCGAGGAGTTAGGTGTTTTGGAGTTAAGGAAAGTTAGCACCACATTTTGTGGGACCATACAAAGTTTTCGAACGTATGGGAGAAGTTGCTTACAAGCTGGAATTGCCAGAAGGATTATCAGGAGTTCACGATGTGTTTCACGTTTCCCAGCTGAAGAAGTGCCACGTAGAGATGGCCGATATTCCTTTGAGAGATACAGTGCCACTGGAAGCGATCCAGCTGGATAGCGATTTGACATACAAGGGGAAACCAGTGAAGATTCTCGAGTTTGCTAGCCGAGTCACACGCAGCAAGGTTATCAAGTTTTGCAAAGTTCTGTGGAGCCACCATACCGAGGAGGAAGCCACCTGGGAATGACAGGAAGACCTACGAAAGGACCACCCGCACCTATTTTCTAGCCAACCTGAATCTTGAGGGCGAGATTCATCTTAAGGGGGTAGGTTGGTAAGATCCCAAATTTCCAATTTGGAATGTTATACATAGATCATCATTGCATATCATATTTTATTGCATTTTGGTTGATCCTAGAAATTCTAAGCAACTCAAGGACCCACGGAGAGAGTTGGGGATTTCAATTATTTTCATGTTTGAGTTTTCTCAAATATTGAAAAAAGGATCATTTTGGTTTTAATCATTACTCTCCAAATATTTCCAATGTCAAAATAAAAGAGAGTGGATAAAATGACTTCTCCAAAATAAAAGAAATGTTGGAGGAAAAATGTTAAAATCATATAAGTATTTTATTTGGAGTTTTATCACTATTTTATTTGAATTAGAAAAATATGCATGTTTTCAAAATTGCATTCTTAGGCCAGAAAAATGTTCACTTTGTTCTAAATATATTATTTAGACGGTGCAAATTGTTTTTGGAATTTTTAGATTTTTTTATATTTTTAGGATTTTTTCTATTCGGCGGAATTATTTATTAAAAAAAGTTTTCTGCCCGACTGGGCCCCAGCCGAGCAGGCCGACCCAAGTCAGCGCCGCCGCCTCCCTCCCGTGTCCGGCTCGGACTCACCAGAGTCCCGCGCCGCCATGCTATCGGCTGCCCCTTGCCTAAGTTGGACCCCGACCCCCCTTTATAAGCCGCCCGCCCCGCCACCTCTCGCCTCGCCAGCCATAGCCCCGCCCCACACCCGCAGCCGCAGCCGTGAGTCGCCGCCGCTTGTGCCGCCGCCGTCGCTCGACGCCGCCGCCGCCCCTCACCGCCACCCGAAGCCCTCCCGACGCCGCCCCGCCCCACCGGAGCCTCGCGGGAGGTAGATGCTGCCGCCACCGCAGTTTCGTTTTTTTCAAAAACCGTTCGTTTTTTCAGAAAACCTAGATCTGTATTTTTAGAATAGATCGGTTCGTTTTTTCGGTTTAGTTATTTAGCGGATGTTCGTCCATACGTTTGTTTTAACGAACGTTATTTGTCGGTTAGTCTCAGATAGCGAACATTCGTTCGTTAGCCAGTTCGTCTTGTTTATTTTCCAAGGTTTTATTTGCGATTATTTTTCGATCGTGATTTCTGCCCTGATATTCGATCTAGTATAACTTTTCGCTCGTTTATCCAAACTAGATGAAACAAGCGCCTAGATCTTTGTCTCGAAGCCCTATTTCTGTTTAACCAACTTGAACATGATTTTGGTACTGTAAAATTTGACTTTAGTCCAGATTAGTAAATGATTCTTGTTTCTTTCATAGTTTGAGTTTCTTTCTCCGTTTGATTTGATTCTTTTTGCAAACCGGAGTTCTTCAGTTGAACTTTCTAGTTAGATCTTCTTATTTGAGTGTTACCCGTGCTTCTAGTTTGAGTGCTTATGTATGTTATTGTTTGTTTGCGGTAGAATTCCTAGAGTGCAAAGCGTGCTACTACGAGTCTCTAGGTTTTGCGGATCATCAGCAAGGCAAGTAACACTTTGATCATATCCCTCAAACATTGCATGGTTAGGATCTGTTTAACATGTGGGTTTGGGAATTTGATGATGAGGTATAGCCTATTGCCGTATTATTATCAAACCTTTGGGAGTTACTTCTACGTTATGCTCAGGATTGCTATGCTATGCTCGTAGACGTGGATTGGGTGAGTGTATCCATGACAGATGTGAGTATTATTAATTAATGGTTAACTCAAGGTGGCTACTTAAATACACATCTGGGTGGATTTGGTTGCGGGCACCTGGAGAATCCAGTGTTGTCCTAGGATATCCTGGAGTACCCGTGTGATCATCCTACGGTTCGCCACCCAGGCTCCAAGGGATCATAAGATTATTCATGCTATAAACTTCCGTGTGCATCCACAAGCTATTATGGGCTCTAGCATAGTTGAGTAGGTTGCACGACCTCTTTCAGTGGTGGGCTAGCAGATGTAGGGGAAATTAGGTGTAACTGTCCATCTAGAGTAAAGAGTTAATGTGTCTGGAAGACTGTGTCTCGGTCATCCGTTTCTCAAACAGCATGTAGTGCGAGAAATCTAACGGAGGAGATCGAGTCTTGTGGGGAAAAGTGCACAAACCTCTACAGAGTGTACAAACTAATCATGGTTAGCCATGTCCCCGGTTATGGACATCTTGAGTATCTGGTTCTTGGATTATAATGTTGATCTCATCACTCTAAACTAATTTGTTTGGGTTAATTTGATATTGTTTAATTGGGATTGAGTTGGAGGAACCTTCTCAATGTTTAACAACCACCATGATAGTTAAATAAAATTTATTCCTTTGTTGTAGGAAAAAATTGGCTTTATGCAAAACAGTAACCATAGAGCTTTCCACCAGCCATATATGCATGTAGTTATAGCATTTATTCTGTTCATTACTCTTTGTGTTACATAGCCAGCATATTCCATGTGCTGTCCCATTTCGGGCTACAACATGTCATGTTGCAGACTTTTTAGGCAATGAGTAAGGTGCCATAGGTTGTTGCCGTTCACTCAGCTATGCCGTTGGAGTTGATGGACTCACTTTATCTACCAAGCCTTCCGTTATTATCTTATTTAGATGGCCTTAGGCCATATTATTGTAATCATTTCTCTTTTGAGACATTCAATTTGATGTAATAAGTGTGTGATTGAAACTCTGTTATAAATCCTCAAGTACTGTGCATGTCAGCATTACCGATCTATGGATGGCACTGATGCATAGAGACTAGACTATTTGAGGTCTGGTCGCTACAAACTTGCACCCAATGGGACAAAGGGGTTGCAATCCCTTCACGATTACTTGCAAAAGTGAGATCTAATAGAGACAGATAAACGTTAAAGTAAATATTTTTGGTATTTTTTGGTTTGTAGAGCGGAAAGTAAAAGATTGCAAAAGTAGTAAATTGGAAACTGAAATTGTAGATCTGAAACTTATATGATGGAAAATAGACCCGGGGGCCATAGGTTTCACTAGAGGCTTCTCTCAAGATAGAAAATATTACGATGGGTAAACAATTTACTGCCGAGGAATTGATAGAAAAGCGCAAAGTCAACACGATATCTAAGGCAATGATCATGAACATAGGCATCATGTCTGTGTCAAGTAGACCGACTCCTGCCTGCATCTACTACTATTACTCCACACATCGACCGCTATTCAGCATGCATCTAGAGTATTAAGTTCATGAAGAACAGAGTAACGCATTAAGTAAGATGACATGATGTAGATGAATTGACTCAAGCAATATGATGAAAACCCCATCTTTTTATCCTTGATGGCAACAATACAATATGTGCCTTGCTTCCCTACTGTCACTGGGAAAGGACACCGCAAGATTGAACCAAAGCTAAACACTTTTCCCATTGCAAGAAAAACCAATCTAGTTGGCCAAGCCAAATCAATAGTTCGAAGAGACTTGCAAAGATATCAAATCACGCATATAAGAATTCAGAGAAGATTCAAATAATATTCATAGATAAGTTGATCATAAATCCACAATTCATCGGATCTTGGCAAACACACTGCAAAAACGTATTACATTGAATAGATCTCCAAGAACATCGAGGAAAACATGGTATTGAGTGTCACGACCGGTTTTCCGGGTATTAATTCCCAGAAAATGGACCTTGTGCTCATCAGCCCTAGGATAACTGTTAGCTGATGAGGCACCAACTTGATACAGAAACTCCAAGCAAAATACAACATATGTAGTACAAGACCATTCTGGCCTGTGAGTACAACAAATGGTTTCTAGTGGTTGATGGGGGAAGCAGTCTGTGAATCATCAGCGACTATGGGACTCCATTTCCCATGGGAACAGCTGACCAGGTTAACTCCTATCTTCGTGAGGCTCCTATCACCGTTGCTTAGGTTCTGGGGCTGTCATCACGGTCGTTCCTCTCCGTGCAAGAAATCTGGCCAAGACAATAGCCAGGGACAAGCCAGTGATTACTTTGAATGTACTCGCAAACATTGTGAACACGGGTATAATATAACAACGATGGTTCTGAAAATATTTTATGCTCATGACGCCAGTCACAAAAGATAATAAAAACTCTGATGCAATGCAAGCATGTTATTTATGAATATGCAATAACATAGTAGTATTTAAATAAATAACAAGCATGCCACAGTCGGGCGTCTTAGCGACACCACATAAAGGGCTTTAAAAGAAATGCTGCAGTCGGGCGTCTTAGCAACACCACATAAAGGGCTTTAAAAGAAATGCCGCAGTCGGGCGTCTTAGCGACACCACATAAAGGGCTTTAAAAGAAGTGCCGCAGTCGGGCGTCTTAGCGACACCACATAAATGGCTTTAAAAGAAATGCCGCAGTCGGGCGTCTTAGCGACACCACATAATGGGCTTATAAAAACAATCAATCATAGTGATTATCCCGGAGGTAGAACCTTCCCAGGGATATTCGATAATACCAAAAATATCACGGCTTAGTTCACAACGAAAATAATAATCATAATTATCACAAGTCACAAGTTGTGATTCCAGTTCTGGTTTAACAGTTTCACCTCCGAAGACCGACACTAAGACCGACACTTGACCCATCCCAGACTGTAGTCCTTAACCATGGACATGGCTATTCGAATATGTTTAATCTCTGCAGAGGGTGTACTCTTTACCCACGAGTAACGGATTCCTTTAGTCCATCGGGACTAATTCCGTCTATGGTCTTTTAAATGAAAACGCACCTGACTTGCACACACCAGCTTAACTCACCGGTGTCTGGAATCACCCACGATACTCGTTAAGCGAAACTCTAAGTGGGGAGGCTACAACCTCTATTAGCATGGGATCACAAAATTTACCGCGCGCAAAACTGGGGAAGCTACCTCCTCGGCTACAACCGAAAACACCCATGCCCCCTGACCGGATGACTGGCTTTAATCTATGGCCGTGGTACCCTCATCCCGGCCCCTCTGTACGGTGTGTGCTAGAAAGGGGTTGACAAATTACTGAACCGTACTCTACTTGTTGTAGAGACGAGTGGTAGTACGAAACAAGTATGGGGGTTACTGGAACAAGACTCAATCTACGGTCGACTCAGGAGGTTTATAATTTTCCCTGCATGACATGTATAACAAATATATTTCAACCATTACAATCAACACTCATTATATCTTACTATGCCATACCGGACTTACCTGTCCCGACGGAGATCGGCGACAAGCTCACGCCTACCCAAGGCAGAGGCTTTCCCGGATTCCTTTCCGGCATGCATGCAAGATACATGAGGATGATTACCATCACAAGTATACTTATTTCCAACAACATGGAAATCACTAATATGCATCCATGCAAATGATCATATCACATGAAATAACAAGTCCTTCGAAATGAGGTGGTGTTATAAACGTGTCAACGAACACACCAAAAATATTATGCTGGGGTTCAGAATGCTTGCCTTCAAGGTGTGGAGAGGTGGGGATGCTCTCCAAAACTTTTGAAAGCTTTCTGCCTCTCTCCAAAATCCTATTTTGAAAATATTGGAATTAACACACAATTTCAAAGCAGCACAAAAAAAGTATTTGAAAAATTTCCAAATAAATCTTAAAATAAACTAGACAGAATTTGGGAGGGGTAGGAAAAAGAATCAATTCATTTGAAGTTATATTTTAAAAGATATAGCCAGTCAAACATTTGGTCAAAATCTGTTTTTTTTTTGAAAAAAATTAGAAAAGGAAAAACGGTTCAAACGGGATTACGCTTTCGCGCAGAGGAGACGTACTCGAGCTTTTACGCCTCCACTTATCCAGCGTGGACCGCGTGGGGAGTCACTGACAGTGGGTCCTGGGGGGGCCACTAGTCAGGTTTGACTAGTCCCCACTCCCTCCCCTTCTCTGCCCGAGCAGAGGCGGGACATCCCGCGATCGTCGCCGGCGAACCGAGGTTCTTCGTGGGCATCCGAGTGCAGGGATGGATCCGCCACTCCTAGGCGGTCCTTCCGGTGGTCGTAGGGTCGCCGGGGGTGGAGGGAGTCGCCGGTGGCGAGCTCCGCGGTGGAGGGGAGGCTTCGGTGGATTTGGGGATTCCGGCCATGGTGGTTCTTAGCTGTGTCTGGGAGGCTAGGCAGCTCCGCAGGTTCAAGTGGAGTCGGACGGTGGCGTTTGGGAGGGCAGGGGAGGTCTTGGTGCGCCGGAACTGACCGGGACGAGGCGGCGGCCGAGCTGACCGGAGAGGTTGAAGACGACCTCCTCGCTTCGATTGACGACTAAGGGGGTTTGAGAAGGACGGCGTGAAGCTGCCTGGGTGCTCGGAGGAGTCCGAGGACCTCCCTTTTTAGCACGTCCAAGTCGGTTCGCGGCGGTCGTGGATAAGCTCGCCGGCGAACCGCCCTACTATACTGCAGGGCGACGTGGCGGTGGCTGGTCGGCTCCAGGAGCTACCGACGAATGCTCCACTGTTGAAGGAGGCGAGCTGGTGCACTGTGGTGGTTTGGACGGTGCTGCCCATGGCGGTGGTGGATGCGGCCGCAGGCGTGCCGCCAAGAAGCTTGCTGGCTAAGCTGCAGGGGGCGAGGAAGCGGTCGGGGCTCTTAGCGCGACGTGGCGAGTGGGAAAGGATCAGGATGAGCTCGGGGAAGCTTATCCAGGGGCGCGCTGGCTCGGACGCGAGCACGTGCAAAACGCGTGCTCTGCTCGCGCTCCGGGCGTGCACGGCGACTGCTCGATGAAATGCCAGGATGGCCAAAAGTGCTAGAGAGCTAATGCAAATCCACAGGCCTGGGCTAGAGATCGTTAGCAGGCTACTTGACAATTTGGTTTGGACAGATGGGAAAGTTCACAACACAAACTTACAATCATGCCAAATCTGTCCATGCCCACAGGGTGTCTGACAAAATGCCAGAGGCATCTAGGCAGGTCTTGGAGTGGTCAAAAATTCCAGATGGTGGTCTCATTAGGTGAAAAAAGGGTGGTGAGATTAGTTGGGAAAATACAGAAACTTGTTAGCGCATGTTTTGCAAAAACTCAATTCTGGACAGGAGACAAATGGCATCACTTCATGAACCAAAAATGATCCAATGGGTGCATGCTCCTGGACTTAGGTGTTTAGCATGGAGGACTACAAGTAGGAGAAAGCTCATGGGTAAAGGAGCAACTTAAGAAGTAGTTGCTGTACAAATCCTCAAGTTGGACCAGAGTGGAAAAGAGGTTTATTCACTCAAATTTTTCAAAGAACATCACTGGGTTTTTGCATAAAATTGAATCATATGTTGCTACTAACATCCCATAATTTTGGTGGAAGCTAGAAAGAAATATTTAAATGGGTTGTAGTGTAAAAGTGCCCACTGGACCAGATTTGAAAATTTGGGATAGAGCTCAAAATATTAAATGAAAGAAATATCTCTTTGCATAAAAGTGATTTAGAAACATCACATGACATCTCCAAATTTTGGTGGGATTTTTAAAAGATTTTATCAAATGGTTGTAGTTCAAAAAGGACCACAAACCAAGGAAAACCCATTTTTAAAGGAATAAAGATCAGGGAAATAATTTTATAACTAATCCCTCTGATAAAAGAAAAGTTTCATTTGAGAGGGTAAGAGAGTCCAATAAAATTGAGAAGTATTTCACTTGAGGTAAAAACTCCATGATGATAAGAAAGGAAATGTTTCAAAAATCAAAAGTGAGTCCAGAAAATAAGAGTTTTAATTTCCTGGCAAAATTTTAATCAAGAAAACAAGGTTAAAATTTTGGGGTGTCACAACACTAACCCCCTTAAAAGAAAATCTCGTACTCGAGATTTGTTAAGAGTTGTTTTGAAAATATCTATCCTGTGAGCTGGAAACAAAATATTTATTCATGGCACAAACTTGCGTCGTCGAGGTTTGCATCTACGCCCGGGATAAAAAATGCAATCGCACATCAACATACTCATGCATGACTTATAATAAAAATAGGGATGCACAGGCAAACTGTATTTAATTATGGCGATATAGGATCACATAGTTACAAGGCGAGGACATACTAAGACTCGGTACTACTCAAGCGACTCAGTCTACCTCGTTCATATCTAAGAGGGCTTGCCTCGCGGACGTCGAGGTTTCTCCACGGTTTTCACCATCGTGTTCTGCTGGAGGGGGTTGAGGGGCTACAGGGTCGGGGTAGCGATGATGACCATCTCGGGGATTGTTGGCCACAATCCCGTTGGAGCGTGTTCCCAAAAGGCGATGAAGCACTTCCGGGATCATCAAGGTATTTTGGTTGATGGCCGGGGTTGTGCTGTGTTGAGGCTAGCGTGCCCTTTTTATAGAAAAAGGGAATGGAGTCTTCCTTCGCACGCTTGCGAATAAGACAGATTATTTGTCGGTCACCGGCGCGTGATCGACAGGCTAGGCTGATAGGTTGGGCACCGACTGCCAAAAGTCTCAGGGTCACTGTGTGGCCATCCTGCACGGGAAGCTTGGCTGGGGTTTTGGTTAGGGTCTGGTGGGTTGTTTTTCCTAGGTGTTTCGACCTGGCTAAGATTGGATTAGCCAATAGTCAGCCTGGCTCTGATACCAAGTTTGTCATGACCGATTTTCCGGGTATTAATTCCCAGAAAATGGCCCTTGTGCTCATCAGCCCCAGGATAACTGTTAGCTGATGAGGCACCAACTTGATACAGAAACTCCAAGCAAAATACAACATATGTAGTACAAGACCATTCTGGCCTGTGAGTACTACAAATGGTTTCTAGTGGTTGATGGCGGAAGCGGTCTGTGAATCATCAGCGTCTATGGGACTCCATTTCCCATGGGAACAGCTGACCAGGTTAACTCCTATCTTCACGAGGCTGCTATCACCGTTGCTTAGGGTCTGGGGCTGTCATCACGGTTGTTCCTCTCCGTGCAAGAAATCTGGCCAAGACAATAGCCAGGGACAAGCCAGTGAGTACTTTGAATGTACTCGCAAACATTATGAACACGGGTATAATATAACAACAATGGTTCTGAAAATATTTTATGCTCATGACGCCAGTCACAAAAGATAATAAAAACTCGGATGTAATGCAAGCATGTTATTTATGAATATGCAATAACATAGTAGTATTTAAATAAATAACAAGCATGCCACAGTCGGGCATCTTAGCGACACCACATAAAGGGCTTTAAAATAAATGCCGCAGTCGGGCGTCTTAGCGACACCACATAAAGGGCTTTAAAAGAAATGCCGTAGTCGGGCGTCTTAGCGACACCACATAAAGGGCTTTAAAAGAAGTGCCGCAGTCGGGCGTCTTAGCGACACCACATAAAGGGCTTTAAAAGAAATGCCACAGTCGGGCGTCTTAGCGACACCACATAAAGGGCTTATGAAAACAATCAATCATAGTGATTATCCCGGAGGTAGAACCTTCCCAGGGATATTCGATAATACCAAAAATATCACGGGTTAGTTCACAACGAAAATAATAATCATAATTATCACAAGTCACAAGTCATGATTCCAGTTCTGGTTTAACAGTTTCACCTCCGAAGACCGACACTTGACCCATCCCAGACTGTAGTCCTTAACCATGGACACAGTTATTCGAATATGTTTAATCTCTGCAGAGGGTGTACTCTTTACCCACGAGTAACGGATTCCTTTAGTCCATCGGGACTAATTCCGTCTATGGTCTTTTAAATGAAAACGCACCTGACTTGCACACACCAGCTTAACTCACCGGTGTCTGGAATCACCCACGATACTCGTTAAGCGAAACTCTAAGTGGGGAGGCTACAACCTCTATTAGCATGGGATCACAAAATTTACCGCGCGCAAAACTGGGGAAGCTACCTCCTCGGCTACAACCGAAAACACCCATGCCCCCTGACCGGATGACTGGCTTTAATCTATGGCCGTGGTACCCTCATCCCGGCCCCTCTGTACGGTGTGTGCTAGAAAGGGGTTGGCAAATTACTGAACCGTACTCTACTTGTTGTAGAGACGAGTGGTAGTACGAAACAAGTATGGGGGTTACTGGAACAAGACTCAATCTACGGTCGACTCAGGAGGTTTATAATTTTCCCTGCATGACATGTATAACAAATATATTTCAACCATTACAATCAACACTCATTATATCTTACTATGCCATACCGGTCTTACCCGTCCCGACGGAGACCGGCGACAAGCTCACGCCTACCCAAGGCAGAGGCTTTCCCGGATTCCTTTCCGGCATGCATGCAAGATACATGAGGATGATTACCATCACAAGTATACTTATTTCCAACAGCATGGAAATCACTAATTTGCATCCATGCAAATGATCATATCACATGAAATAACAAGTCCTTCGAAATGAGGTGGTGTTATAAACGTGTCAACGAACACAACAAAAATATTATGCCGGGGTTCAGAATGCTTGCCTTCAAGGTGTGGAGAGGTGGGGGTGCTCTCCAAAACTTTTGAAAGCTTTCTGCCTCTCTCCAAAATCCTATTTTGAAAATATTGGAATTAACACACAATTTCAAAACAGCACAAAAAATGTGTTTAAAAAATTTCGAAATAAACCTTAAATTAAACTAGACAGAATTTGAGAGAGGTAGGAAAAAGAATCAATTCATTTGAAGTTATATTTTAAAAGATATAGCCAGTCAAACATTTGGTCAAAATCTGTTTTTTTTTTTGAAAAAAAATAGAAAAGGAAAAACGGTTCAAACGGGATTACTCTTTCACGCAGAGGAGACGTACTCGAGCTTTTACGCCTCCACTTATCCAGCATGGACCGCGCGGGAGTCCCTGACAGTGGGTCTAGAGGGGCCACTAGTCAGGTTTGACTAGTCCCCACTCCCTCCCCTTCTCTGCCCGAGGAGAGGCGGGACATCCGGCGATCGTCGCCGGCAAACGGAGGTTCTTCGCGGGCATCTGAGTGCAGGGATGGATCCGCCACTCCTAGGCGGTCCTTCCGGTGGTCGTAGGGTCGCCGGGGGTGGAGGGAGTCGCCGGCGGCGAGCTCCGCGTTGGAGGGGAGGCTTCGGTGGCTTTGGGGATTCCGACCATGGTCGTTCCTAGCTGTGTCTGGGAGGCTAGGAAGATCCGCGGGTTCAAGTGGAGTCGGACGGTGGCGTTTGGTAGGGCAGGGGGGTCTTGGTGCGTCGGAACTGAACGGGACGAGGCGGCGGCCGAGCTGACCGGAGAGGTTGAAGACGACCTCCTCGCTTTGATTGACGACTAAAGGGGTGTGAGAAGGACGGCGTGAAGCTTCCTGGGTGCTCGGAGGAGTCTGGGGACCTCCCTTTATAGCACGTCCAAGTCGGTTCGCGGCGGCCGTGGATAAGCTCGCCGGCGAACCGCCCTACTGTACTGCAGGGCGACGTGGCGGTGGCTGGCCGGCTCTAGGAGCTACCGACGAACGCTCCACTGTCGAAGGATGCGAGCTTGCGCGCTGTGGTGGTTTGGGCGGTGCTGCCCATGGTGGTGGCGGATGCGGACGCAGGCGTGCCGCCAAGAAGCTTGCTCGCAAAGATGCAGGGGGCGAGGAAGCGGTCGGGGCTCTTGGCGTGATGTGGCGAGTGGGAAAGGATCAGGATGAGCTCGGGGAAGCTTATCCAGGGGCGTGCTGGCTCGGACGCGAGCACGTGCAAAACGCGTGCTCTGCTCGCGCTCCGGGCGTGCACGGCGACTGCTCAACGAAATGCCAGGATGGCCAAAACTGCTAGAGAGATAATGCAAATCCACAGGCCTGGGCTAGAGATCGTTAGCAGGCTACTTGACAACTTGGTTTGGACAGATGGGAAAGTTCACAACACAAACATACAATCATGCCAAATCTGTCCATG
This sequence comes from Triticum dicoccoides, assembly GCF_002162155.2. Taxonomy (NCBI): domain Eukaryota; kingdom Viridiplantae; phylum Streptophyta; class Magnoliopsida; order Poales; family Poaceae; genus Triticum; species Triticum dicoccoides. The sequence continues at coordinate 496,904,020 of NC_041381.1, forward strand.
CCCACAGGGTGTTTGACAAAATGCCAGAGGCATCTAGGCAGGTCTTGGAGTGGTCAAAATTCCAGATGGTGGTCTCATTAGGTGAATAAAAGGGTGGTGAGGTTAGTTGGCAAAATACAGAAACTTGTTAGCGCAAGTTTTGCAAAAACTCCATTCTGGACAAGAGAAAAATGGCATCACTTCATGAACCAAAAATGATCCAATGGGTGCATGCTCCTAGACTTAGGTGTTTAGCATGGAGGACTACAAGTAGGAGAAAGCTCATGGGTAAAGGAGCAACTTGAGAAGTAGTTGTTGTACAAATCCTCAAGTTGGACCAGAGTGGAAAAGAGGTTTATTCACTCAAATTTTTCAAAGAACATCACTGGGTTTTCGCATAAAATTGAATCATATGTTGCTACTAACATCCCATAATTTTGGTGGAAGCTAGAAAGAAATATTTAAATGGGTTGCAGTGTAAAAGTGCCCACTGGACCAGATTTGAAAATTTGGGATAGAGCTCAAAATATTAAATGAAAGAAATATCTCTTTGCATAAAAGTGATTTAGAAACATCACATGACATCTCCAAATTTTTGTGCGATTTTTAAAAGATTTTATCAAATGGTTGTAGTTCAAAAAGGACCACAAACCAAGGAAAAACCATTTTTAAAGGAATAAAGATCAGGGAAATAATTTTATAATTAATCCCTCTGATAAAAGAAAAGTTTTATTTGAGAGGGTTAGAGAGTCCAATAAAATTGAGAAGTATTTCACTTGAGGTAAAAACTCCATGATGATAAGAAAGGAAATGTTTCAAAAATCAAAAGTGAGTCCAGAAAATAAGAGATTTAATTTCCTGTCAAAATTTTAATCAACAAAACAAGGTTAAAATTTTGGGGTGTCACAATTGAGCATAAAAGATAGAGAAGAAGCCATCTAGCTACTAGCTATGGACCCGTAGGTCTACGGTAAACTACTCATGCTTCATCGGAAGGACAATGGTGTTGATGTAGAAGCCCTCCTTGATCGAACCCCCCTCCAGAAGGACGCTGGAAAAGGCCCCTAGATGGGATCTCATGGGTACAGAAGGTTGCGGCGGTGGAAAAGTGTTTTCGTGGCTCCATCTTTTGGTTTTGGGATATATGAGAATATATAGGTGGAAGAAATAGGTCAGTGGAGTCATGAGGGCCCCACAAGGGTGTGGGGCGTGCCCTCTGTCCTTGTGGCTGCCTCGTGGCTTCTCTCACTTGCGCTCCAAGTCCTCTGGATGTCTTCTAGTCCAAGAGAAATCATCGTGAAAGTTTTATTCTGTTTGGTATTCCTTTACTGTGAAACTCTAAGCAGGGAAAAAACAGAAACTGGCACTGTGCTCTAGGTTAATAGGTTAGTCCCAAAATAATATAAAATAGCATATTAATGCATATAAACATCCAAAACAGAATTCCTGCTCGTCCTCAAGCTTATAGATACGTTGGAGACGTATCAAGCATCCCCAAGCTTAATTCCTGCTCGTCCTCGAGTAGGTAAATGATAAAAACAGAATTTTTGATGTGGAATGCTACCTAACATATTTATCCATGTAATTTCTTTTATTGTGGCAGTAATGTACAAATCTGTATGATTCAAAACAAAAATTTAATATTGACATAAGAAACAATAATACTTCAAGCATACTAACAAGGCAATTATGTCATCTCAAAATACATAGCCAAAGAAAGCTTATCCCTAGAAAATCAAATAGTCTGGCTATGCTCCATCTTCATCACACAAAATATTCAAATCATGCACAACCCCGTTGACAAGCCAAGGAATTGTTTCATACTTTTGATGTTCTCAAAACTTTTCAACTTTCATGCAATACATGAGCTTGAGCCATGGACATAGCACTATAGGTGGAATAGACGGTGGTTGTGGAGAAGACAAAAAGAAGGAGATAGTCTCACATCAACTAGGTGTATCAATGGGCTATGGAGATGACCATTAATAGATATCAATGTGAGTGAGTAGGGATTGCCATGCAACGTATGCACTAGAGCTATAAGTTTATGAAAGCTCAAAAAGAAACTAAGTGGGTGTGCATCCAACTTGCTTGCTCATGAAGACCTAGGGAAATTTGAGGAAACCCATCATTGGAATATACAAGCCAAGTTCTACAATGAAAAATTCCCACTAGTATATGAAAGTGAAAATATATGAGACTCTCTATCATGAAGATTATTGTGCTACTTTGAAGCACAAGTGTGGTAAAAGGATAGTAGCATTGCCCCTTCTCTCTTTTCTCTCATTTTTTATTGGGACTTCTCTCATTTTTTTGGCCTCACTTTTGTCCGGAGTCTCATTTCGACTTGTGGGGGAATCATAGTCTCCATCATCCTTTCCTCACATAGGATAATGCTCTAATAATGAAGATCATCACACTTTTATTTACTTACAACTCAAGAATTACAAATCGATACTTAGAACAAAATATGACTCTATGTGAATGCCTCCGGCAGTGTACCAGGATGTGTGCTGAATCAGGAGTGACATGCATGAAAGAATTATGAATGGTGTCTTTGCCACAAATACGATGTCAACTACATGATCATGCAAAGCAATATGACAATGATGGAGCGTGTCATAATAAACGGAACGGTGGAAAGTTGCATGGCAATATATCTCGGAATGGCTATGGAAATGCCATATAGGTAGGTATGGTGGCTATTTTGAGGAAGGTATATGGTGGGTTTATGGTACCGGCGAAAGTTGCATGGTAATATAGAGGCTAGCAACAGTGGAAGGATGAGAGTGCGTATAATCCATGGACTCAACATTAGTCATAAAGAACTCATATACTTATTGCAAAAATCTATTAGTTATTGAAACGAAGTACTACGCGCATGCTCCGACTTCATCACATAACGGTTCACCATACGTGCATGCTACGGGAAAAAAACTTTAACACAAGTATTTCTCAAATTCACAATTACTCACTAGCATGACTCCAATATCACCATAGTTATATCTCAAACCAATCATAAGGAATCAAACTTATCATAGTATTCAATGCACTTTATATGAAAGTTTTTATTAATTCCCTTTTGGATGCCTATCATATTAGGACTAAATTTATGACCAAAGAAAATTACCATGTTGTTCAGAGACTCTCAAAATAATATAAGTGAAGCATGAGAGTTCATTAATTTCTATAAAATAAAATGACCGTCATGCTCTGAAAAGATATAAGTGAAGCACTAGAGCAATATTGCCTAGCTCAAAAGATATAAGTGAAGCACATAGAGTATTCTAATAAATCACGATTCATGTGTGTCTCTCTCAAAAGGTGTGTAAGCAAGGATGATTGTGGCAAACTAAAAAGCAAAGACTCAAATCATACAAGATGCTCCAAGCAAAACACATATCATGTGATGAGTAAAAATATAGCCTCAAGTAAAGTTACCGATAGAGGAAGACGAAAGAGGGGATCCCTTCTGGGGCATCCCCAAGCTTAGGGTCTTGGTTGTCTTTGAGTATTACCTTGGGGTGCCTTGGGCATCCCCAAGCTTAGGCTCTTGCCACTCCTTATTCCATAGTCCATAAAAATCCATACCCAAAACTTGAAAACTTCACAAAACAAAACTCAACAGAAAATCTCATAAGCTTTGTTAGTATACGAAAATAAATCACCACTTTTGGTACTATTGTGAAATCATTCTTTCTTTATATTGGTGAAATATCAACTGTATTCCAACTTTTCCATGGTTCATACCCCCCGATACTAGCCATAGATTCATCAAAATAAGGAAACAACATATAGAAAACATAATCTGTCAAAAATAGAACAATCTGTAGCAATCTGGATATTTTGAATACTTCTGTAACTCAGAAAAAACCTGAAAAATTAGGATGACCTAATAAATTTGTTTATTAACCTTATTCAAAAATAATTAACTCAAAATCACAATTATGTTAAAAATTAGAGTTATTTTCTTGGGCGCAAAAGTTTCTGTTTTTCAGCAAGATCAAATCAACTATCACCGTAAGCTATCCCAAAGGTCTTGCTTGGCACAAACTCTAATTAAAACACAAAACCACATCTAACCAGAGGCTAGATGCATTATTTAATCAAAAATAGAAAGGAAATATATTGGGTTGTCTCCCAACAAGCGCTTTTCTTTAAAGCATTTTTGCTAGGCGTTGATAATTTTAATGATGCTCACATGAAAACTAACAACTGAAACACAAACAGAGCATCATAAAACATGTGACAAACAAGTTTTAAATCTAACATGCTTCCTATGCATAGGGATTTTATAAGCAAACAAATTATCAAGACAAGCAAAAACTACGATATGCAAGGAAAAGAAAGAAACAATAGCAATCTAACATAATGAGAGGTAATTTAGTGACATGAAAATTTCTACAACCATATTTTCCTCTCTCATAATAATTACATGTAGGATCATAATCAAATTCAACAATATAACTATCACATAAAATTTTCTCTTCATGATTCACATGCATGCAAGGTTGACACTCTTCCGAAATAGTGGGATTATCATAAAATAAAGTCATGACCTCTCCAAACCCACTTTCATAAAAAAATCATAAGATTGAATATTCTCCAAGCATGTGGGATTAAAGTCGACACTCTTCCAAACCCACTTTCTATGTTATTGCTGACATTATTATCGATCTCATATTCATCATGGGGCTTAAATAAATTTTCAAGATCCACTACAAAAACACATCCGTGACATTTTGGGCCGAACGAAAAATAATTCTGCCATGCTTATGACACTTCTATGACGATAAATGTGACAAAACCCAGTATAATCATAGATGTGTTGGGCCCCTACTTCTATGACAAAAAATCATGCAGAAAATGGGCTTTTCGTCCTGGGTGGGCTGGAGACGCAGCTGCATGACATTCTTTGGGTCGTCCATGACAGAAAAAAACCATGGTAGAAGCGAGGGCAAGGAAAATATCAGGTGAGTTCCTGGTTATGGTGGGTGGTCGGGGGCTGAGCGATGCATGTTTCTCTCGTACGTACGAGCGTGTGTGCGAGGCGTTGCGCTCTAACTGAACTCGAGCGAGGCATTGGGCTCTAACTGAACCCGAGCAATTGCACTAGCTACGTTACTGAACCTGAGTGATCGATCCTTTGCTGTTAACTGAACCCGAGTGATTGCTTTGCTACTGCTACTAACTGAAGCCGATCAAACCTTTCTGCCTCCTTCCCCTGATTAACGGTGAGTGTTGTTGGGGGGATTTGGATGAATAGTTCCCGGTGGGGGTTGGATGAACAGGACCCCGTGGTAGTAGAGGCTGTTGCCGCTGGATGAACAGGACCCCGATCGAGCCGGTTGGGGGTGGATGAACAGGACCCCGTGGAGGGCTGGATGAACAGGACCCCTTGGAGGCCCGGTTGAACAGTAGCCGGTGGAGGGCTGGATGAACAGTATCCCGTGGAGGGGTGGTTGAACAGGACGCCATGGAGAGGGCTGGTTGAACAGTAGCCGGTGGAGGAGCGGTGGAGGCCGGATGAACAGGAGCCCATGGATGAACAGTCGCAGGTGGAGGCTGGAGGAGGTCGACGGTGGATGAACAGTAGCCCATGGAGGCAGTCAACAGTGGAGATGAACAGTATCATGTAGAGTCCCGTTTTGCATTACGCCACACCCCTCCCGACGAATAGGACCCCCGTTTCGATCGTAGCACTCCGTTAGAAGTCTGTTTCCTCTGTTTTGCGGTACGCCACACCCCTCCCGATTAACAGGACCCCATTTCGACCGTAGGAGGTCCAAGAGAAGTTTGTTTCCTTCGTTTTGCGGTACGCTAGACCCCTCCTGATGAACAGGATCCTTTTTCGATGGTGACCGGTCGAACACAAGGCCATCCCTCCGTTTTATGGTATGCCAGGCCTCGTTTCCATCAGTTGTTCTGTCCAAGCCTGTTGGCTCTCGATGAACACAACGACACATTCCGTTCCGACCCAACCGGTTGGCTCCCCATGAACACTACGACGATGCAGTTTCTCCATTCCGACCCAGCCATGTACACGAGCCCTGGCCGTACGTATGCGCGAGGAGGCGTTCAAGACCCCGCCCGTATGTACATATGTGGCCGTATTTTTTGGTGTGTGGTTGTATGTATGTGTGCATGGTTTAGACGGGACAGCCTGAGCTGCTACATGGGGGGATCTACTACACTACAAAAAAATACACTTCCGTGATGATACGTGTTTGTCACAGTAGGTCACGTTTTTTGTCATGCATGTACATCCATGACGATTTTATGACAGAATCAAGATAGTCATACCTGTGCTGTCGTAGAAGTGTTCCATGACATTACCAAAATTATCATCACGGAAGTGTCCACTTCCATGACGATAAATCGTGCGTCACAGAAGTGCTTTCATCAAGGGTGACCGACACGTGGCATCCACCATAACGGAACGCCGTTAAGCTATCGGGTCGGGTTTTGGATCCGATATCCCGTTAACAGCCCCGACCAATGGGGATTTTCCACGTGTAAAATCATCATTGGCTGGTGGAAACATGTGTCAGCTCACCGTTGGGACAGATGTCATCCACTCATTGGACCCAAGGCGCCTATGATACATAGACATGTGGCACGACCCAATAGAGGCCCATTCCTATGAAAAGGCCGGCCCATTTGACTTGGTCAAAAGGTGGCAGGCCGGCCCACAAAAAGCCTGTTAACGGCCTGTCCGCATATAGCCCATTTACAACCCTATAACCCAGGGCCTGTTACGCCCTATCCTAATTAGGCCCAGTAGCGTCATCTGGGCCGTCCAATATGATTCCAACCCATTTTAACTTCCGGCCCATGTGTGACCCATGACTTCTTTCGGCCCTTTGTAACTCTTGGCCCATTAACGGCCCGTGGTGAAACTGGCCCGTAATGAATAGTGTATCACTTTGTACCCATTAACGACCCATTATTCCACTGGGCCGTTTCCAGCCCAAGTTATCTTTCGGCCTTCTCAGGGCCCAGTTATTCTTGGGCTCATTTGCAGCATTCGGTTACTTATGGCCCGTTACTGTCATTTTCTCCTTGTGGGCCAAATTCAGCCCGTCATTGCAGTCGGCCCGTTTGTGGACCGTTAATACGTTGGGCCATTTCATGTCAAAAAAGACCCGTTTGGCTATTTTCATACAGTTATCAAACACGGCCCACTATGGTCCACGAATAGTACGGCCCATGATTGGCGAAATGATGATACGCCCCGTAGAAGGCCCATGGACCCTACGGCCCGTAGAAGGCCCATGGATCCTACGGCCCGTACAAAGGCCAATGCATCCTACGACCGTAGAAGGCCCATGGATCATATGGCTCACAGGAGGCCCAGGGTTACAATAGTTTGTGTGCTGCCATGATTATTTTGGCCTAGTTTCCAAAAATAGGCTATTGTGGCCACTAGAAAAACACAGAAAAAGAACTGGAGTGACTACAAGCAAACAACTAAACAATACAATGAGGAAATAAATAAGCAAGCAATTAACACTAGCCTATTACCGTTATTACACATATTACATCCACAGGGCATCAAAGTTCGCCCCCAGTGCAAATATAGGGAACAAAGCAGCATATTACATACACTGGCCGTCAAAATTGGCCACCAGTGCAAATAAACGCGGCAACTAAACAAGAGCATAACTGAAACAACTTCAGAAGAGCTCAAGAAACGTTATACTGGGTATCCACCATCACTACAAAAAAATACACTTCCGTGATGATACGTGTTTGTCACAGTAGGTCGCGTTTTTTGTCATGCATGTACATCCATGACAAATTTATGACAGAATCAAGATAGTCATACATGTGCTGTCATAGAAGTGTTCCATGACATTACCAAAATTATCATCACGGAAGTGTCCACTTCCATGGCGATAAATCGCGCGTCACAGAAGTGCTTTCGTCAAGGCTGACTGACGCGTGGCATCCACCATGACGGAACGCCGTTAAGCTATTGGGTCGGGTTTTGGATCTGATAACCCATTAACAGCCCCGTCCAATGGGGATTTTCCATGCGTAAAATCATCATTGGCTGGAGGAAACACGTGTCGGCTCACCTTGGGACATATGCCACCCACTCATTGGACAGAAGGCGCCTATGATACGTCGACACGTGGCACTGCCCAACAGAGGCCCATTCCTGTGAAAAGGCTGGCCCATTTGACTTGGTCAAAAGGTGGCGGGCCAGCCCATGTAAAGCCTGTTAACGGCATGTTCGCATATAGCCCATTTACACCCCGCTAACCCAAGGCCCGTTACGCCCTATCCGAATTAGGCCAGTAGCGTCATCTGGGCCACCCAATATGATTCCAGCCCGTTTTCACTTCTAGCCCATGTATGGCCCATGACTTCTTTCGGCCCATATGAGGCCCTATGTAACTCTTGGCCTATTAACGGCCCGTGGTGAAACTGACCCGTAATGAACAGTGTATTACTTTACACCCATTAACGGCCCGTGGTGAAAGTGGCCCGTAATGAACAGTGTATCACTTTATACCCATTAAGGGCCCATTATTCCGTTGGGCCGTTTCTAGCCCATGTTATCTTTCGGCCTTCTCAGAGCCCATTTATTCTTGGGCTCATTTCCAGCATTCGTTTACTTACAGCCCGTTACTGTCATTTTCTGCTTATGGGCCAAATTCAGCCCGTGGTTATAGTCGGCCCGTTTGTGGTCCGTTAACACGTTGGGCCGTTTTCATAGCGTCATGAAATACGGCCTATTAACGATGGCCCGTTATGGTCGGCCCATGAACGGACGATTCCAACTCTAGCCCGTTTACGGCCATAATGCGGCCTGTTATTGGCCCATGTTTGGCCAATCGATCATACTGCCCATATAAGGCCCATTGATGATACGGCCCGTAGAAGGCCCATTGTTTCTGCGGCCCTTAGAAGGCCAATTGTTTCTACGGCCCGTGGAAGGCCCACTGTTTCTACGGCCCGTAGGTCCAGAGTCACTACAGTAAATATTAGCCCATGGTTATTGTGGCCTAGTTTTAAAAAATAGGTTATTGCAGCCACTAGCAAAACGCAGAAAAAGAACTGCACTGACTACAAGCAAACAAATAAACAAGACAACAAGGAAATAAATAAGCAAGCAATTTACACTAGGCTATCATGGCTATTACACATATTGCATCCACTGGGCATCAAAGTTCGCCACCGGTGCAAATATAGGGAACACAGCAGCATATAAACGCCGCAGCAAAACAAGTCCAGAATTGAAACCACTTCAGAAGAGCTCAAGAAACAATATCCTGGGTACCCATAATGCTGGCAAGATGCTTAGCAAGCTTACTAACTTTATCTTGTTTGGCGCTTAAGTCCTCCAGCGCCTGCTGTTGCACCAGAAAGTATGCATCTGAATTCTGCAGGGACTTCCTCAGTCCTTCGGCTTCCTGTCGCATAACATCTGATCGATGTCTTTCAACTTTAAGTTGAGACTCAAGAAGCTGAACTGATTCAGGCAACAAGTTCGAAGAGCTGGTGCCAGTAGTGGTAGCCAGTAACTCGAACACTACATCAAGACAGGACTTTGGGGTTGTCTCAGTGTCCTCAATATAGTTATTATCAGCTTTCTTGGAGACCAATAGGGATGTCTCACTATCTTGAACCTTACCTGCATTACTTCCTTTACCATTGCATAACAGGGTACTCTTCTCCAATATTTTATCCGCGTTCTAAAAGAGAAACAAACAAACACATCTCAGGTTTACAATGTAGTATATGAAACTCATTTTGGTAAACCAGTTCAGTAGTAAGGTGGACAGGATAACAGCATGAAACAAACATATATCTATGTAGTATGGTCACTGTATGGTCTATATCATTCTAGTTTATGTTGCCAAATCAAGATAGATACAGTTCGAATCATATCTATTTAAGACAAAGCAGCATAGACAGAATATAAGTGTGGGAAACTACACAGCAATAACAACACTTGTAATGTGCATGGCATGAGAACATAACTGTTTATTCAGTTGAAACTTAAATCAACATAGAACAAGTTACAACAGCAAACAGCCAAACACATTGAAGAAACAGGTTTAAAACATACCTGTTGCGCCATTGGAGTTTCAATTGCATCCTTCAAATTTGAAATTGGTTGGTATCAGTAAATACAATGATGCAAGAGCAAAGTAGTATGAACCATAGCTATGGAACCTGACCTGAGAACAATTCTTCTTCTGCTTTAAGCATTGACTTCGGGTTCAGAGTGGTGGTCCTCGTGATTTGGGCACTGCAGTTACCTTACTAACTGCTCGTGTTTGGGTGCTCTGTGGTGGAGACGGTGCTGTGTCAACGGGAACTGGGTGTCTATCTGCTGGGGTTGGGGTTAGAAGGGGTGTAGCTGGTTCTCTGTCCAACTGGGTAGGGGTACAATCTGCATGAATGTGGGTTATGTGTGGTGGGGCTGATTCTTGGGCAAGTACAACCGTGGTTCTATCTGCATCGACAGGTAGCACGATCTTTTCTGAAGAGCGTGTTTTTACTCCCACAGATACTGCCATCACTCCCTCCAATTGAAATGGCTGATAAACAAAAAAAGTAATTAACTACACAGACATTGTAAGATAGACAGGTGCAATGGATAGTAGGGAAGAAAACAGGGCATGAAATAATTCACATTTATGTTGTCTAAGCAAATAGAATAGTAGGACATAATTTCACATGTATGATGTCTAATTAAACAGGATAGCATGACACAATTTCACATGTACGATGGCTAACTAAACATGATAGAATGACATACTTCAAAATATGATGACTATGTAAATAGGATGACATGATATAACTATACGATGTGTCTATTAAAGTGGTTGGCATGCCATAAATCACAAACATGTCGTCGATGGAAACATGATGGCATGATATAATTCACGGATAGAATGACATAATTTAAAATATGATGACTATGTAAACAGGATGAGATGATATAACTATATTATGTCTTTAGAAAATGGGTTGGCATGCCATAATTCAGATACATGCTGTCTACGTAAACATCATGGCATGACATAATTCAAATATATGATTTATATACTAAGGAAGTCAGCAGAGGGCAATTACATATATGATGTGTCAACTAAGGAGATGGCATTCAATATTGTGTATATGATGTAAAAAATAAGCATTACAATACAACATATGCATTATATGAGTAATATAACCCTGCCAAGTTTGAGCATACACCTCAGGGGGATAATAGGACTTGTCATCTGCCTCTGAATCCTCCTCTGAAGAGCTATCTATAACCAGGAAGATATCTGCCTCTGAATCCTCCTCTGAAGAGCTATCTTCTCTAAGGACCTTGTTTTCACTCCAGATTTCTCCATCACCAATTCAAATGGCTGATGCACATGAAGAGCAGTTGAATATACAAACATTGTCGACAAAAGCAATGAGAAATACAAAAAAGGACGACATGATATAATTCACATATATGACGCTTAACTAAACAACATGGCATTGCATAATTCACATACATAATGCCTTGCAACAAGATAACATTGCATAATTCACATATATAATGTCTTGCAACAAGATGGCATTGCATAATTCACATATATGGTAATTAGACACTAAATAGGTGGCATTCACACAAAGCATGTCTAAACTAAGCAAATGACATAGCAATGCAAGATACCATACACACGATATGAGTAACATAATACTGCCAAGTTAGGGCATGCACCTCAGGGGGGGGGGGGAATATGACTGGTCATCTGTCTCTGATCTTCCTCTGAGGAGCTATCGGTAACCAGCAAGACATGCGCTTCGTTAGATAGCATTGTCTGCTCTGAAGACCTTGTTTCCACTCCAGATTTTTCCATGACCGTGCCGAATGGCTGACGCACAGGAAGAGTAATTGAATCTACTAAAATTGTTGACAAATTTAACACATAATAAAAAATGATGGCATGATATAATTCACATATAAGATGACTGGCTAACCAGGGTGGCATTGCAAAATTCACATATATGATGCCTGGCTAGAGAAGATGGCATTGCATGATTCACATATATGATAAAGAAACTAAACAGATGGCATTGACACAAAGCATGTCTAAACTAAGCAGATGACATCTTTAATGTATACAGTAAGCAATGCAAGGCACCATATGGATGATATTACCAACATCAGCATGCCAAGTTAGAGCGAAGACCTCGTGGGGTAAATAGGAGTGATCTTGTCCTTCTGAATCCCCCTCAGAACAGTTATCTTCCTCTAGATTACGATCCGAAATGGGTGGAGGGGGGGCTGCCTTTGCACCCACCATGGAACAACGTCTGCATGAAATTTTATTGCCATGCAAGGCTCGTCTCTTTTGCTCTACATGATCAGTTCCATTGTGTACAATAACTGGCATGCATAGGAATAAAACATAGTGAGATTATGTAAGGAGTGCATGCACAAATCCAGAGTGATGGTAGCAAACTGTGGATAGACCCAAAACCAATGATAGCAGGCAGATAATAGCTCTAGTTAAAAAATACAGATAATGGCTCCTTTAATGTTTGTTTGCACCCAACATGAAACTCATAGTAGACACCGGAGATTAACCAGATAGTAGAAAGATAGTACTGATTGCTGCCCCAATATGTACCCCACAACCATTTAAAAACTCAAGTTTTAGCATTAGTTTGGACCTGACTCAGAGTCTAATAGGTGAACACGATGATAATGTAGCATGTCATCATATTAAGTGACGCACAACGTAAGCAGACACGGAAGAGTGCGACCTCTCTTGCGGACCCGTGTAGTCCTCAAGGTCATCTGCTCAGTTGATGATGGTAATGCAGTTGTCATGGCTGCCGGCGGCGGGGAAGAAGATCTGAGGCAGTGAAAGACAGTCTGGAGAGCGGATCCCTACTCTGGTGAACCCTTCCGTCGTTGGAGCAGCTGAGCTGGGGTGGAACACAGCGCCGCAGGAGCAGGACAAACCACACAAGGTTTTCTTTGACACATATCTGTAACAGAAGTAATTGAGTAAGGGCTTGTTTGAATTTGAGGATTCTAACAATGCAGGGATAGGAAATAGACAGGAATAGGATAGGAATGCACGTGCAAAATAGAGAATTTAAAAACACAGGATTTCTGCCAATCTGGGTGTTTGATTCACAACAATTGGAAGATCACAGGATGCAAAAAAGCATGGTGAGATTAAGTCAAACCACAAGAAAATGTACGGTTATAATGCTATTATGCTACTATCTCTTAGTCTTGTGCTTGATGAATAGGAATATGAAAAGGAGGAGAAGTAGAAATTAGAATTCCTATGGTTTTTCTTTCAAGGACACACTAAAGGAACAAATCCTACAGTTTTTCTTTGCTCCATTCCTTTGCACAAAATTCATGAAAAGTAGTACCATAGGAAACTTTCCAATTCCTATGTTTTTCATTCACTTTTCCTTTCAAGCACTGGCGATTCTATTAGGCAGGCTTGAGCAAGGAAAATCCCACACTAAAAAATGTTTTTGTGCTACTTCTATTACTTTGGACCCAGGCCACTGCCATACTAGCTCAACTCCCAGGCCCATCGACAAATGCACAGCTCAAACGCGTAGAGATAAATGATGATGGCATTCAAGAGAGTCCATCACGTATAGCTAAGTTGCCTGTTACCTCACTGCTTGTCATATAGTAGGATAAAATAATCGTATTTCCCGTTACTACGAGTGCTCATTGGACAATATATATAACATGTAGAGTAAAACAGGGATGCAACAAGTGTACAACCTCTTTGGCGAAGCCATGTCGATCTCAGCGTGATTGGGTTGGCGGGTGAGGATGCTCCGGCTGACTTTGCTGTTGGAGGAGGGGAAGAAGATCTTAGGCGTCTGGAGATGGATCCCGAGGTACTGCTCCACTATGATGGAGGGTTTCTTCGTTGGAGCAGCTCCGATGAGTTGTACGACGCCGAGGCTGAAGCAGGACAAGAGAGACAACGAACAACGTTAACCTGAGTGGAATTCTAATAGCATCTCCAATACATGACGTAAAATACATAACCACAAAGTGCTAGATGTAAAATACATCAGCCGCTCATCTCTGAACTTAACCGTCAAAACTGAACTTAACCGTCGAAACTGAACTTAACTGTCGAAACTAAACCTAACTGTCGAAACTGAATTTTGCTGTCGAAACTGAATTTTGCTGTCGAAACTGAACGCACTAGCAAGGTGAGGCTACACGTCGGTCGACTGACTTTTTCATCTCTAGTCAGTCGATTTTGCAGCCGTTGGATACGAAATCAAGGGCCTGCGGTTCATCTTCAACCTCCACCCCCCCTGAGCCGCCAGCCACCACCGGCCAAATAGCACCCCCCCATCGCCCGCGGCCGGCGGTGCACCGCCCCGCCCGCCCCGAAAACACTCCCCACCACCGGTCCTCCGCCGCCACGACCATCCCTCTAGGCCCCCCAGGCCGAGCTTTTTCTCCTGCGATCCCCACGACACCGCCCCGCCAACGCCGCGACCACCGCCCCCATCCTGAACCCTAAGATAGATAGTGGGGTACCTCTCCGGTGAGCCCCCCTCCTCGCTGCGGCTGGTTCTTCCTTCACCACGGCGAGCCCACCCCTTGGAAATAGACTGACCCAGAAGTCGATTCAGTCGACCGAAGTGTAGCCAAATCGGAGCAGCATCACAAGCAAGAGCAAGAGCGAGAGTAGCAGCGCGAGCAAGAGCAATAGCAAGAGCAGACCAGGCAGGGGACCAAGAGCAAGAGCAGAGCAGCAGCGCGAGCGAGAGCTAAAGCAGCATCAGCTCCTACTGATGTGGACGTCGCCGCCGAGGGAGCGACGCCGTGGAGGAAGTGGTCGGCGACGCCGCCGTTGATGGAGCCGCGCCGTGTCGGCTCGGGACCTAGCGCCGGCAGCACCGTGAGATCGAATCAAGAAGAAAATGCGGCGATTAGTGTACAACCTCTTTGGTGGCGCCGATTGGGCCACAGCTTCATCCGAGGAAACGGTGATGATGATGCTCTTCCGGTGGTGCAGGTGAAGACGGTGGTGTGGGAATGGAGGTGGCGCGAAAGACGAGGGGAACGTCGGGGCAGCTCCTTGGAGGTGGAGGACGGGGTGGCTGAACCGGCGGGACAATGAGATCGACGACGGATCCTCATCCGGTATGGTGGATGAGGGACGTCGAGGTGTTGCTGTGGACGACATCGTCGGGGAAGAGGCTCCAGCTGGGTGGCGGACGAAGCAGGGTGTGGGGTTTGGTCGCGGGTTTTCGTGGCCTCGGTGTAATAATGGTTGGGCGGATGGGATGGCAGTGGGGAAACATGGCTTAGAGACGCGCTTGTCCGAAATGTGGGGTAAGTTACGAAAGTACCCCCACCGATTTGAGGCGGTTCTTTCGGTTTAGGGGTACCACGGGCATTTTGCGTGTCGGGATTTCACAGGAGGTGGGAGTTTTCGCCGGCATTGTAATTTTGGAATAGCAAGGCACGGATTAAGATGGACGGAGTTGTCGGAGCACAACGAGACAAAGATATGTCTTAAATATTTCGGGCTAACAAGGCGCGGGTTAAAGAGGCGGGAGTTTCGCAGCACTATAGACAGAGACGCTAGCTTCAATTTTCGGCATAACAAGGCGCTGCTTGAAATTTCGGAAGAACAAGCTTAATGTGTACCCAAAAAAAAGACAATTTGCACCGCAACACGCACAACACACACACAAACACCATTTAGACTAGAGTGAGGTACACGTGCATTGCACACATGGGATTTGGCAACCAAATTATGAATAAATACCACATTATAGCATGCAAGCTTTGAGTCATATATGCATGATGTAGATGTTCGTTTAATTCTTATAGTTCATTTCATTCAAAATCATCTAGTTTTTATAAGAAAGCTAATCTATTTTAAGGTTCATGGAATTGTGCGTTGTAAGACATAAAGTAAAAACAAATAATGGCAAATCATGTAGAAAAATATTTGGGCAATTCTAATGCGGAAGATTCTAGAACAAATAGGAAGTGCTTGTGTTTTCATGTTTGTGCATTATGCTTAAGTTCAACCATGGAGTCTTCTAGATTATACATGTGGCGAAATCTGGTGGAATCTAGATGATATCCAACTGCCAATAGTGCTCAAATTTGCCATCTTTGGACCATCGGATTTGCCTCATCCAACGACCATCTTTCAAAGTTAAAGTTACTCACACACAATATAAAAAATATAATATAATATATATAGGGGTATAGATATAGATATGTGATGCGAAAGCTGCCCATCATCTCCATTTACATGCACCGATGCGACATGGGCAAATGACGTCTGCCATCGGTATCTCAAATTCAAATCACTCTGACCTTGTTCAATGTGTATACATTACAACATGCTCATTTCCAAACCACACTGCGCAGATCTCCGTTATATTCATGCATGCATGGGTTTCAAACATCAGGATCTCTTATTCAAATATTTGAATTCAACTTTATCGATTATGACCTCACATATTCTTTTACACCCACACAGTAGTCTTCTCTTGATAATTGTACCACGAACTTTCTCTCGTGCATGCATGCACACACAGTACCAGTCGGCATTATCTATCGCACACATGCAATCTTTTTCTTCAGGTCGGTCTCCCATGAAGACACACACCCACACACATCCCCCTCTCCATCATACCAGGCATTCTTTATCTCTCACACGTGCATGCGCAATGACCGATGTTCCTCTATGTATGTGTGTATATAGCTAGGTCTTTCATAGTTTTCCACACAAACCGATCAATCGATATATCCAGTGAGGTCTCACCCTCTTTCCCACGTCCACATCGATCAATCTATACCTCTCCCACGTCCACATCGATCAATCTATACCTCTCTATATAGGATTAACATAAATAGCTAATACACCCACATTAATTATATATCCAACGTCCCCCGCTCATCATCCATGCCATCGGCTTCATCTCTCAGATGCGTGCACAATGGCGAAGACAGGGGACAGTAAGGGCCCTGCCCCCCCCTAACATCACTATATATCGAGGCTAATATGAATGTGATCATTAGATAATTGCTGCTAAAAAAGGTTTAATTTCATGAATTGACTCTCCTCGTAAAGGATTAGCAATGCTTGGCTCCCTAGCTCATTTATTTTTCATGGCTCTGCCACTGCGTGCAACAGCGCACGTGTTCACCCCCTCTCTCTAAATGTCGATCTCGCACTTGTGCATTCCTTCATAGTCTCCCTCAACTCGGCCCCTCGCACCATCTTATAGCCCCCCACCGGATTTTGCCACATGTACAATCTAGCAGACTCCATGGTTGAACTTAAGCATAATGCACAAACCTCAAAACAACAGTGGTTCTCTTTTGTCCTAGTATCTTCCGTATCATAACTGCCCAAACTTTTTTTCTAGTTGAATTTCCATTATTTGTTTTTACTTTATGCTTTACAATGCACAATTCCATGAATCATAAAATAGATTAAGGTCTTCTTTGATTCAAAGGATTCTCAAAGGAATTTTGGAGGATTCTAATCATTAGGAATTTTTCCTATCTTGGTTGTTTGATTCGTAGGATTGTAAACCATAGGAATTTTTCCATATGATTCACTTGCAATAGATTTCATAGGAAACATCCCATCCACTCAAACCTCTTTGAAAGAATTCTGCGTTTTTCCTATGCACAATCAAACACTCATACAATCGTGTAGGATTCAAGACGACATTCCACTATAATCCCATGTTTTTCCTATTCACGCGTTCTTAGCTTTTTTATAAAAACTAATTTGATTTTGAATGAGATTAACTATAAGAATTAAACGAAGGGCTACATCACGCATATATGACTAAGAGCTTACATGCTATAGTGTGGTATTTATTCATAATTTAGTTGCAAAATCTAATACGTGCAATGCACGTGTAAATTACTAGTACTTCGAGTATGTGCATAACACGTAAATTAGAATACCAATGGCACGCTACACAGTGTCTCTCTTACAGTTCATGAAGCCACGTGGCACATGTGGAGGCGTTGTCGCGACCTCCTTGCGTGGATTGATCACAGTGACATGCTGCTGGTTCCAGAAGAATGTACTCGTCCTCCCTGAGCCATACTGGCGGTACATGCACGAAGCGAAGATGTGCCCGCATGCCACGCACACACTCATTCCCTCGCACGCACACACGGGTACACGGGCGGACGCAATTTTATACCAAGATCCACCCCATGTGATAATTTGATTCGTGTAAAGTCGTTCACTTCATTGATGGTTAATTAATACAGCGCATGCAAATTGAGTGGACATGAGGGCGGAAGAAAGACATTATTACTCCATTGCGCGCATGCGAGTAGTTAAATCATGGGTTGCTAGTAGTACTTCCATTGGTCTCCTTCGTATTTTGTGCCAATTTTTGACAATAACATAATATTTACGCATTTGAGCAGTGTAGTACTTGAAATTTATGTTCCGCTAAACTCATCGGGAGCCGTTTCGGGCCTCGAGACCAAAACCCCCAATTAATCTTTACCTTGTTCCCATCACATTCGAAAGCCTGCTCACGCCTACTAGTACTACGTACCAAACCTGTATGTGTTCCCACTATTTAGGTATTAGTACTACTAGTGCTAGTACTTAGGTTATAAAAAGGGGAACTACCTAACCAAAAATTACTCTACCTTTCCTCCTCATAAGTGCTTCTTCTTCGTCCGTCGTTGCCTTGGCCGGTGAGCAGAGCTCTAGGTCGAGAACTACTCGTAACAAGGGAGCAGCAACCAAGGTTGCAGAAACAAAAGAGGGCTCGCCGCCATGCAGAGACCTTGAAAGATCTCTCACGGGCAGGCGGTGGCTCCCAGGAGCGCCCTAGCCGCGGAGGCGAACATGCCGAGCCGGCGGAGCTGGAGTCGTTATCCCTCGACGGCATGCCCGATCAGCTCAATAAGCACCTCAATAAGCAGAAGCAGTTCATCCAAGGCTTGACGGAGTTGCTGAAGGAGAGGCTCAATGACATGCCCGCTGAGCTCAATCAGCAGGGGGAGTTGACCGCCAGCTTAGTGATGCTGCTGAAGAAGAGCATTGCCTCGAAGAAGAAGGCGACCAGTGAAATCCTGCGACTTCAAGAGGACAAGGCAAAGCTCTACCACGAGATCGACCTGTTGAAGGAGAAGAACGCCGGCTGGAAGAAGCTGCATGAGAATAGTAGTTCCTCGATGAAGATGCTGCAGGCCCTCATCATGGAACAGAAGGAGGAGTTGGCGAAGCTCCGCATCGAGCACCCGGCTGCTGTCAAGGTACGTAATGCGGCCGTGGAACAGATGATGAAGGCTCGCGTCGAGAAATCACGCGTCATGGACAGAATGAAGAAGATGGCGGAGGAGACACGCAAGGAGATGGAGGTCGTGGAGGCGATGAAGAAGCAGTTACTACTCCGCAGTGAATTAGATCATTTGGGGTGATAATCTTCCTTCTTCTTTTGCTGTTGTGTTTCATCTTTTGCTTCGGGTGTTTCGCCGCACGTGTCACGTTCTCTGTGAGACATGAATAGAACAATGGTTTTTGTTTTTTGAGGGAATGAATAGAACAATGCAAACAATGAGATGACTAGCAAATTAGACCATTTTTTATCGCCATATGGCACTGGGCTGCCGTGTTTCGTGCTCCTCCGTCGCAGTACTACTCCAGTGGAAAACTTGAGTATACCGCACGGTTCTTTGCTCCTCCTCGATCAGGTCGTCGGCGCATTTATACGAGCAATCAAATAACAAGGCCCCACCTTCCAGCAGTAATGAGCCGTCAAATCACAAAGGCCCTCGCCTCTCGTGAAACCGACCAAGCTAGACTGCCCCGCTCTCTAGCCTTTTAAAAAATGTATACTTTTGTACAGTAGTAGTATTGATGGATTGTGCCATGGAGAAAAACTTGAAATTAAAAAAAAGGTGGTACATATAGAAAGCGCTCGTCGCCAAATTATGCATATAGTACTATTAAAAAGGCTAGTCACAATAATGGTGTCCAGCACAACCCACCCCTCAAATAAAACTAAGCACCCTAGAATTCTTTGACAAAACTAAGCACCCTGAAATTCTTTGACAACTAAACTGCTGGCTATATGATGTTGGCCATATATATTGTATGTATATAATGTGAATAAACGAGTGGTAGTACTATACCAACTAAAATATGAAATGTAAGAAATACTAGTATGTACTTACTGAAGAGTTAAAGTAACAAGAAGAAACATAACATAGTTCTGCTGGGGGCTCAGCACAACACACCCCTCAAATTAAATTAAGCACACCTGAAATTAAACTTTGCAACTATTTCGGTAGACACTGCATTAGAACCACCATGAGCAATGACACTGCCACCTTACTCGGAGTCCTCGTCCACGTCCTCGACTTCGTCCTTGTCCCTCCTCCTCTTGGCCGATACTTCTTTGCTTGATACGCCAACTTGGCTGTTGCTCTTCATCCAACCCTTGTAGATATTGAAACAAAGGTAGCCATCCATTGCAGCGTACTGGATGTGGTCTATATCTAGTACATTCCGCTGCCATGCATGACGATGAAACGAGTATGGAGGTTTCTCCAGTTTACCATACAAAGGATGAACCATGGCTCCTGCCAGGGTCAGCATTGAAGGCTGACGAGAGGACACCAGCCGATTCTTTTGGAGGTCGAAGGTGTTGCCTACAACGAGGCCTATCCGATGCAGGACTTCTTTGTCGTTACCAAAGTCTACAGTAACGAATTTGACTAGGTTGCTCTCGAGGAAGTCCTTAAAATCCTGGCACTCAACGTCGGCATGGCATATGTGGTAGACCAAGCATAAGTCATGCACGCAAACCTGGATCATGGCGGGCTTCTTCCTCTCTTCGTCCTTTAGATCCTTCTCTCGTCCCATGATTGTGGTGTACTCAACATCTAGCCCGGCGACCCACTCATCATTTGAGTCTTCGAACATGCGTCTGAAGCGAGAAAGGCATCCTTTCACCGTCGCAGAAGAACGGGTGTAGATGACGTCGAACTCATCGCCGGTGATGGTTCTAACCTTGTACTCACCGCCGATCGGGGAGATTTGGGACGCCATGGATTTGGGAGGAGGGTTAGGATTAGTGGAACTGCCGTAATGTGAATGGACGGGACGACTAGGAGCGAACCGCCATAGTATTAAAGGACGTGCAGGGACGAGTAGGAGCGAACTGCCAGCGTGCGAACGGCAGGGTAGTGGCTTTCCATTCTCCCATGATACGGGCTTCCGAGAGCCCTTGGATCTGAGATCGAATGGTTGCATGGCGTGATTCTAGACCAATGGGTGAATATCCTATCCTGGAGGGTTATTCTGCAAATTTTCAGCAACTTAGCATGCGACTGTTTGATCTCAGATCCAAGGGCTGCCAGCAGTCCGTATCATGGTTGCGCCTACCATGACCGTCGCGTCGCTCGTGCGGTCGCGCCCTTGGAGATTTAACACGGTGCGTTTGGCTATCTTATGTTGGCATATCATACATAGTCATCACTTAGTCACTCATACTACAACAAGGTTGGCTATAAGGTTGGCTATAAATGTATTTTTTACTCCTCTCTATCTCTTTCTTCGTACTCCCTCCGTCCCATAATATAAGAACATTTTTGACACTAGTGTAATGCCAAAAACATTCTTATATTATGGGACACAGGGAGTACTAGTATTTATTGCATTTGCCAAGGAGTGACCTCTTCCAATGAAATGGTGTTGCTAAGTTTGCTTCATTTAATTAGCTATAGACTCAAAGTTGTCTTTTCACCTAGGTACATGCGCTTAGCACCGTTTCTTCCTTGGGTTAACAAACTAGTCTCTCTCTTCTTGATTAACTTGCCACATCATACTTTATGCCTATGTGGCAAGCTTAAGCACCTGTAGGAGCAAGTAAGGTGCCCGTCCGTTGCACGGAAGAGTGAAATGCATTCATCGGGGTGTTGTTTATTTTGACAAAGGATGTGGGGGTCATCTCATGTGCAACCGGGTCGACGTGTCAAGCACCAAATAACATTGCAGAACAGCAGGGGGGACGCACCCCACTCATACCGGCCCAGTGTTAGTAATGAGCAATGAGACATCAAATCACAATGCCGCACCTTCCTAGACGGACGAAGCAACCATTATTTCACACTTCGGTTCGACATCACCTCAAACCACGTACTAGTATTGCTTCTGCCTCAAGAGGGACACGCACGCCTTGGTACACCATCACACGTGGGACCGCATGACATGCCATGCTCCCCCGCCGATCGCTCGGTAAAATCACCTCATTTTTACTATACTTCCTCCGGATT
>NC_041381.1:496926581-496952207 GCF_002162155.2 Triticum dicoccoides
GCGAACGGCAGGGTAGTGGCTTTCCATTCTCCCATGATACGGGCTTCCGAGAGCCCTTGGATCTGAGATCGAATGGTTGCATGGCGTGATTCTAGACCTATGGGTGAATATCCTATCTTGGAGGGTTATTCTGCAAATTTTCAGCAACTTAGCATGCGACCATTTGATCTCAGATCCAAGGGCTGCCAGCAGTCCGTATCATGGTCGCGCCTACCACGACCGTCGCATCGCTCACGCAGTCGCGCCCTTGGAGATTTAACACGGTGCGTTAGGCTATCTGATGTTGGCATGTCATACATAGTCATCACTTAGTCACTCATACTACAACAAGGTTGGCTATAAGGTTGGCTATAAGTGTATTTTTTTACTCATCTCTATCTCTTTCTTCGTACTCCCTCCATCCCATAATATAAGAACGTTTTTGACACTAGCTAGTGTAGTGTCAAAAACGTTCTTATATAATGGGACACAGGGAGTACTAGTATTTACTGCATTTGCCAAGGAGTGACCTCTTCCAATGAAATGGTGTTGCTAAGTTTGCTTCATTCAATTGGCTATAGACTCAAAATTGTCTTTTCACCTAGGTACACGCGCTTAGCACCATTTCTTCCTTGGGTCACCAAACTAGTCTCTCTCTTCTTGATTAACTTGCCACATCAGACTTTATGCCTATGTGGCAAGCTTAAGCACCTATAGGAGCAAGTAAGTACAATAGTGCGCTTTACATGGCATTTTTGCATATGTGGAGGAAAGAGAGGCAATGAAGAAGTGGAGAAGTGGGCTCTCATGCAAGAGCCAGCCTCTACTACTACATGGTGGAGCATTGGGAGAGGCACCTGTATGGAGGTGGTCAGGAATCGGGAGACTCACGCCGGTCGTAGCGCCGCAGTTAAAATGATAATGGCAAGTCAAATCACGGGGCCCCACCTATCCAGCATTAACTCGCTGTCAAATCACACAGCCCTACATTTGCAGTAGCCTACTCCCTCGTCTTCTCGCATCTCTGTCGAACCGACTAGGCGGAACTGTCCCGCCGCCTACCGGGTAGGAAAAGCCCCGCCCTCGACTTTTAAATAGTATATAGTATACTAATTTTGTATCCATGGATTGCGCTCGTGACATGGAGCAAAGCTTCTAGAAAACGGCGGTACACATGTACGCAGCATATAGCACGCCCGTCGCGTTCCCGTCGCACCCCAGACGGTCGTACGGTCTAGCACACTGCTCTCTGAATGGAACGCGTGTCATATTGCGTTCGCACACACATGTGGGACGGCAATTGAGAACCGACCATAGGCACACTCCCCGGCCCCGCAAGTCGGGTGACTTAATAGAAGAGGGAGACAAGCGATAGTACTAGAGAAGTGTTGTACTATGTTGGTGCTTGGACGATCCCTGCAAGACACAGAAGATCAGTTCGTCCATGCATGTGACCAGACTCCAGCAGACACGCCTGGATTGGCTATCGTCTACATATCGTGGAGGCTGTGTTGTACATGCCTCTAGTTGTGGTGAGAATTCTAAAAAAGGTTTCTTGTCATCTCGCAAAATTATGTGTCATGTGCTTTGGATCACTGCGAGGGTTAAACAGCGACAACTGAGTTGGGCTAGTCATTGGGGGCACATGCACGAACAGTGACTACTCGGCTGCCATCTAGGTCAAGCCGGCTATGTAAATTAGGACATCTATCGACGGACCCCTTTTCTACGAGTTTATCTTTAATTTGAGCTTTGTTCCTCGTCTAGTTTGTCCGTCGGGATTCATGTTGTCTCCTTTGGGCAGTGAGGTTATGATTTCTTGTCATGTGGCATTTTTTCGTGTTATATGTTATAATCCGGCGCTTCAGATCAAAATGACGACAATTGCGCCTCCGGGCCACGTGCATGGAGACTTCTCGACAGTCATTGACGAGGTCAAGCCGGCTCCGGTAGACAAAAGAAAACTAAGTAGTACTCCACTATATAGGTAGGAGCCTCCGCGCTTGCTTGCTAGTGTTGCTCTCTTCACACTGCCTCTCCAGATCTAAACACGACAGCTGTGGCCACACACTCTCTGTCTCTCTCTCTGCTCATCGCTGGTCACAGATCCAGCCGGGTCCTCTCTATCGGGGAAGGTGAGAAGGTGCAACGTTCATGCAGTCGTCCTCGGCGACGGCTCTTACCCGCTGCTGGGCGCGTCCCGATCAGCATGCCTTGTCGTTCTCTCCCAAGCACCGCTGGCGAGGGAGGGCCTCCGACCCCTTCTTCCTTGCTGCCGAAGTGTGGGCACATCCGGCCTACCGCCGCCCACCTAGCGACATCCCGGCGACCATCAGGTATAACTTCCTTCGAAATCGGCCTTACTCTACTTCCCGAGCTCCTGACGTTGCTGCATTTGTAACTTTTACTATTTCTCAGGCTCGATCGGCTGTCCGAAAACCACCTAATTTTGTTTACGTTTAAGAGGTAAAACTAGTTCATTCACTCGAATCTATTACTACTTGGTTCAAACAAGGAAGAAAGGGGGTGGGGTGGAGGAGGATTTGTTACCTGAATCTAGGACTTGGTCGAAAGAGGAAATAATGGGGGCGAAAAGTAGCAGAGACTGGCTATCCAACTGGTCTCTAGGTCTAATAGGGAAATAAAGGGAAACGCAGTACAAACTCAATATAAACCCGATCTATTGGTTGAAAAAGGAAAGAAAGTGGGGACTCGGGGACAAGTCAATAGAGTAAGTCCAGCACTAGATTTGCTAGCCTCACACAGTACAAGGTGGCTATACCGAACAAAAATGGGACCAACCCAGATATCCTCTTTTGATGTTTGTTGCCCCGAGCCACTCTTATGTAATGCCACTGGTAAAATGTAGCAGTTGCACTATTAAAAGTAAGGACACGTTAAACCAATGTTTGTTTTCAATGTAATGCCTCCAGCAATATGAATCAATGGCACTTCTTTACATGTCCTGCTAAAATTTCCCATTAAGATAAGTTGGTTCTTTTCCTTAGAAATGCAACTGTCCTAGTCCGCCTACTCTCTCGTGCCCAAAGTAATGTCGTATTTAACGGTTGTCATAGTTAATCCTAATGCCCACACTAATATCTAGCAATGCCACTACTTTAGAAATTGCTACTGTCCTTGTAGGATTGCCATTCAGATAAGGAACATGCTTCTTTTCATTTGATGCATGTTTCATCACTTGTTAGTCACCCTCCTTTCCACCTTTTTTGTGCAAACAGAGATATACATTTCACGCTCGATCTTAGTTGAACTGCACAAATGATATCCAAATTATAGTTGAGCATTCCAGGAGCTTCACAACCAACCTTGATGTTGCTCAATTTTATTGCAACTAATGAAGAAGAAGCTCTGTGGGTTTCGTTTTCTGATGGAAATGGAACCGGGGCTAGAGCCCTTTTCTTAAAAAAATTTGAAGAAGAAGCTGCTAGCTCACGGGACATTGCTTCATTTTAGGTGAACTGCACCAAAAGGTCCCATGAATTGAATCATCCATGTTGGTGACTGAAAGAGCCAGCTTCAGCATCCCAGTCTAAGCACCCCCCGGCCTCCATCCTTGCGATGCACGATACACCTCGTTTGCCACCTGCTCGACCCTAGTGTCACTAATAAAATGAAGTAATAATACAGTTAAAATAGAGCGAGTGTCATCTCTATCATTTCATTTCCAATGTAGATAAAGAAAGTGCTTCTCTTTGTTAAAGTATGTTTCATCAACTAGTCCCATTGTTAATGTTTAAGCGTTTCTGCAAACTGGGGTGCTTAATTTTAGTTGATATATACAAAAATAGAGATTTGAATGTCTCAAGGCGCCTCCTTGTACTACTGTTGTACACTGATGTTCATCACTGGTAGAAGGTGTATCTGGGAGACTTGGGACGATGTCCAGTATGAGGCGTACCGTATGAGGCGTCGCAGGGCCCATCTCACCCTCGCAGCATGGCATACTATGATACTATCGCAATATTTTCTTCTATTTATTTTGTGTGTTT
Source organism: Triticum dicoccoides (assembly GCF_002162155.2). Taxonomy (NCBI): domain Eukaryota; kingdom Viridiplantae; phylum Streptophyta; class Magnoliopsida; order Poales; family Poaceae; genus Triticum; species Triticum dicoccoides. Next base: position 496,930,571 of record NC_041381.1, read on the forward strand.
CATCAACTAGTGCCACTATAATGTAATCATGCTTTTTCATTATCTGTGCAAACAGGGTTATTCAGCTGCATTTTGGTGGAACTGCACAAATGTACATATGGAACCGGCATATATGCAGAGTGCGAGGTGTGCCAAGTAAAAATTACCGACACCAACCGTGCTGCATGCAAGCATTGGCATCCACCACAACCAGTGGGATGTGTGGCGCTCTCTGTGGACGGATCTTTCTCGGCAGCAAATCCTCTAACCAAATACTAGTAGCTTATATTGGCAGTTTTCTAGGGAGTACTCTTTTCTGAAAGAAGCACCAATCTATTTTTCTTTATTTGTACACTGTGTCACAACTTTGACCCAAAGGTCCAGAGCTATTTTAGGGTGATTGGCGTGTACTCGGAGACTGATTGTAAGCATGATTTTGATTAGCTGTCACACTGATTGTAAGCATGAGCAGGTGGAAGATTAGGTTAGTGCGAAGCTTACCTTAAACCCTACCGCCGCCATTGAAATGAGGCGAGCATCGAGGGAACCATGGAGAATGTCGAGGAAGTGGCGTCGCGCCATCCGGCCTCCTCTTGTGGTGGGAGAACGAATACTCCTGTGGCTCTGGCTGGCTCTGCACCCTCACGAACGGCACACCATACTCGATCGATTCGTTATCCTTTGGGTGCTCGACCTTCGACCTGTATGCCCACCACCTCCGCATGACTGTCGCCTCGGGCGAATCTATCTGCTCCATCGCTGATAGGAGATACTCGATGAACTCGGAGGACTGCAGTGTGACTGCCATCGAGGAGTACATGTGCATCGCCGCCCTCATCGCCGCCGTCTCACTTTTTCGCATACATTGCCACATGGCCTGCACCGTCCTTGAAATCTCCCACTCATTGTCAAACCAACTAAGGATCTCCTTCAACCTGGTTAACTTTGCCTAGTCGCCGCCGGTGATCTGCCTGATTCGCTGCTGCATCCTCTCCATAGATGTTGTTCTGAGTGGTCCGGTGCTAGCTTTGGAAGATGGGAGGAGAGATGGTGGTCTTGCAGTAGAGAAGAGGGAGACGAGAGGAGGTGGTTTTGGAATGGAGATGATGGAGAGGAGAGGAGGTGGTTTTGCAATGGAGAGAAGATCGGAAGAGGGAGAGGCGAGACGGTGGTTTTGGAATGGAGATGATGGAGAGGAGAGGAGGTGGTTTTGGAATGGAGATGATGGAGAGGAGAGGGGGTGGTTTTGCAATGGAGAAGATCAGAAGAGGGGGAGGCGAGACGGTGGTTTTGGAATGGAGATGATGGAGAGGAGAGGAGGCGGTTTTGCAATGGAGAAGAGGGAGAGGAGCGTGCGGCAGCGATTTAGGATTGGGCGAGAGGGCCAGCACGCTGTGACTGGATCAATCAAAATCAATTTACCCTTCAATTAAGAAAGCGACCCCACATTAACTAGTCTCCCTTTTATTCTGGGTCATAATTGACCATGATTTTCGCACATAAAATATATGTTATATGTTGCAAAAATAATATAATTTGAAAGTACATTCAGATACGAACCAAACGATACAATTTTTGGTGACATGCATTCACATTTTGCTTGTCACATACAGTACGTGGTCAAACTTTGACCCAAAATATGCAAAACAACAAGAAAATACTTCCAAGACCAGCGCCGCTCTTCCGCTCTTCTCCTCTTAAACCACCGCCGCTCCTCTCCTGTTCCAATCTAAATCCAGCGCCGCTCCTCTCCTCTTCCATTTCAAAACCACCGCCCCTCCTCTCCTGTTCCAGTCCAAAACCAGCGTCGCTCCTCTCCCGTTCTAATCCAAAACCAGCGCCGCTCCTCTCCTCTTCCATTCAAACACCGCCGGCGAGTGAAGGTGTTGTGGGGAAGTAGATCGATGGAGGAGTACAACCGATACGTGAGGATCACAGACGGCGGCCCTATGAAGCTAGCTAGGATGTTGGAGATACAGTCCTGGTTTGACAACAAGGACCAACTAGCGGCGACGGCGACATCCATGGCCAAATATCTGCAACAGAGCAAAAAGGCGGCGATACTCCCGGAGGGAGTCACGCTGGAGTACATAGAGCTGCTCTTCTGGGCCATGGAGGAAACAGATTCACTGAATCCGATCGTGAGGGAGCGGTGGTGGGAGTATCGATCCCAGATGGAGCATCCACCAGAGATTGAAGGATCGAGCATCTACAGGGTGCCGTTTGTGAGGGTGTCCTGCCAGAGCGAGCTGGTGGAGTCTTCGTCGATCGAACCCAACTGCAAGATGAGAAAAGCAGTTGGCCCGACGATGCTTCCCCGCCATCATCTCCCTCGTCGTTCACATCGTCTCACGGGGAGGCTGTCTGCTGCTGAGGAATAGGAGGGGGCTGCCCTCCCCCCAGCCCAATAGTCGGGCAGGTTGTGAATTGTCAGGAGGAGCTTAGGGTTGTTAGTATTTGCAGGTTGTGAATTGTGTTTTGTGTTGTGTATTTTGAGAGTACTTTCAGATATGAATGTCTTTTGAATTTCAGATTTGCAGTATTGAGCATATGAAGTATTTTATGAATTCTAGAAATCTATTTTTAGCACTTAAAAATGTAGTTTCATAGGAGTATAAAAGTGCAGACAAGAAGAAACAACAAGTTTCAGTTCTCGATAAGAAACTGCAAGTTCAGTTTTAGATAAGAAAGTGCAACTTTCAGAGGCAGAGCATTTATATTAACACGGCCTTTTCAAACAAGGTTAACATCATGTTGGAAGTTTTATTCGTGGTCGAAAATGGAACTACCAGCCAGTTAACATCATGCTGATCAAAATTCATGCATAGCACATCTTCATATGATGCACAGTCAAAATGCCCACACAATGTTGAGTGTGCGAAACACAGAGAAAACGAGGGACGAAGTTTTGGCAAGTGTTCGACGTGGTTTTGGGCTGCCCCGTCTAGGCTTTCATTTTTAACATGCGCAGCCCACGACCTCGGATGGGAGGGCCTATTTGTATTTTCTTAGGGCCGTCATGTATCGACTGGCCTATGGACCTCCCATCCGAGGTTTTATTTTTGGCAGCCCAATTTATGTATTTTTTTGAAGAAAACACAGAGGTTTGTTCTATTTTTCTATATAAGAATACGAACGCCAGGTACAACTTATGTTTCCCTTCTAACTATATTAGATATATTTAAATTATTTTATATGTTATTATATATTATTTTTATTGTCATCATATATTTAACAGATACTAAACATATGTAAGAAAACAATATCCCACATCTTATTAACTTATAAAAATAATTTTTTAACAAATAAAATCCTGGATTGTTTTGGCAAGAAAATCCTAGTGATTGTGTACAAAAGCTTGGTAAGATTTAAGGACGAATGTAATAATCTCATATCACGCCCAATATGCGACCCTATCCAAAAGGAACTCGAAGGTCCCACCAAGGATAGACCCGCATATTGAAACGCTTTTGCAAGGTGGATATCATCACTTCAACATTACATAATAGATGGGGATACATACATAAGGCATACAATGCCACACCAATACAACAATACATCATACATAAGAGCAACATCCGACTACGGATGAAACACAAACAGAAGCTCAAATGACATCCACCCTGCTAGCCCAGGCTGCCGACCTGGAACCTATCCCCTGATCAAAGAAGAAGCAGAAGAAGAACTCCAAAACAAGCAAACATCGCTCTCGTGTCATGATCATCGCATAACCTGTACCTGCAGCTGTTGTTGTAGTAATCTGTGAGCCACGAGGACTCAGCAATCCCATTACCATGGGTATGAAGACTAGCAAAGCTTAATGGGTAAGGAATGGATAAGTGGTGAGGTTGCAGCAGCGACTAAGCATATATGGTGGCTATATACGCAAATAAGAGCGAGAAGAGAAGCAAAGGAACGGTCGTGAAGCTAGCAATGATCAAGAAGTGATCCTGAATTCCTACTTACGTCAAACATAACCCAAAGACCGTGTTCACTTCCCGGACTCCGCCGAGAAGAGACCATCACGACTACACACGCGGTTGATGCGTTTTAATTCGGATCTGGTGTCAAGTTATCTACAACCGGACATTAACAAATTCCCATCTGCCACATAACCGCGGGAACGGCTTTTGAAAGTTTATACCCTGGAGGGGTGTCCCAACTTAGCCCATGATAAGCTCTCGCGATCAACAAAGGATATACCTTCTCCCAGGAAGACCCGATCAGTCTCGGAATCCCGGTTTACAAGACATTTCGACAATGGTAAAACAAGACCAGCAAAGCCGCCGGCTGCGCCGACAATCCCGATAGGAGCTGCACATATCTCGTTCTTAGGGCAACACCAGATGAGACATCCTACGAGTAAAACCAGACCTCAAGTTTCCCCGAGTGGGCCCCGCAGTCTACTCGGTTCGGACCAACACTTAGACAAGCACTGGCCCGGGGGGGCTAAAATAAATATGACCCTCGGGCTCCGGAAACCCAAGGGAAAAAGGGCTAGGTGAGGCAAATGGTAAAACCAAGGTTGGGCCTTGCTGGAGGAGTTTTATTCAAAGCGAACAGTCAAGGGGGTCCCATAAATCACCCAACCGCGTAAGGAACACAAAATCCGGGAACATAACACCGGTATGACGGAAACTAGGGCGGAAAGAGTGGAACAAAACACCAGGCATAAGGCCGTGCCTTCCACCCTTTACCAAGTATATATATAAATGCATTAATTAGTAAGAGATATTGTGATATCCCAACAAAATCTTGTCCACCATGGAGCAATCTTCAACTTCACCTGGAACTAACAACGCTATAAGAGGGGCTGAGCAAAGCGGTAACATAGCCAAACAACGGTTTGCTAGGAAGGGTGAAAAGGTTAGAGGCTGACATGGCAAATTGGGAGGCTTGAAGAGCAAAAGATAGGTAGCGCAGCATAGCGAAGAATGAAGCAACTAGCATAGCAATGATAGTAGTGAGATCCAAGGTGACGGTCATCTTGCCTGAAATCCCGCAAGGAAGAAGAACGTGTCCATGAAGAAGATGAACGGGAGTAGTCGAACGAATCCTCACAATCGCAACATTACTGGAACTAAGAAGCAACACCGGAAAGAAACAAACAACATGGTAAATGCACAAGCATAAACATGGCATGATGCACAAACAAGTATGATGCATGTCCGGTTTAATGAGGCATGGCATGGCAAAGTGCAACAAACAATACTACAAGTTAAGTGGAGCTCAACATGCAACGAGTTGCATATTAACAAACACCACATTGACAGATTTAGTTTAATCTCGTTTAAGCTACCAAACAATATTAAATGTTGTTAAACATGGCAAGAGGTGAAGAATAATTAAACTACCTATCTAGGCAAGTTTAAATGAGGCCAGAACAACAAACGATAATTCTGGAAAATCCTCATATGTTATATAGCAATTTAATGCAAACACAATTTTAAGCATTTAAATTGTTATTATCATGATGCGGATGACATATGCAAGTTTTATGCAATTCTATGAAAATGTTGACATGAGCATATTATGAAGCATTTGGTCACCATGGCGGAACAAAAAGGGTGCCACGGCGGTGAAACAGAAATGGTGCCACGGCAACATATCAGTTCCGATAGCTCATGGAGATACCGGTGCAAAAAGGAAGCGTGCGGATGTGCGGAACATGCTAGAGATGGTGGAGGGCTACCGACTACTGGGTTCCCACGGGTTAGTGGCATGAAAACGAGTGACAACTCGGACACGGTGCAAACACGAGCATCTCATACAACATGCATTCGTCCATAGGTCATCGTCTCGGCGGTTATACCTTTGAAGCATGGACTTTCGGAGCGGTTCGGGTTCGGTACAATGTAGAATAAGTAGTCATTCACGGGTCGTCGTGGGAAGTAGTTGTTCATGTGGCGACGGTAGTGGAAGTAGTGGTACACGGCGACGGTATTTGTACACGTGTCGGAGAGGAACTTGGAGCATCCAAGTCCTTCGGGGATCCTTGTTATACTTGCGTTTCGGTGCGGTACTTAGCGATTCCAGGATGTAGAGGTACACTTGTCGTAGCCGTGTAGTCGTTCACGTATCACCACGATGTAGTCGTACTTGGCGTCCGTAGCAGCATGTCCATGATGGCCAAACAAACCAATAGCGACCAAAGGCAGTAGGGTCCGAGGCAAGGCTTCAGCGGTGAGATGCCATGGGCATGGAACAGAGCAAAGGGGGCGCCGGGGCTCATGGGCAGCATGGACGGGTAAAGGCATGGGGCGGTGGTGGAGGCCCGGCAAGGTCGGGGATGAGACTGGACGCCTATGCGGATCTCAAGGACGTCGTTGGACCTGGAGGTCGAGGCGACCGGTAGCGGAGCTTGGGGTCGCAGCGCCATGGAGGTTCGGGCACGGGGAGGAGGCCAGGGTCGGGGAGGTCGGGGACGACCCGATCTGAACGGCGTCGGCGGCTGGCGATGCAGAGGACGCGTCCTGGCGCTCGAAGGAGGCCGAGCCGGCGGAAAATCCAGCGAAGAAGAGGCGCCGGCAGCAGGAGGGAGCCAAGCGCAGAGGCAAGAAGACGTGGCGGCGGCCATGGCCTCGACCAGGGGGTTGGCCGCAAGGCTCTGCTCCTCTCTTTCTCTGTGGGAGGCAGCGCGAGGGAGGAGACGAGAGGGAGGTGGGGATCGGGCGATGGGTGTGCGTGGGTGGCAGCAGAGGGGAACAAGGAGAGGAAGATGGCGGCATGAGGGAGGAGATCGGGAGAGATCGAGAGGATGAGGGTTGGGGTAGCTAGGGTTAACAGCGGGGCGCGGCTGGGACTATGGGCCGGCTTAGTTGGTCGGGCCTAAGAGGCCGGCTGGGCTGGCTCTCTTCTCTCTCCCTCTAATTTTCTAGCAGAAAAGAAATAGAGAGAGGAAAAGAAAGAGAGGGTTAGGGAAAGATTTTGCGCATGAGGATTATTTTCCTGAACTCGCAAAAACGAGCTCGATCCAGGAAAATAAAAGAGGCATGATTGAAAGATTTAAATCCAAAACCATTGAATTTAATTCGAATGGTATGGGCTAGGATAAGATTTTGGAAGAGTCCAAAAATGTTAAGAATTTAGGAGGAGCCTTGATAAAAGAGGTAAGAATTGTTGGCAAAGTTTGGGGACCACACTTGAAGTAGAAAGGGCATGGGAATTTTGCAAGTGTGTTACGGTCAATTCCAAACTAATGGAATATTTATAATAGCTCCATAAATATTAGGAGGATATGTTATAAAGAGAAATCCCCATGTGAATTCCCTCGATTTAAATAGATCAAAAGATCTATGCAATTTATTTAGTTGAGGTTGAGATGCAAAGATTAATGACATGATGGCATGATGACATGATGCAATGCAAAAATAAAAGAGCAAGTATAAATGAAACACACGGTTGATCGCGAAAATATGGAAGTCTTCTGAAGCGTCGGTCTCGAGGCGTTACAACACTCGACCACTACAAGAGGATCTCGTCCCCAGATCTAGGATGGCACCGGAGAGAAACAGAAGAGGAAGAGAGGAGGTAAAACTAAGTTGCTTCTTCGACAAACGAGTGAAACCATGAACCTTGAGAGGTTGAGCAAAATGATAGAAAGAAATCAACAAAGATGAACAAAGTTGAAAATACTCCATTAGAAACGAGGAACAAGGGATACAACGAGAACCAAGAGGTTGAAATACGTGGAAATAAGAGCTTCACGAACGAAAAGAATATGACGACCTCGGTATAATGAGATAGCCAAGGAACAAGAATGACAAAATTTCGACAGCACTCCGGTAGAAAAGAGAAGAAAACTTGATGAGATGAAAAGATATTGAAGAGATGATACAACACTCTGGTTAAATTGATAAGCAAGAAAAGAACACGATCCTCACAAAACGAGGTGATGGGTGAAGAGCACAACATCACAATGCCTCCGTAATGAAAGAATAGAAGTTAGATCATTGGGATAAAGGGACGGGGAAGAAAATGACAACTTTTGCCACAAGTGAACTTGGAAAGCATCCTTGCAAAGAAGAATCAAACGGAGTTGTTGGAAAATCAACAATGAGAAGCACAAGCTTGTTGTGGGCTTATGGCAAACATCTCAAAATGATGAGGTGAAAACTGGCCAGTAATGGAAACCATTGATTTGATTGAGAGCACCAAAGAGATGAAAACTTCTTCCACCAAGAGGATAAAGAGCAAGCTTGGGTCATGCATAATCACCACAATTAGCAACAACCCTTAAGGAAAGGCTTTATGTGAAATCTGACACAAGATAACTCCAACGAAGAAGTTGATTGGTCGAAAAGATCTCTTGAACGAAGAGAAAAGGATGGATTTAAAATACCTCATTCTTGACAACATATGAATCATGAAACATGAAGGAAATTGCCAAGAATGATATAACACCACCTCAAAAGCTAAGGTAGAAAGAATTGCACTTTGAAAATGCAAGAAGAAGAATACTTGAACTCCTCGGAAACAACATTTGCTGAGCACCATGTTTATTTTAGAGTATAGCTTGGCTGATCTTAACTTCAAGAGAAATCTTGAAGAACAATTGAAGAATGAAAAGAATCCTTGACGAACCACCATGTAGAGTCTCCATGAAGAACTCCGGTAATAAAAGGATGATAAAAGAAGGAGAACTTGAAAACACAAGGTGAAGCCTTGCGATGATTTAGATGGAGCTTCGTGACGAGATAATGCGGAAAACTTGGAACTCTGGAAAAGAATAGATGAAACACTAGAACCGAGAATTACTTCATCATGAACAATCTCCGGAAGAAAAGAATTGAATCACCTCGAGCAAATAAGAATAAGATCTATTGTATGCTTATCCTTCATCAAATTAAATTGATGACAAGCAATGGATTTGGCATACTACTTATTCTTATTGAAAAAATAATTACAGATAGAGATATAGCGCAAACTTGAGAAGGTATTGATGGAACCACCGGTGGGATTGGAAACAACGAATGAAATGATACGGTAGCAAAGGAAGAGGAATCTCGAACGAACCACCGTAAGAATTGAAAATGAAAGTAGCAAAGGCACACTTCACCGGGAAGAATTGGAAAATGAATGAAGATACTTGAAGGGATTTAGATACAAGTGAACGAAGAGATCATGAGCTTATTAGAGAATACTTGAATGATGCACCGGTGGAATATGGAGAAGGAGAGCTAAAAGCTGAGAATGAATAAACCGAAATGATGGCCTTCGTAGGAATAAAATGGAAAGAACTCACGAAAATGCCCCGGGTGGTAAGAAAAGAGTTGTCACAATCAAAAACAATTATGAGGATGGAATGAAGCTAGAACCATGAATCTTGAAGAGAATGGAGCAAGATTCAAGAGAAATCCTTCTTCGGTCTTCAAATGTTGAGAATGAAGATGAGAACCACCATGAATTGTTGAGATACTCCGGAAGAATGAAAAACAAAGAGGTTGAGCCAACACTGAAAAATAATTTGAAATCGGTCTTGGAAAACATCTGACTGATGAGATTCATTCTTATGTCAAACTTGAAAATAATTTGGGAATGGCTCCGGGAAAATTAGAAGAGTTAGGTAAGATCCTAGGAAAAGACTTGTGGGTTAGGGCCCACTCAAAAGAAAACACCGTTGGAAAAGATTACTTGAAAGAGAGATTGCACCGGTTGAATTAAATGGCTTGAACGAGATAACAATCTCCAAATAGCTTGAACGGATTGAGAATGGAAACACAAGTCTTGTGAGATATCTTCAGCACTCCAGAACAAATGAATAGGAAGAAGTGAATGATTAAGAGGTGCATCAGCATGGGAAACATTTGAAACAAGGAAAGGATGTGATCGACAAAGCTTGAATTGAATCCACCGGAGAAGAAAAAGCGATGAAGAATAATGAACTTGATGCTCGTGAGCATCTTCACGAGGGATCACCGGATCAGAACATTGATTGAAAAGAGTGAAGAGACTTCACATGAATAAATGGATACTTGCGTAAAATATATTAGTCCTTGAAGAAAAGGGTGGGAGGGCGGGAAAACAAAGACAACTTGGGACGGATGAAACAAACACCGTTGAGAAAACTTAGAATTGATCTCACAAGTGTTGAAATGATCGGATCCACTTGAAGAGAAGCACGCTGGTTGGAAAAGAATTAACATGACGACCTCGATGATCAAGAAGGATTAGTATTCGCATAGCAATATGAGAACACCGCTTGAAAGATATGGAATCAACACTTGACAATGAAGCAACTCGGATACCACAAATAAAACAAAACAAAGGATTTGGCTTACAGAATAAGCCGGAACAAATACATATGATAGAGATTTACCCAATCCCATATCATGCATCTGTTGAAAAGATATTCTAGGAGCTACTTGAATTCCCACCTATAAACTCCCGAAACTTTTTGGTTATGCAATCCGGTGTTGGGGATACAGGGGAAGCAATATATATCTCACCCAAACTAACAATCCCTACATCCAGGTTGTATCCATCCGTCAACACATAACCAAGAAAACTCCGGAAATCGTGTACCTCAACCTTCGAAAAGCATCTGTTATACGAGTTATGGCAATACTCCCGAACTCCCCAGTACTGGGTGGCGTCGAGGTTATCTCACCAACAACTGCATAAAAGAGATTTTCAATGTCGGCAAAACTCAGGTATTCCAGAACTGCAACGATAAAATTGTGACGACAACACCTCGGAGCTCAACTCCCCGGGTCACTGCCACATAAAAGACAGGAGACACCAAGAACAATGTTCTCGTCACAAAACCATCGGAACGATTCCAAGATACCCGTGTGATCCTAAAAAAAATTTTAGTGGAATTTGAGGAGAGGAAAGACAAAACATCTACGTCAGGAGTCCTCACCAGAGCGACGAAGGGGCTGAGGAGTAAAAAGAATCCTACTCTCTGATATATATATAATCCTAAGAGTCAAAATAGTTTTTTTCTAGACTCAACAACGGCCAACAATCAAGGGGGCTCCTATGGTCGGTCGAGGCTCTGATACCAACATATCACGCCCAATATGCGACCCTATCCAAAAGGAACTCGAAGGTCCCACCAAGGATAGACCCGCATATTGAAACGCTTTTGCAAGGTGGATATCATTACATCAACATTACCGAATAGATGGGGATACATACATAAGGCATACAATGCCACACGAATACAACAATACATCATACATAAGAGGAACATCCGACTACGGATGAAACACAAACAGAAGCTCAAATGACATCCACCCTGCTAGCCCAGGCTGCCGACCTGGAACCTATCCCCTGATCAAAGAAGAAGCAGAAGAAGAACTCCAAAACAAGCAAACGTCGCTCTCGTGTCATGATCATCGCATAACCTGTACCTGCAACTGTTGTTGTAGTAATCTGCGAGCCACGAGGACTCAGGAATCCCATTACCATGGGTATCAAGACTAGCAAAGCTTAATGGGTAAGGAATGGATAAGTGGTGAGGTTGCAGCGGCGACTAAGCATATATGGTGGCTATATACGCAAATAAGAGCGAGAAGAGAAGCAAAGGAACGGTCGTGAAGCTAGCAATGATCAAGAAGTGATCCTGAACTCCTACTTACGTCAAACATAACCCAAAGACCGTGTTCACTTCTCGGACTCCGCCGAGAAGAGACCATCACGGCTACACACGCGGTTGATGCGTTTTAATTCGGATCTGGTGTCAAGTTATCTACAACCAGACATTAACAAATTCCCATCTGCCACATAACCGCGGGCACGGCTTTCAAAAGTTTATACCCTGCAGGGGTGTCCCAACTTAGCCCATGATAAGATCTCGCGATCAACGAAGGATATACCTTCTCCCAGGAAGACCCGATCAGTCTCGGAATCCCGGTTTACAAGACATTTCGACAATGGTAAAACAAGACCAGCAAAGCCGCCCGCTGCACCAACAATCCCGATAGGAGCTGCACATATCTCATTCTCAAGGCAACACTGGATGAGACATCCTACGAGTAAAACCAGACCTCGAGTTTCCCCGAGGGGGCCCCGCAGTCTACTCGGTTCGGACCAACACTTAGACAAGCACTGGCCTGGGGGGGCTAAAATAAAGATGACCCTCGGGCTCCGGAAACCCAAGGGAAAAAGGGCTAGGTTAGGAAAATGGTAAAACCAAGGTTGGGCCTTACTGGAGGAGTTTTATTCAAAGCGAACTGTAAAAGGGGGTCCCATAAATCACCCAACCGCGTAAGGAACGCAAAATCTGGGAACATAACACCAGTATGAAGGAAACTAGGGCGGCAAGAGTGGAACAAAACACCAGGCATAAGGCCGAGCCTTCCACCCTTTACCAAGTATATAGATGCATTAATTAAATAAGAGATATTGTGATATCCCAACAAAATCCTGTCCACCATGGAGCAATCTTCAACTTCACCTGCAACTAACAACGCTATAAGAGGGGCTAAGCAAAGCGATAACATAGCCAAACAACGGTTTGCTAGGAAGGGTGAAAAGGTTAGAGGCTGACATGGCAAAATGGGAGGCTTGAAGAGCAAAAGATAGGTAGCGCAGCATAGCGATAGAACGAAGCAACTAGCATAGCAATGATAGTAGTGAGATCCAAGGTGACGGTCATCTTGCCTGAAATCCCACAAGGAAGAAGAATGAGTCCATGAAGAAGACGAACGGGAGTAGTCGAACGAATCCTCACAATTGCAACATTACCGGAACTAAGAAGCAACACCAGAAAGAAACATACAACATGGTAAATGCACAAGCATAAACATGGCATGATGCACAAACAAGTATGATGCATGTCCGGTTTAATGAGGCATGGCATGGCAAAGTGCAACAAACAATACTACAAGTTAAGTGGAGCTCAATATGCAACGAGTTGCATATTGACAAAACACCACATTGACAGATTTAGTTTAATCTCATTTAAGCTACCAAACAATATTAAATGTTGTTAAACATGGCAAGAGGTGAAGAATAATTAAACTACCTATCTAGGCAAGTTTAAATGAGGCCGGAACAACAAACGATAATTCCGGAAAATCCCCATATGTTATTTAGCAATTTAATACAAACACAATTTTAAGCATTTAAATTGTTATTATCATGATGCGGATGACATATGCAAGTTTTATGCAATTTTATGAAAATGTTGACATGAGCATGTTATGAAGCATTTGGTCACAATGGCGGAACAAAAAGGGTGCCACGCCGGTGAAACAGAAATGGTGCCACGGCAACATATCGGTTCCGATAGCTCATGGAGATACCAGTGCATAAATGAAGCGTGCGGATGTGCGGAACATGCTAGAGATGGTGCAGGGCTCCCGACTATCGGGTTCCCACGGGTAAGTGGCATGGAAGCGAGTGACAACTCGGACACGGTGCAAACACGAGCATCTCATACAACCTGCACTCATCCACGGGTCATCGTCTCGGTGGTTATACCTTTGAAGCATGCATTTTCGGAGCGGTTCGGGTTCGGTACAATGTAGAGGAAGTAGTTGTTCACGGGTCGTCGTGGGAAGTAGTTATTCATGTGGCGACGGTAGTGGAAGTAGTGGTACATGGCGATGGTAGTTGTACACGTGTCGGAGAGGAACTTGGCGCATCCAAGTCCTTCGGGGTTCCTTGTTGTACTTGCGTTTCGGTGCGGTACTTAGCGATTCCAGGATGTAGAGGTACACTTGTCGTAGCCATGTAGTCGTTCACGTATCACCGTGATGTAGTCGTACTTGGTGTCCGCAGCAGCATGTCCATGATGGCCAAACAAACCAATAGCGGCCGAAGGCAGCAGGGTCCGAGGCAAGGCTTGAGCTGTGAGATGCCATGGGCGTGCAACAGAGCAAAGGGGGCGCCGGGGCTCATGGGCAGCATGGACGGGCAGAGGCGCGGGGCGGAGGTGGAGGCCCGGCGAGGTCGGGGACGAGACTGGAAGCTGATGCGGATCTCAAGGACGTCGTTGGACCTGGAGGTTGAGGCGACCGGTGGCGGAGCTTGGGGTGGCGGCGCCATGGAGGTTCGGGCACGGGGAGAAGGCCAGGGCCGTGGAGGTCGGGGACGACCCGATCTGAACGGCGTCGATGGCTGGCGATGCAGAGGACGCGTCCTGGCGCTCGAAGGAGGCCGAGTCGGCGGCGGGTCCGACCAGGAAGAGGCACCGGCGGCAGGAGGGAGCCAGGCACAGAGGCAAGAAGATGTGGTGGCGGCCATGGCCTCGACGAGGGGGTCGGCCGTGAGGCTCTGCTCCTCTCTCTTTCTCTGTGGGAGGCAGCGCGAGGGAGGAGACGAGAGGGAGGTGGGGATCGGGCGATGGGTGTGCGTGGGTGGCGGCAGAGGGGAACGAGGAGAGGAAGATGGCGGCATGAGGGAGGAGATCAGGAGAGATCGAGAGGACGAGGGTTGGGGTAGCTAAGTTTAACAGCGGGGCGAGGCTTAGTTGGTCGGGCCTAAGAGGCCGGCTGGGCTGGCTCTCTTCTCTCTCCCTCTAATTTTCTAGCAGAAAAGAAATAGAGAGAGGAAAAGAAAGATAGGGTTAGGGAAAGATTTTGCGCATGGGGATTATTTTCTCGAACTCGCAAAAATGAGCTCGATCCATCAAAATAAAAGAGGCATGATTGAAAGATTTAAATCCAAAACCATTGAATTTAATTCGAATGGTATGGACTAGGATAACATTTTGGAAGAGTCCAAAAATGTTAAGAATTTAGGAGGAGCCTCGATAAAAGAGGTAAGAATTGTTGGCAAAGTTTGGGGACCACACTTGAAGTAGAAAGGGCATGGGAATTTTGCAAGTGTGTTACGGTTAATTCCAAACGAATGGAATATTTATAATAGCTCCATAAATATTAGGAGGATATGTTATAAAGAGAAATCCCCATGTGAATTCCCTCGATTTAAATAGATCAAAAGATCTATGCAATTTATTTAGTTGAGGTTGAGATGCAAAGATTAATGACATGATGGCATGATGACATGATGCAATGCAAAAATAAAAGAGCAAGCATAAATGAAACACACGGTTGATCACAAAAATATGGAAGTCTTCTGAAGCGTCGGTCTCGGGGCGTTACATATCACTTATTATTTAAATATATTTATAACAAAATGCTCAGCCCTTTTTCATTTTTTGATAACATTGCTGGCCCAACCCAACATTATAATTAGAATCAGCCCAGCAAAATCGTGTATCCACATAAAGTGCAAATGGCCTGTAATTTTTTAGGAAATAAAATAAATGGGCCGCATGAAAGCTACATTAATTGTTCACCCAGCCCAGCTAATGGATGTAATTCAAAAAAAAGATCAAATTGAATGTAAATTCTACCGCGTAAAAAAAGACTGTAAATTCTGAAAAAATGGGTTGAATACGTGCCACATTTTTGGAGGCTGAAATGTGGGCCAATAGGTCGAAGCCAACGCAAGTCGTTGTCAATTTAGTCAACAAATGATTCTGACATGTTAGCCATTGGATTTACATCCAACGGCCGGCATCCATCTTCAATCTCTCGTCTTCTTCCTCCAGCGCCGCCGGGACCGCCTCCCGCCTCCTGCTGCTAGCAGCTCTGCTTAGCACGCTTCGCTATGAAGCTCTACTCCACCGTTGGCCAGGCCATCCCTCCACACCTCTTGTTCTTCTCCACCGACTGCCGAACCACACCGCACTAGAACCAGTTAACCCTCGTACACCTCTCCATCTGCGACTCTACTCCCGCGTCTTCCCATCTCCGGCTCGTTGCTGTCCGGGGCCTCGCCGTCGTCCACCACCTTGGATGCGCTCGGCGCAGAGTGGTCAACGTGGTCAATGAACGACACCATCGGAAGTAGACTGTGCGTGGAGAGGCTGACAGCTGGGTCCACGGCCACACACAAGGAAATGCCTCCTTATTACGCACAAAATAATGATTCCTCCACCTGACATCTGGGACCCACCGGAAGGGCCTCTGTATTTCGCGAAAAAAACATGCCCCCCGCTGACTTGTCGGACCCACCAGCTATCTTCGCACGCAAGGAAGTGCCTCCTTATTACGCACAAAAAGAAGAATACTCCCCTGTCGCTAGAACCCAGCATACTAGGAGGCTGACTTGTGGGCCTACCAAGTTGACGGGGACAGAGGGCTTTGTCAACTTAGTCAAAATGAACGATTCTAGTTCCTGTTATCATACGATGTTCATCCAACGGTTGTAGTGCTTCTTCAACCTCTGGTCTTCTTGCTCCAGCCGCCCAAACAAGCGCCGGTCGTGCCGCGTGCTCCTGCCTCCCGTGGCCGGCTGTGATGCCGCGGAGGCCTCACCGCCCCCTACTACTCCCACCGCTGGCCAGGCCATCCCTCTACTCACCCACACCCCCTGTAATTGGAAGATCACAGGATGTAAAGAAGCATGGTGAGATTAAGTCAAACCATGAGAAAAAGTACGGTTATAATGCTATTATGCTACTATCTCTTAGTCTTGTGCTTCATGAATAGGAATTTGAAAAGGAGGACAAGTGAAAATTAAAATTCCTATGTTTTTTCTTTCAAGGAGACACTAAAGGAACAAATCCTACAGTTTTCCTTCGCTCCATTCCTTTGAACCAAATTCATGAATAGTAGTACCATAGGAAACTTTCCAATTCCTATGTTCTTCATTCACTTTTCCTTTCAAGCACTCATGATTCTAGTAGGCGGGCTTGAGCAAGGAAAAGCCTACAGTAAAAAAATGTTTTTGTGCTACTTCTATTACTTTGGACCCAGGCCACTGCCCTACTAGCTCAACTCCCAGGGCCATTGACAAATGCACAGCTCAAACGTGCAGAGATAAATAATGATGGCGTTCAAGAGAGTCCATCACGGATAGCTAAGTTGCCTGTTACCTGACTGCTTGTCATATAGTAGGATAAAATAATTGTATTTCCCGTTACTATGTGTGCTCAGTGGACAATACATATAACATGTAGAGTAAAAAAGAGATGCAACAAGTGTACAACCTCTTTGGCGAAGCCATGCCGATCACAGCGTGATTGGGTTGGCCGGTGAGGATGCTCCGGCTGACTTGGCTGTCGGAGGAGGGGAAGAAGATCTTAGGCGTCTGGAGATGGAGCCCGAGGTACTGCTCCACTGTGATGGAGGGTTTCGTTGTTGGAGCAGCTCCGGTGAGTTGTACGATGATGTCTACTACACAACCTTCTTCTTGTAGACGTTGTTGGGCCTGCAAGTGCACAGGTTTGTAGGAGAGTAGCAAATTTCCCTCAAGTGGATGACCTAAGGTTTATCAATCCATAGGAGCCATAGGATGAAGATGGTCTCTCTCAAACAACCCTGCAACCAAATAACAAAGAGTCTCTTGTGTCCCCAACACACCCAATACAATGGCAAATTGTATAGGTGCACTAGTTCGGTGAAGAGATGGTGATACAAGTGCAATATGGATAGTAGATATAGGTTTTTGTAATCTGAAATAATAAAAACAGCAAGGTAACAAGTGGTAAAAGTGAGCGTAAACGGTATTGCAATGATAGGAAACAAGGCCTAGGGTTCATACTTTCACTAGTGCAAGTTCTCTCAACAATAATAACATAGATAGATAATATAACAAGCCCTCAACATCCAACAAAGAGTCACTCCGAAGCCACTAATAGCGGAGAACAAATGTAGAGATTATGGTAGGGTATGAAACCACCTCAAAGTTATTCTTTCGGATCAATCTATAAAAGAGTTCGTACTAGAATAACACCTTAAGACACAAATCAACCAATACCCTAATGTCACCTAGATACTCCATTGTCACCTCAAGTATCCGTGGGCATGATTATACGATATGCATCACACAATCTCAGATTCATCCAACCAACATAAAAGTACTTCAAAGAGTGCCCCAAAGTTTCTATCGGAGAGTCAAGAACGTGTGCCAACCCCTATGCATAGGTTCCCAATGTCACGAAACCTGCAAGCTGATGTCACGCCCAATATGCGATACTATCCTAAAGAGACTCGAAGGTCCCACCAAGGATAGAACCGCATATTGATATGCTTTTGCAAGGTGGATATCATTACATCAACATTACATAATAGATGGGGATACATACATAAGGCATACAATGCCACACGAATACAACATCATCTTACATAAGAGCACCATCCGACTACGGATGAAACACAAACAGAAACTCAACCGACATCCACCCTGCTAGCCCAGGCTGCCGACCTGGAACCTATCCCCTGATCGAAGAAGCAGAAGAAGAACTCCAAAACAAGCAAACATCGCTCTCGCGTCATGATCATCGCATAACCTGTACCTGCAACTGTTGTTGTAGTAATCTGTGAGCCACGAGGACTCAGCAATCCCATTACCATGGGTATCAAGACTAGATAAGCTAAATGGGTATGGAAAGGATAAGTGGTGAGGTTGCAGCAGCGACTAAGCATATATGGTGGCTAACATACTTAAATAAGGGCGAGAAGAGAGCAAACGGAACGGTCGTGAAGCTAGCAATGATCAAGAGGTGATCCTGAACTCCTACTTACCTCAAACATAACCCAAAACCGTGTTCACTTCCCGGACTCCGCCGAGAAGAGACCATCACGGCTACACACGTAGTTGATGCGTTTTAATTCGAATCTGGTGTCAAGTTATCTACAATCGGACATTAACAAATTCCCATCTGCCACATAACCGTAGGCACGGCTCTCAAAAGTTTATACTCTGCAGGGGTGTCCCAACTTAGCCCATGATAAGCTCTCGCGATCAACGAAGGATATTCCTTCTCCCAGGAAGACCTGATCAGTCTCGGAATCCCGGTTTACAAGACATTTCGACAATGGTAAAACAAGACCAGCAAATCCGCCTGATGTGCCGACAAATACCGATAGGAGCTGCACATATCTCGTTCTTAGGGCAACACCGGATGAGCAATCCGTACAACTAAAATCAGACCTCAAGTTTCCCTGGGGGGGCGCTGCAAAGGGATCTAGTTCGGACCAGCACTTAGAGAAGCACTGGCCCGGGGGGGCTAAATAAAGATGACCCTCGGGCTCCGGAAACCCAAGGGAAAAAGGGCTATGTGAGGCAAATGGTAAAACCAAGGTTGGGCCTTGCTGGAGGAGTTTTATTCAAAGCGAACTGTCAAGGGGGTCCCATAAATCACCCAACCGCGTAAGCAACGCAAAATTCGGGAACATAACACCGGTATG
Source organism: Triticum dicoccoides (assembly GCF_002162155.2). NCBI lineage: Eukaryota > Viridiplantae > Streptophyta > Magnoliopsida > Poales > Poaceae > Triticum > Triticum dicoccoides. Next base: position 496,949,704 of record NC_041381.1, read on the forward strand.
ACGGAAACTAGTGCGTCAAGAGTGGAACAAAACACCAGGGATAAGGTCGAGCCTTCCACCCTTTACCAAGTATATAGATGCATTAATTAAATAAGAGATATTGTGATATCCCAACATAATCCTGTCCATCATGGAGCAATCTTCAAATTCACCTGCAACTAGCAACGCTATAAGAGGGGCTGAGCAAAGCGGTAACATAGCCAAACAACGGTTTGCTAGGAAGGTTGAAAAGGTTAGAGGCTGACATGGCAATTTGGGGAGGCTTGATCAACAAGGGATAGGTAGCGCAGCATAGCGATAGTATGAAGCAACTAGCATAGGAATGATAGTAGTGAGATCCAGGGTAGTGGTCATCTTACCTGAAATCCCGCAAGTAAGAAGAATGAGTCCACGAAGAAGACAAACCCACATAGACGAACGAATCCTCACGATCGCAACGAAACAGGAACTATCGAGAAGAAGCACACAACATGGTAAACAAACCACACATGAACAAGACATGATGATCAACCAAGTATGATGCATGACAAGGATACATGAAGCTACTCATGGCAAGAGATGATGCATACAAGAGCAACATAGCCAAACAAGTTTAAATGAGGCCGGAAACAACATATAACAATTCCGGTAAGTCCTCATATGCAAATTTAGAAATTGGTCCAGAACTGAATAAACCTTATTTTTCAAGTTGTTAAACAGCAATTTAAGATGCACCAAGATGATCTACATGAAATTCTAGTCAAGTTACATATAAAGTTCATTTAATTCGGAGCTACGACCTAGAAGATATGAGCAAAACAAGTTAAAATGGCATTGATGCAAAATGCATACAAACATCAAGCAAACACCTCAAAAAAAGGATGCAACATGATAATATGAAGCTACATGCAAAATCAAGCAAGTTTCATATAGAGCACACTCAAAACGGAGCAAGGTTCAACACATACACTCTATACAAGTTTAAAGGACAAGCTGTGCAAAACAGCAACTAGGCATATTGCAAGCATCAAAACAATATGCTACAACGCCTCAACCTAAAAAAAGGCATGGGCATGAAGTACAGGTAATGCATGACAAAACATGAACACTGAGCTATCTCCAGAAATCACTAGAACATGCTCAAAATGACATGGCACGATTGCAAATAGTAACAGTTTCAGTCTTGACAGAAAATAACATCAGGTTGCAATGTTTAGGGCTATCAAACAACATGTTACAGGAACTTATCATGGCAAACAAAGGCATGTCATGAATCTACTAAGTGCATAGAACAAAAATCCCTTACTGACCATGAGCCAAAAAGGCACAGAAGATATGATGGCACCCATGTAAACATGGCAAATGATATGGCAGATTCAGACATGGAAGGAGCAACAATGAGTAGGCATGTTGGTGAGCTTGTACCACTCCCCACAGAGCAATACATGGCATGTCAAGGCAACCAACAGTAAGAATACATGTTTATGAAGCTAAGAATGGCAATAGCAAGTTCATAAGGTGCATGGATCACTCACAAAACACATGGCAAAACTGAACTTAATGTTAACAGGCTGACAGCAACATCATTTAGCAATTTGAGAGCAAGATTACAACAATCTACAGCAGGCTATAAATGCAACCAGGGGCCTGAATGGATAGAGCATGACATGTATAAAAAACCATCCTTAGTGAACATCTCCAGATTATGCATAGGATGACTTGTAGCAGCAGGTTTACATAGCATCATGATATAGCAGATTCAGACTAGCAAAACAGCAATAGCAAGTACCCTACTTAACAAGCTTGATCCACTCAGTACAAGACTCACAAAAATACAAGGATGGCCCCACTGCAAATATGACATGACGGAGTACAAAACACACGCAGAGATCATGCTCATAGGATGCACACATCAAATGCAACAAAAATGACAAATCATCAAGTTATAACAGTTTTAGCAGATTAACATCATATAGCACTCTTGAAACGATGATTCGGGAATCAAGATGGACTCAAATAAACATGGCACAATGGAACAAAATGAGGAGCATCTCACAACGAACAATTTGACTTATAATGCACGCAAAATGAAGCTATGGATGCGGAGTTATGATTCGATGAACATGGGCACAAAATGTCAAAATATCAGGGACTTAGAGGAATTTCGGGGTCAACCTTCGAAAACGGATCTGGGTCTGGATTCCCGGAGTTCGGACTTCGAGGCGGCCGGAGTTCGCCGGGGTTGGGGCCAGGGTGGCCGGTTCGGGCGTGGGCGAGGAGGAGACGGCGCGGGGCGGCGCCGCTGGAGGTCGCCGGAGGGCGGCGGGACAGCGAGCAGGCGGCGGGGCAGCGACCTGGCGGCGAGCGCGGGGCGCCAGGCGCGGGAGGCGCCGGTTGCGAGCGGGGCGCGCGCAGGCGGCTTCGGGTGGGCCGGAGAGGCCCGGGACGGGCGGTGCGGCGTCGCACCGGTGGCGAGGCGGCGGAGGGGCGCCGGCGGAAGGCGGCCGGAGCGGGAGGCGCAGGCG
>NC_041381.1:496952596-496960973 GCF_002162155.2 Triticum dicoccoides
CGAGCGCGGCGGCGAGGACCCGGACGGGCGGCGCCGCTCGGGCCCCGGATGGGCTCGGGCAGGCCTGAGCGGGCCGGCGAAGATGTGGGCGCGGGGGCACCACGTGGCGGGCGCTGAATGGGCATGGGCGGCGGCGCGGATCGTCCGGCGGCGGCCGGACATGTAAGGTGGCGGCGGGGGAAGTTTTTAGGGTTTCATCTGCGATTTGGATGGGGGAGGCACATATTTATAGGTAGAGGGAGGTAGGAGACTCCAAATGAGGTGCGGTTTTCGTGCACATGATCGTGATCGAACGACCGAGAGCATGGAGGGGGTTTGGATGGGTTATTGGGCCACTTTGAAGTGGTGTTGGGCTGCAAACAAAAGAGGCCTTTACGGTTTCCTGGTTAACCGTTGGAGTATCAAACGGACTCCAAATGGCACGAAACTTGACAGGCGGTCTACCGGTGGTGTACCAAGGCCACTTGGCAAATCACGGTCCATTTCGAGAATGTTTAACACCCTCTCACAACAAGAGACAAAAGGGGGACGCCAGAGGACATAGGAGTGCTGGATTGCAAAACGGACAACGGGGAAAATGCTCGGATGCAAGAAACGAACGTGTATGCAAAATGAGATGCACATGATGACATGATAAAATGCAACACGCAAGCAATGACATGGCAACGACGGTGAATAACTGGAAGACACCTAGCACATTGAATCCGGGGCGTTACAGTTGATCACCAAAACATACATCAAGTGGCACATGATATCCCATTGTCACCACAGATAATCACGGCAAGACATACATCAAGTGTTCTCATAAAAGACTCAATCCGATAAGATAACTTCAAAGGGGAAACTCAATTCATCACAAGAGAGTAGAGGGGGAGAAACATCATAAGATCCAACTAAAGTAGCAAAGCTCGGGATATATCAAGATCGTGCCATAGAGGGAACACGAGAGAGAACACGAGAGGGAGAGAGAGAGAGAGAGAGATCAAACACATAGCTACTGGTACATACCCTCAGCCCCGAGGGTGGACTACTCCCTCCTCGTCATGGATAGCGCCGGGATGATGAAGATGGCCACCGATGATGGGATCCCCCTCCAGCAGGGCGCCGGAACAGGCTCCCAAGAGTTTTTTGGTGGCTACAGAGGCTTGCGGCGGCGGAACTCCTGATCTATCTTCTGTTTTGGAAGTTTTAGGGTACAAGAGTATATATGGGTGCAGGGGGTACGTCGGAGGAGCTACGGGGGCCCCACGAGGCAGGGGGCATGCCCGGGGGGGTGGGCGCGCCCCCACCCTCGTGGGCAGCCCGTATATCCCCTGACGTGCACTCCAAGTTCCCTGGGTTGCTTTCCTTCCAAAAATAACTTCTCTAGTTGATTTCGTTCCGTTTTAACTCTGTCTGATATTCCTTTTCCTCGAAACACTAAAATAGGCATAAAACAACACATATGGGCTGGGCCTCCGGTTAATAGGTTAGTCCCAAAAATAATATAAAAGTGGATAATAAAGCCCAATATTGTCTAAAACAATAGATAAAGTAGCATGGAGCAATCAAAAATTATAGATACGTCGGAGACGTATCAAGCATCCCCAAGCTTAATTCCTGCTCGTTCTCGAGTAGGTAAATGATAAAAAGAGAATTTTTGATGCGGAGTGATACTTTGGCATAATTTCAATGTAATTCTTCTTACTTGTGATATGAATATTCAGATCCGAAAGATTCAAGACAAAAGTTCAAATTGACATGAAAATAATAATACTTCAAGCATACTAATAAAACAATCATGTATTCTCAAAATAACATGGCAAAAGAAAGTTCATCCCTACAAAATCATATAGTTAGGTTATGCTTCATTTTCGTCACACAAAGATGTTCCCAACTTCTATACCCCCGATGACAAGCCAAGCAATTGTTTCATACTTAAATAATCTCAAAATTTTTAAACCTTCACGCAATACATGAGCGTGAGCCATGGATATAGCACTATGGGTGGAATAGAATATGATGGTGGGGATTGTGTGGAGAAGACAAAAAAGGGGAAAGTCTCACATTGACAAGGATAATCAACGGGCTATGGAGATGCCCATTAATTGATGTCAACATGAGGAGTAGGGATTTCCATGCAACGGATGCACTAGAGCTATGAATGCTCAACAAAAGAAAACTAGTGGGTGCGCACCCAACTCGCTTGCTCACGAAGACCTAGGGTATTTGAGGAAGCCCATCGTAGGAATATACAAGCCAAGTTCCAAAAGGAAAAATTCCCACTAGTATGAAAAGTCAACTTATGAGACTCACTACATGAAGAACAAGGTGCTACTTTGAAGCACAATATATGAGACTCACTACATGAAGAGCAAGGTGCTACTTTGAAGCACAAGTGTGGAAAAAGAGATAGTAGCATTGCCCTTTTTTTTGGGCCTTTCTTTTTTTTGGCCTTTCTCTCTTTTTTTTGGGCAATGCTCTAATAATGATGATCATCACACTTCTATTGATTACAACTTAAGGATTACAACTCGAAACTTAGAATAAGATATGACTCTATATGAATGCCTCCGGCGGTGTACCGGGATGGTGCAATGAATCAAGAGTGACATGTATGAAAAATAATGCATGGTGGCTTTGCCACAAATACAATGTCAACTACATGATCATGCAATGGCAATATGACAAAAGTAATGTATGTCATGATGATGATGATGGAAGTTGCATGGCAATATATCTCGGAATGGCTATGGAAATGCCATGATAGGTAGGTATGGTGGCTGTTTTGAGGAAGATATAAGGAGGTTCATGTGTGATAGAGCGTATCCTATCACGGGGTTTGGATGCATCGGCGAAGTATGCACCAACTCTCAAGGTGAGAAAGGGCAATGCACGGTACCGAAGAGGCTAGCAAAGGCGGAAAGGTCAGACTGCGTATAATCCATGGACTCAACATTAGTCAAAAGAACTCATATACTTATTGCAAAAATTTAGAATTCATCAAAAATCAAGTAATACGCGCATGCTCCTAGGGAGATAGATTGGTAGGAAAAGACCATCGCTCGTCCCCGACCGCCACTCATAAGGATGCACAAGCCAGGTACACTTCATGTTTCAGATTTGTTACACAACTTTAACCATACGTGCATGCTACGGGACTTGCTAACTTCACCACAAGCATTCTTTGAATTTGTGATCACCCAACTAGCTTGACTTTGATATTATCACCTCCATATCTCAAAACAGTTATCAAGCATCAACCTTATCTTAGTATTCAACTCACTCAAAAGAAAGTTTCACATATCTTGAATACCAAGTATATTAATATTAAGCAAATTATCATGCTATTAGCGACTCTCAAAATAATCTAAGTGAAGCATGAGAGATCAATAGTTTCTTTAAAACAATTCCACCACCGTGCTCTAAAATATCTAAGTGAAGCACTAGAGCAAAAATTATCACGCTCAAAAGATATAAGTGAAGCACTATGAGCAAAACTATCAAGCTCTTAAGATATAAGTGAAGCACATAGAGTATTCTAGCAAATTCCAATTTATGTATGGATTTAATAATTTCAGATCTTGATACTTTGTTCAAACACCAAGCAAAGCTAAAGAAAACTACATTGCAAGGATAGCACAACTCATGTGAAGAAGCAAAAACTTAGGCTCAACCGATACTAACCGATAGTTGTTGGAGAAGAAAGGTGGGATGCCTACCGGGGCATCCCCAAGCTTAGATGCTTGAGACTTCTTGAAATATTATCTTGGGGTGCCTTGGGCATCCCCAAGCTTGAACATTTGTGTCTCCTTAATTCCTCTCATATCATGGTTTCTCTTTTTATCAAAAGCTTCATTCACAACAAACTCAACAAGAACTCGTGAGATAGGTTAGTATAAACCAATGCAAAACCTTATCATTTCCTACTGTAACAAATCAGTAAAATTATTACTCAACATTGAATACTAAATGCCTCTGCATAGTTAATACTCCTATCTTCAAATAGAATCATTAAACAACCAAACATATGCAAACAATGCAACCATAACAGCAATTTGTCAAAACAGTACAGTCTGTAAAGAATGCAGGAGTATCAATAGTTCCCTGAATCCAAAAATTATGAACTAAAATTACCACTGTAGTAAATTTATCAGATCTCACTATGAAAAAGGTTTCAACATTATATCACTCTCTTACTTTTCTAGGGAATTTTTGCAACAGCGGTAAACTTTCTGTTTTCAAACAGCAACATGTATACTAGCAAAATAAGCATGGCAAAGGCTATCCTTGACTTCTTTATTGAAACTAGAGATGCAAAACATTAATCTAAATAACAGAAAGCAAATACTAACAAAAGAAAATGATGCTCCAAGCAAAACACATATCATGTGGTGAATAAAAATATAGCTCCAAGTAAAGTTACCGATGAACGAAGATGAAAGAGGGGATGCCATCCGGGGCATCCCCAAGCTTAGGCTTTTTGGCTATTCTTGAATATTAACTTGGGGTGACTTGGTCATCCCCAACCTTAGGCTCTTGCCACTCCTTATTCCATAGTCCATCGAATCTTTACCCAAAACTTGAAAACTTCACAACACAAAACTCAACAGAAAACTCGTAAGCTCCGTTAGTATGAGAAAATAAAACCACCACTTAGGTACTGTAATGAACTCATTATAAATTCATATTGGTGTAATATATACTGTACTCCAACTTATCTATGCTTCATACCACTTAATACTACCCATAGATGCATCAAAATAAGCAAACAACACAAAGAAAACAGAATCTGTCAAAAACAGAACAGTCTGTAGTAATCTGTATCAAACGTATACTTATGGTACTACAAAAATTCTACCAAATTAGGAGTCCCTAAGAAATTTGTGTACCAATCCAGAGCAAAAAGAATCAGATCAAGAGCACGTTTCGGTGAATTAACAAAACTAATCTACTGGGTGCAAAAGTTTCTGATTTTCAGCAGGATCAACACAACTATCACTGTAAGCTATCCTAAAGGTCTTACTTGGCACTTTATTGAAACAAAAGCTATAAAACATAATTACTACAGTACCATAATCATGTGTACACACAAAAACAGTAAGGATAAATATTGGGTTGTCTCCCAACAAGTGCTTTTCTTTAATGCCTTTCTAGCTAGGCATGATGATGACAATGATGCTCACATAAAAGATAAGAATTGAAACATAACGGGAGCATCATGAAGCATATGACTAGCACTTTTAAGTCTAACCCACTTCCTATGCATAGGGATTTTGTGAGCAAACAACTTATGGGAACAATAATCAACAAGCATAGGAAGGTAAAACAAGCATAACTTCAGAATTTTAAGCACATAGAGAGGAAACTTGACATTATTGCAATTCCTACAAGCATATATTCCTCCCTCATAATAATTTTCAGTAGCATCATGAACGAATTCAACAATATAACCAGCACCTAAAGCATTCTTTTCATGACCTACAAGCATAGAAAATTTACTACTCTCCACATAAGCAAAATTCTTCTCATCAATAGTAGTGGGAGCAAACTCAACAAAAGAACTATCATAAGATTGAAAATTAAGATCAAGATGACAAGTTTCATGGTTATCATTATTCTTTAAAGCATACGTGTCATCACAATAATCATCATAGATAGGAGGCATGCTTTCATCATAGTAAATTTGCTCATCAAAGCTTGGGGGACAAAAAAATATCATCTTCATCAAACATAGCTTCCCCAAGCTTGTGGCTTTGCATATCATTAGCATCATGGATATTCAAGGAATTCATACTAACGACATTGCAATCATGCTCATCATTCACATATTTCATGCCAAGAATTCTATGTAATTCTTCTTCTAGTACTTGAGCACAATTTTCCTTCCCATCATACTCACGAAAGATATTAAAAAGGTGAAGCGTATGAGACAAACTCAATTCCATTTTCTTGTAGTTTCCTTTTATAAACAAGACTACTGCTAAAAGAAGAAACAAAAAGATTCGATTGCAAGATCTAAAGATATACCTTCAAGCGCTAACCTCCCTGGCAACGGCGCCAGAAAACAGCTTAGTTGACAGGGTGTGAGTGAGTGCCCTTTACCTTTGCATCCCCGGCAACGGCGCCAGAAAAGAGCTTGATGTCTACTACACAACCTTCTTCTTGTAGACGTTGTTGGGCCTGCAAGTGCATAGGTTTGTAGGACAGTAGCAAATTTCCCTCAAGTGGATGACCTAGGGTTTATCAATCCGTAGGAGGCGTAGGATGAAGATCGTCTCTCTCAAACAACCCTGCAACCAAATAACAAAGAGTCTCTTGTGTCCCCAACACACCCAATACAATGGCAAATTGTATAGGTGCACTAGTTCGGCGAAGAGATGGTGATACAAGTGCAATATGGATAGTAGATATAGGTTTTTGTAATCTGAAATAATAATAACAGCAAGGTAACAAGTGGTAAAAGTGAGCATACACAGTATTGCAATGATAGGAAACAAGGCCTAGGGTTCATACTTTCACTAGTGCAAGTTCTCTCAACAATAATAACATAGATAGATAGTATAACAAGCCCTCAACATGCAACAAAGAGTCACTCTGAAGCCACTAATAGCGGAGAACAAACGTAGATATTATGGTAGGGTATGAAACCACATCAAAGTTATTCTTTCAGATCAATCTATAAAAGAGTTCGTACTAGAATAACACCTTAAGACACAAATCAACCAAAACCCTAATGTCACCTAGATACTCCATTGTCACCTCAAGTATCCGTGGGCATGATTATACGATATGGATCACACAATCTCAGATTCATCCAACCAACATAAAAGTACTTCAAAGAGTGCCCCAAAGTTTCTATCGGAGAGTCAAGAACGTGTGCCAACCCCTATGCATAGGTTCCCAATGTCACGAAACCTGCAAGTTGATCACCAAAACATACATCAAGTGGCACATGATATCCCATTGTCACCACAGATAATCACGGCAAGACATACATCAAGTGTTCTCATAAAAGACTCAATCTGATAAGATAACTTCAAAGGGGAAACTCAATTCATCACAAGAGAGTAGAGGGGGAGAAACATCATAAGATCCAACTACAATAGCAAAGCTCGGGACACATCAAGATCGTGCCATAGAGGGAACACGAGAGAGAACACGAGAGAGAGAGAGAGAGAGAGAGAGAGAGAGAGATCAAACACATAGCTACTGGTACATACCCTCAGCCCCGAGGGTGAACTACTCCCTCCTCGTAATGGATAGCGCCGGGATGATGAAGATGGCCACCGGTGATGGGATCCCCCTCCGGTAATGGGCCGGAACGGGCTCCCGAGAGGTTTTTGGTGGCTACAGAGGCTTGCTGCGGCGGAACTCCTGATCTATCTTCTGTTCTGGAAGTTTTAGGGTACAAGAGTATATATGGGTGCAGGGGGTACGTCGGAGGAGCTACGAGGGCCCCACGAGGCAGGGGGCGCACCCAGGGGGGTGGGCGTGCCCCCACCCTCGTGGGCATCCCGTATCTCCCCTGGCGTGCACTCCAAGTTCCCTGGGTTGCTTTGCTTCCAAAAATAACTTCTCCAGTTGATTTCGTTCCGTTTTGACTCCGTCTGATATTCCTTTTCCTCGAAACACTGAAATAGGCATAAAAAAACAAATCTAGGCTGGGGCTGAAAAGTGGATAATAAAGCCCAATATTGCCTAAAACAATAGATAAAGTAGCATGGAGCAATCAAAAATTATAGATACGTTGGAGACGTATCATACGACGCCGAGGCTGAAGCAGGACAAGAGAGACAACGTTAACTTGAGTGGAATTCTAATAGCATATCCAATAGATGACGTAAAATACATAACCACAAAGTGCTAGATGTAAAATACATTAGCCGCTCATCTCTGAACTTAACTGCCGAAACTGAATTTAACTGTCGAAACTGAACTTAACTGTCGAAACTGAATTTTGCTGTCGAAACTGAATTTTACTGTCGAAACTGAACACACTAGCAAGGTGAGGCTACACATCAGTCGACTGACTATTTCATATCTGGTCAGTCGATTTTGCAGCTGTTGAATCGAAATCAAGGGCCCGCGGTTCATCTTCAACCTCCACCCACCTGAGCCGCCAGCCACCACCGGCCAAACAGCAGCCCCCCGCCGCCCGCGGATGGCGGTGCGCCGCCCGCACGCCCCGAAAACACTCCCCACAGCCGGTCCGCTGCCGCCCCGGCCATCCCTCTAGGCCCCCCGGGCCAAGCTTTTTCTCCGGCGATCCCCACGCCACCGCCCCACCACCGCCGATGACCACCGTCCCCACCTTGAACCCTAAGATAGATAGTGGGGTACCTCTCCGGCGAGCCCCCCTCCCCACTGCGGTTGGTTCTTCCTTCACTCCGGCGAG
>NC_041381.1:496961092-497014226 GCF_002162155.2 Triticum dicoccoides
AGTCGACTGAAGTGTAGCTAAATTGGAGCAACATCACAAGCAAGACCAAGAGCGAGAGCAGCAGCGCGAGCAAGAGCAATAGCAAGAGCAGACTAGGCAGGGTACCGAGAGCAAGAGCAGAGCAGCAGCGTGAGTGATAGCTAAAGCAGCAGCAGCTCCTACTAATGTGGATGTCGCCGCCGAGGGAGCGACGCCGTGGAGGAAGTGGCCGGCGATGCTTCCATGGATGGAGCCGTGTCGTGTCGGCTCGGGACCGAGCACCGGCAGCACCGCGAGATCGAATCAAGAAGAAAATGCAGCGTAGTGTACAACCTCTTTGGTGGCGCCGATTAGGCCGCAGCTTCATCCGAGGAAGCGGTGATGATGATGGTCTTCCGGTGGTGCAGGTGAAGATGGCGGTGTGGGAATGGAGGTGGCGCGAAAGACGAGGGGAACATCGGGGCAACTCCTTGGAGGTGGAGGACGGGGTGGCTGAACCGGCGGGATGACGAGATCGACGACGAATCCTCATCTGGTACGGTGGATGAGGGACGTGGAGGTGTTGTTGTGGACGACGTCGTTGGGGAAGAGGCTCCGGTTGGGTGGCGGACGGAGGAGGGTGTGGGGCTTCGTCGCGGGTTTTCGCGGCCTCGGTGTACGAATGGGTGGGCGGATGGGATGGGAGTGGGGAACCATGGCTTAGGGATGCGCCTGTCCGAATTGTGGGGTAAGTTATGAAAGTACCCCCACCGATTTGAGGCGGTTCTTTTGGTTCAGGGGTACCACGGGCATTTCACAAGAGGTGGGACTTTTCGCGTGCGTTGTAATTTTGGAATAGCAAGGCGCGGATTGAGATGGAGGGAGTTGTCGGAGCACAATGGACAAAGATATATCTTAAATATTTCGGGCTAACAAGGCGCGGGTTGAAATTTCCGGACAAGCCTAACGTGTACTGTACCAAATCAATTCGCACTACAAATGGCATTCAAAACTTTGAATTCATGTTATGTTCGATTAAAATATTTCACTACGTGTATAATGCAGGCAACCTACTACTCAAATGAACGTTTTAGTGCATTCCACGTATATACTAGCGCTTCAATATGAACTAAATTTGAATTCGTTTCTCTATTTGAATAAGATCTAAAGTAATGATTGTTGTGAAGTCAAAGCATTTGAATTCGTTTCTCTGTTTTAATAAGATCTATAATCATCATTATTGTCAAGTTAAACCATCATTTGTGTATTATTTTCACAGCACACCACATGATTAGTCTCGAGTTACATATGAACTATATGTACTATATGAACTCGAACTCGATTTTTTGAATCCACTTTATGTTGATTTCAAATCACATTACATTTCTAGCCCTAGCTAGATCTTCATAATCTAAACCATGTCTCATATGAACAATGTGTTTATCACATTATGTATGGTGCCCTGCCCCCTACGCCTACAAGTATTTAGATGTGAGTTGCAAACATTACCACAAATTCAGATAAAATGTGAGAATGTTCGATATATAGTATTGTTTAGATTGTTCGATATTTAGTTGTAAGCTGCAAACGCCACACATTATCACAAATTCAAATAAAATGTGAGATTTTTTGATGTATAGTATGGTTTAGATTGTTCGACATTTAGCTGTGAGTTGCAAACGCCATGCATTATCACATTATGGTATAACATGTGCAAAACCACAGCACGCGTATCACAGCTATATTCATGCATGCATATGTTTAAAACACTATGATCTCCTATTCAAATATATGATTCCACTTTCATATCAAATTATGATCTTTGTTAGTCTCTTACACCCACACAATCCTCTAACCTTTGTAGCTACCACTAACTTTCTCTCGTGCATGCACATGCCCACCTCGCCCTCCCCCTCCCTCGGCATTTTATCCACCGCGCACATTCATTTTTTTCTTTAGATCATCCTCCCAGAGTCTCCACAACTCCTTTCCGACACACACCGATCGATAAACCTCTCCAGCGATGCCTGCCTACAACATACACACGCACCTTCAATCTACTCCTTTATGTGTCCTTGCCTTGGGTCTCTCATACGGTCCCACACACGTGTAAACTCTCGCCCCTATTTTCATCGATCTCACAACCGCACACTCCTCCCCCTATCTAGCTACTAGGTGGGCCTCTCGCACCACCTCCTAGCTCCATTCTCTCTGTCTATCCGTCTCGCTGGGCCTTATTTGCCTCTAACAAATGGACGTACACCGACCGATCTCTGGCTATACATATAGCTAGGTAGGTCATTATAACTCATTTTTACCCACGCGTCGATCGATCTACCTCATTAGTTATGTCTCTCCCTTCCTCCGACAAACAACAATTGATCTACCGATCTAGTTAGGTTTGCTTACCAAACACATGGTTCCCCTTCATCATCCATGGATGCGTCCCGACAGATCTATCACGCACAGGCGCACAGAGAAACACATCCGCACTCTTATTGATAACATTGCAGTTCCACCCTCAGTTTGTCTAGTAGGCCTCTCCCACCATCTTTGAGAAGCAACTCCATCACCCATACAGCACTCTACCCCTCTCACTCCCTCTCTCTCCTCTCTCTCTCTGTCCCATCATATTTCCCGTCCTTCAGTTATGTATGGATGTTGACCGATCTCCCTCAAGACATAGTTGGGTCTCTCCTTCTCAACACATATATGAGTCGTTCTACCTCTATAGTTAGGCCTCTGCCTACCCTCCCCCCACCCCCATTCCCCCCACACACACCAATACATCGAGCACTCTAGTCATGTCTCCCTGCCACACACAAACTTGACATGTGCCCTCTGACGTTCCGGTAGGTCAGTCGCCCTATATATTTGACTTGCACACACACACACACAATTTCGATGGCTCTCTTCATCGATCTCTCACCCACCCACTTGATCCTCTCTTCGACTCTATCGATATCTATGACCCCTCCCTCTCTTCTCGTGGATCGCCCGACCCTCTATATATGATATGCATAGGCCTCCATTTCACACACATTGCATGCAAAATTTTGTTTGAGATGTCATCGACACATATTCCCACAAATACATTCACGAAATCACCCCCCACACACACACCTCAAAACAAAAAAACACTCACGAACGATGTTTGTATCTCTCACACACACCCACGTAGGTGGGGGACGTGCATGAAGAGAAGAGGTGCATGCATGGCACACGTACTCCTGTCTCTTTCCCAACCACACCCGCGTGGGTACATGGTGGAGCTCATTTCTATACGAAAAGGCAGCCCACGCGGTAATTTGGCACGTGTACTGGTTGTCCACTTGGTGAAGGGAGGATCGTCTACCACGGGTGAACAAACAAATTGAGACTTGATGCGTTATGTTAAAAAAAGAGGCAAACCATGTGGGGCCTACCTTAGAGGCAAGGCTCTATACACTAGAGTACGTTTGATGTGTCTTGTCAACTCGTAGAATGAGGAGAAGCTTGCTTAGTATGTCGTCTCCCCCCCCCACGGGCGCGGTGGCTTGCAGGATGAGGTGAAGCTTGCTAGTACTGTACGCCTTACGCCCGCTCCCTCGCCCACGCGTGCGGTGGCTCGCAGGACGAGGATAAAAATTTACTACTCCCTCCATTTACTCCTCGTCCCTACTACCTTGGTTATAGAGATTGTCATATTGTTTGGAATATATATGTCCTTTAGTAGATTTCAATATGACCTACTAGTACATACTCCAAACACTGATGTATATAGACATATTTTAGAGTGTAGATTCACTCATTTTGCTCAATATGTAGCACTCTCCCTCGCCCCTCGACCCTCGCCCACGTGATGGACGTGCAGCAATTCATTCGGTCTCAAATAGCCAGAATGATATATATTGCACTACCATTACTGCTCGACTTCCGGAAGAGGTGAAGAGCCAATCGCAAGGTTAATATTTTGGAGATGCCAAACGCAAGGTTATAGGAGAATGAGTAGTATGTACCGCATCATTTATAAAGAAAAAAAATTTCTTCAGTGGCATGTACGCAATATGATAGGTTCATATGGAGAGAAAAGGAAACTGCTCCACTATATACATAGTCAGGACGGGCCAGCCTACACGGTTGCTTGTTGGGGTTCCTCTCTTCACACTCTCTCACACAAAACGACTGTGGCCACATCTCTAACATCCTGGCAGATCACGTCCGCCGGGGGAAGGGGTGGATGCTTAGTGTAGATGCAGTTGTCGTTGCCGGTGGCGAAAACCCACTGTTGGCACGTCCCGATCAGGGGTCCCGCTGTTCTCTCTCACAAAGCCGGTGAGGTTGCCTTCATCCCTTGCTCACTACCGCGACGTGGGCAGTTTCCGCCTCCCGCCTCCCTCCTCAAGGTTGAGCTATGTCCCGACATCCCTCGGGTACAACTCCCTTAATAGCCGGCTTGCACCACTGCTCCAGCTGCCCACATCACTCCATGTGGATATTTCTCTACTTATTTGCCCCCCACATACCTCTACTGGCTTCTACGTACTGTATTTGTGATGAGTTTATGTCTCATCAACTAGTCCCAGTAATCTTATTCTAATCACGCTTCTTCAATTTCTTTGCCACAGGGATGCTCATCTCAATTTTGGTGAAACTGCACAAAATGATTCGATGGTCAAAAGGTTTCAAACATCATTTCTTAGGAAGTTCAAACATTGCGCAAATTGAAGCCTAGTTAGGGTTCACGGTTCAAGGGCTAGGGACTGCATGGATCTTTTTTTCTTTAGCTACCTTTGTTCCAAAATAAGTGTCAACTTTAGTAGTAGTACAACTTTGTAGTAATGGGCAACCATTGAGACACTTATTTTGAGACACTTATTTTGGAACGGAGGGAGTACATATTTGCTATGATCTATCGACCATTGAGATGCAATAGCATGCATGTTAGTCTCCTTTGTATTTGATGAAATGTTGCAATGGGCAACCTTGGACGCAAGATACATGTAACAGAAGCTGGAAGCTTCATAGCATTGTACAAATTTATCTTGCTGATAAATTACAGTACGTACTATACTAGTACTTCCTCCGTTCCTAAATATAAGTCTTTTGTAGAGATTTCACCATGAACCACATGCGGATGTATATAGATGCATTTTAAGTGTAGATTCATTCATTTTGTTCCGTATGTAGTTCACCTAGTGAAATCTCTACCAAGACTTATCTACTAGTAATAGCTAGCCCCCACTTCTAGGAATTCTCTATCCTCTCCTTGAGCCACATCATCAAAATTAATGTAGCCGTTAGATGAACTAAATCAGTCCATAATAGCCGTCTGATCTAGATGTTGAGAGGCTCCGCACTAAGCCACATGCAAGCATGCAGAAATATCGTGGCATGCATGTGAGTGGGTTTTAAATCACATCAACATGTCTGCATGCAAGCATGCACCGGTAGCATGCATGTAAGTGAGCTTTTTAAGTCCCATTAACATGTCAAAAAGAAAAATATAATCCAATTATGCAATAGGAGTTGGCTGGTCTTTGTTCCTTATGTGGGATGATCTAAATGATGATTGGAGTTTTTTTAGTTTGGCTACCACATTTGTCATGCGGTTATAGAGTTTTTTTAGTTCTATGAAATCGATAATTTTACGCAGAGAGATATACGGCTGTTCCGCGGCAACGCGCGGGGACTCATCTAGTATTTAGGAACGGATGGGAGTACTGTGTAAAGAGCTAGGTGTCGCACGGTGTCCAGAAAATATGGCGATAGTGTGAGGTGGGCCATGTAATCACTTAGCCTGCGTGTTTTCACTGCTCTTGCACTCCTCCGCTTTAAGAATGGAGAAAATTGTAATCTAGTAGTACCTCCTTTCGCCGAAAGCATGGGACATCCAGTAGTCGTACCACCTCAGTAATAAAGACCAATGAGCCGTCAAATCACATAGACCCAGCAGTAATTTGGACGGACGAAGCAACCATCACTCTTGAATCCGCTTCTCCCTTCAACGCAAGCGCCAGTTAGAGGTCGCGTACGCTCTACCCAGGCATGAATGCGGCACCGATTCTTTGGAGCGGCGCTGACCGTTTTGGGCGGGAAGCGCGCGCGGGAGATGGAGGGGCTTTGGGTGGGCCAGGCTGGTCAGGAGCGGGCGTGGCAGCTGTCCGCCTGTCCCTACCAGACGCTCGAAAACGAGAGGATGCACCGACTCTCGCGGCTAAGTCATACACTACACACCATCTCTCTATAGTTGTAGGTCGATCTGTCGCTCTCTCTAACACACACACATGCTGTTAAACACACACGCACACACACACATGCACGCACACACAGTTTCATAGAATAGGAAAATCGTGCAAGTGAGAAGCCACAGGAAGTGAGATACAAATGGAGTACGTACAAGAAGAGAAGAGGTGACGAATATTCCATCAAACCTGGACCGAGGAGTGGTACTATCTCCGTCTAGGTGTTAAGTCATCTTACGGAAATCAGATATTCCCAAAATGTTTAGGCGTCGTCCATTAACTTCGCATCTCAATCCCCTCCTGGCCTTTTTGCTAGCGAGCGTTGTTACTTAGGGAACGTTTGGATCCTTAGCAAGAACAGCTTAATAGCATCACCAGGCAAGGTTAGGCATTTGGAACTGTTAAAATATGTTAGCTTTTGTGGGCCAGCTAGGTTGGGTGGGCTAGAAAAACCTTGCTAGCTCAGGAGAGGTAGATCGACTCGCTTCCGACGGCAAACTTCGCGTAGTAGTGACATAGACTAGTAACATATGCATGTTACTAGTCCAAGTTACTCACCACTATGACCAGTCTAAGCAATGTAACCAAATGCTCCTTACTCTACTTGTTATCTCCCCCGGAAACCCAATGCATGGAGCACAACTACGCGTTGTTCAATCAAGAAATCAAAGTCGGCTTGCATGCGAGTTAATACGTGGCCCTGCATGGTATCTAAAATGGCATCTCTTAGTTTTTTGGATTAATTGTTGCGTTTATAGACAGAAATCGGAGCTTTAATTGGATGAATGACCGGTCAAGTTTCTCCTTCTCCTCCAATCTGCTTGCACCTTGGTCTCACTTCACCTTCTAACATGACTTATTACACCTAGACGAAGGGAGTAGTAAGTGCGAGATAAGGTGGCACACCGACTTAGGTCGAATACAAGTGCCCATAATTGTGTGCATGTTATAATAAGGATTCACTTTAAATAGTACGTGAGCGAACAGAGGGATCAATTGGACAGTGTTCCCGAGCAGTAGCGAGATGTGTGAGGTAAGATACACTGCTGGCGCTTTTAATTTTTCTTACTAATTTGTTTGCTTCACCCTCTGACTGGTGGGACCCAACATACTACATGGAGAGAGGTAACGTGACTAAGGCTGCATTATTTCTGCACCAATGTGGATAGTCTTACCACCAAAGCCACATGACACGACTATGATTTAAATCCCAATGACTCACACACACAAAAACACGACATGCTTGTCACACGAATGCAGGAATGTATAAAAGGTTATTTTCCTCTCGTTGAACGTAATGGGAGGGTTGTGTAGCTGGTTAGCCTGTTCGCTCATCAAATTAGAGGTCTCGGGTTCGATAACTACACTTGAGCATAATTCGTGCTAGGAGGATTCTTTGACTGGTCAAAATGGATGGATTCGGAGCTATACGATCTCGTAGTGACCGCATAATCACCTCATCACGTATAAGCTGCAGCCTCGGCGCTTGTTTTCTAGGGTTTGCATGCTTCACACTCTCTCTCCAGTATATATATACACGCTGGAGCCTCAGTGCTTGTAGTTGCTCTCTTCACACTCTCTCACCCTCTCCAGATCTAAACAAGACTTTGTTGGCCTCTCTCTCCCCTCACTGCTGGTCAAAGAGCCGGCAGGATCCGTCCGCCGGGAAGGGAAGGAGGCTTAATGCTGTCGCCGTCGGTGAGGGAGGGAATCCACTACCGGCGCAGCTGTTCACTTTCACCCAGCGATGGCGCGAGGGGGCCTCTGACCCCTTCTTCTTTGCCGTCGTCCCGTCCCCCACCAAACCACGCCCCAAGAACCTTAAGGTATAATGTACTTATTCCACATGCATTGCTCTAGCTGCATGTGGGCTTTTTCCGCTTCTGCACTCGAATCTAGGTGTTGGATCAAACAGGAAAGTAGTGGGGAAAGTTGTATACCATGAATCTAGGACGTGGTTCAAAGAGGAAAGGAGTGGGGGAAAGTAGTGGGAAAAGTTGTATAGCATGAATCTAGGACGTGGTTCAAAGAGGAAAGGAAGGGGGAAAGTAGTGAGGAAAGTTGTATAGCATGAATCTAGGACGTGGTTCAAAGAGGAAAGGAATGGGGGAAAGTAGTGGGGAAAGTTGTATTGCACAAATCTAGGACGTGGTTCAAAGAGGAAAGGAAGGGGCGAAAATAGTAGTACAGATTGGCTATCCAGCACCTACGTCAGTCGAAAAGGGAAAATAATGACAAACGCAGTACGCACATCTGTAATGAACTGATCTTTTGTTTTGGGGGATAAGGCTGTAGAGTTTGAGCAGGACTAGATTTGCTGCGCTCATATAGGGAAAGGTGTCTAAAGATAACAAAACTGGGACCAACACAAATATGCTCCTTGGTTGTTTGTTCTTTGTTGCAACAGACTGTGCATGACCACAATACATCGATAGATGCACATGGTGTTGGTGCGTCCACTGCCCCATGCAACTCTTTAGCTGTTGTTAATCTAAGGCCCAGTTTGGTTAAAAACTCCCTAGTCCTTACATGCTTGGTTCCAGGGACTAAACATGGACTAGAGGTTATTAAATGACATGCTAAAAGACCATGTTACCCCTAGTAATGAACTAATAGAGACCAGGTGTGATGCGTGGCAGGGGCAACTATTGGAAAAAGTCCCAAAAAGACTCCCTCGGGGTCTTCTTTCTTTAGTCCCAAATATTTAGTCACAAATGCCCACTTTTAGTCCCTAAAAGTCCCTCCTATTTGGTTTAGATGGGAATAACACGGAGTTTTTTTAGTCCCTACACCAAAATGTCCCTGTAAACAAACACCCTCTAAAAATGCTGCTGGAAAATTGATGCAATGCCACAGTTAAAAGCAAATTACATGTTTAATGAATTTTATTGTTCATATAATCTCTATGTTACTATTAATCAATGCCACCTTTTGAGAAATGCTACTGTCTTGCTTTCTTTCCCATTTAGATAAGGTAGACGCTTCTTTTTGTTGGCTTCTATGTCATCCACCGTTATTGACCACTAGTTGTTTCCTTTGCACCTCTGTGTAAATTGGGTTATCTACTTCACCTCGTTGCCATTGTGACCTTTTGTTGCACTGCACAAAACACTTTTGTTTTATGAGTGTTTTGTGCAGTTCAACCAAAATGTCACTCCGACAACGTTGCTTGATTGCTTGATCTTAGTCGAACTGCACAAGAGGAGATCTTACTTCCTATCTGTGTTGGCAAATTTGGTTCGGATCTTCTTCTTGTGAGTTGTTTGAATTCAGCATCATGAGAGGTTAGTACTAGCCTTCTTTCACATGATTCTGCAATGTGCTTTCATATGTTGTGCTACTTGTACGGTAATGTTGCTTGATTTTAGTGAATTGAACAAATGGAGCAAGACTTCCAATCTGTATGGGCACCGTAATATCCCATTGAGGTAAGATAAGGATATTTCACAACTGTTGGCCTGTATTTTGCCACTTTCATCAGAAAATTAATGTCATTGTTTAGTGCTATACTTGTGCTCCCTAATTGACATGCCAAATCTTACATTGAAGGAGAAGCTTGTCTTTTATTGAACTAAGTGATGAAGGGGAAGAACAAGCGGAAGAAAAACAAATCAATTCCTGGTGCTGTAATGAAGCACTGGAACTGTGATGACACAAGTAATGATATAGTTTTGCATCTTAATTTATTGCTATGGCTGAAACGAGCAATTGTTTTGCCACTGATTTGATGCCACCTTGAATGTAATACGTAATTATCTCTACTTGTGCAAACAGGGATCTTCTTTGAAGATACCATATATTTTAGTGGAACTGCACAAGAAGATGTTGGAAACATTAAACTAATCGAGGAGTATATAGTAAGCATGGCCACCACAGTAGATAGCAACAGATGGTTCCGGAGAAGTGCTTCATCTGTATGCTCTACAATATAAGCCACCTGACAAAGGTTGGTACTCGCCCACTAATTTCATCCATATGATTGAGCTTTGTCATCTCTATTGGTGTTGTGCTACTGTTTAGATAATGTCATGAAAAAGTGGTATTTTCCTGAAGTGCTTCATCTGTGCTGTTTTAAATATTTCCTTTCCTTTTTTTCAAGCAAACAAGGATGCTAGCATTTAGTTGTCCTCTTGTCTTTGCACAACAGGATCATCCTCCTCTGAAGAAGAATATGGAGTACGTGAAGTTTCTAGTTCCGATTATGCTAGGATGAAGAAGCCTTGTCTATCTTCTCATCAGAAGGAGCAGTTGAAGGATGGTTACATTACTCCCCACAAGACCAAACTAACTTCAGCTCAGAAGGACAGACAAATCTCCATTTTTTGGGTGTGATGCGCGAGTACAATGTTGTTCTAGGATTCTTTCTGGTGAGTTCCAT
Organism: Triticum dicoccoides; assembly: GCF_002162155.2. Lineage (NCBI taxonomy): Eukaryota > Viridiplantae > Streptophyta > Magnoliopsida > Poales > Poaceae > Triticum > Triticum dicoccoides. The sequence goes on from NC_041381.1 coordinate 496,971,653, forward strand.
TTTTCTAAAAGTGTGCTCTACATGGACCATGTGGGTGCCTATTTAAACTGTCAATTCATAGTATAGTTTGCTTTATACTAATCACTTTTTTGTATTTGTGCAAACAGGGGTGCTCTGCTTGATTTCAATGGGAACTGCACAAAATGTTCATGAATACATCGAATCATTCATTTCCACCACAAGAAAGGAAGTGCCGATAAGTTCAAGGCGTCGCAACATATAAGGGCGAAATCATAAAAGCTACACGCGAATTTGGTTGATTTTGGTGGAACTGCACAAAAAGAACAGCTGGTTTATTTAGTACGAGGTGCCATGTCAATGTCTGAACTGATGGCAAACCCTGCCCATTCCATAATCGTAGGCATTTGATATTTTGGAATGGGACAACCTTGTCAAATTTTGCTCATTGATTTTAGCAAGAAGACATGCGTTTGATATTTTTGAATGGGACGCCCTTTGCTATCAGCAGCGTCGGTCAATTTTTTTCTTTATTCTTTAGTTGTGAAGTAAATATTGCCTCTGACATGTGAGTCGCTGAGATGCATAATCATCGATTGTTTTGAATGTTCTCTATGAATTGCCAGCCCTTTGTGTTTGATTGCAATGTACATAAACGCTAAAAAGCTGCTCAAACTCTTTGTACTCCTTCTGTACCTTTTTACTTCGCACATTGTGAAAGTGCATATATTTTTCTAGAAGATTGGTTAAAGTAGAGATACTTTGGCTGCAGACAAAACTTGTATGCAGACTAGAAAGGACCGGAGGGAGTACATCTGAAATTGCTGCAAACGAGGTGATCACCCTGGGAATAATGCTAGTACGTATAGTTTTGCATGTTCATCCAATGCCAGTGATACAGGAATTCGAACTAATCGAAATAAATTCATTCATACACGGTCGGATTTCATATACCATGTTGGATTTCATTACATTTCATACATTCTTCAACTAAAAGGGTTGCGCTGGAGGTATAATTAATTAACCGAAGCTACCCACCTGTGTCCCGCTGAGCCGAACAGAAGCTTCAGTGACTTAATTACAGGTGCAGTTGCGTAACTGACATGTGGCTTGTTGGGCCCTTGTGTTAGTCAGCCAACTGCACCCATAGTTAAGTAGAAGCAGTGTCCTTCTCCAACACACCTCTCCGACTTCACGTTGCCGCCAAGAACCTAACCGGCCGTCAATGGCAACCCGCCTAGCTTGGCTCCAACCGGAGGGTAGCAGCGGTGGCCTTACTTGGACCCGAGCGGCGGTGACCTACCGTGTTCTACTCTTCCTCGTTTTATGTGTGGTGCGGCCTCGTTGGCGGCGGGGCGGGGCCTCGGCGGAGCCAGCGATGTCCTCTGTCTCGTTAACGGTGGGCGGCGCCTCGGCGGAGCGGTGGAAATCCTCCCCCTCGTTGCCGGCAAGGTGGGGCCTCGGCTGAGCTGGCGATGTCCTCTGCCTCACTGTTGGCGGGGCGGGGCCTCGGCGGAGCCGGCGGTGTCCTCTGCCTCATTGTTGGCACTGCAGGGCCTCGGCGGAGCAGGGCCTCGTCGAGGCCAGTGAAGCGGGGACTCGTCGGAGCCGGCATTGTCCTCTGCCTCATCCTCGGTCTCACCAACCAGCGCTTCGTCGCTTCATCGCCCTCTTTGTAGGCGGCCGCAGCCTCTGCCACCCGCATGTGGTACCGCCTGCGCTCGAGGTGGCCCTCGCGGGCGGAGCGGTACGAGTCGAGTAGCACCTCCTGCTCTGCCCACTCCACGGCGATCTGCTCCTCCGCCTGCAGGTGCTCCTGGAGGAGATGGTGGTTGTAGGTAGCGTCGGCATGCGCCTCCCGGAACTACTCCTCACGCTTCTGCCTCATCGTGCCCATATATTGGCCTCGCCGATGGTCATGGTGCAATGCATCAGCGAGGATGGCGCGGAGGAGGGGGTTGGCGCCAGATCGTCGACTACCATGTTCTCCAATGGGACGTCGTCGTCCTCCGGCTGCCTGCCGGCCAGCCGGTCGGGAGAAATGGCTGCCATCTCCTTGTGGTCCGTCGTCCGCCCGTCCCGAAGAGCGCTGGAGAGCGAGGAAGCCATGGTGAGCAGTAGTGGTGTGGACAGGAGAAAGGGAAGGGATGCGGATGACTTCGGCTATGGTCGGTGCAGCAGTTTATATAGCAATGGTCGGCGGCAATTGGACGGATGTGTGGCGCTGGAGTAGCCGCCTCAGCAACCGCTTATCATTAATGTGGGCAGCAGATGGACGAACGAACGGCACTTGTGCCGTTTGAAGGCGGAGCAATCGCCTGCACCGGGAAGCGGGTCAGGCGATGCTGACTGTTTCGGGCGGAAAGCGCGTGTGGGCGTGGAGATGACTTTACTTGGAGAGGATGACAATGGGGACCCACCAGGGGCCATAGCCTCAAGTATGCAAGTGCCTCCTTATTATATAAAACTATAATTTTTTTTGCTTCCTCCTGGTTTCCTGACAGCACGGTCCCACACCATTGTCAACCTATGTAGTCAATAAACGAGAGAATTGCACAACAACCGGCCGACAGCTGGGACCAAGAAGCTCGAGCAGTATTTGTGTTTTTGAGGTGTGAGCACTGTAGAGCTTTTTGATGTTTAGCCCAGATATTAAATCATAATTGGTTTGATGCCAAAAGTTGGCATGCCAATTTTGGCAACTACCAAATATTGGCTAGAGATTGGTTGCTTGCCAATTTTCATTCTCAATCTGACAAAAAATTGCCAAATGTTGACAACTTCTGATTTTGCCAAATGTTGACTTGCCAAATATTGGCAACGCCAAATGTTGGTAGCAAACCAATTATGCTCTTAATTTTTCTCCTCTGAACAACAACGAAAACATCACTGCATGTATTAACTGGGCGGGTTGTGGCCCGTCTAGCCCAGGCTAGATAACCAGCCCAGATATTAATTTTTTCAAGCTGAAAATGGCTAGCCCAACAATACCTTTTTTAGGAATACCCAGGCAAGGTCAAGTTGTTATTCTCCGCCCCGCTGGGCTGCAAATCTTTCCTAGGAGGGATGCATTAGGATTAACAAGAAAGTGGGCTTTAAGAAATAATAAATGGGATGTAATTATAATAACTGGGCAGTAACTATAAGAAAATGCACCAAACATGTAATTACTTTATAAAATATTATTTTTAGATATTGAAAATTTTAATTTCGTTAATTGTTGCGAGCGCAATGTTTCGTTGGATTTTTACGTAATATAAATTTATATTGAAATTGTATTTAAACTGACCAGAAATTTCGGGATAAAAATATTTCGGATCCCATCAAAATGTGGGAAATTTTATTGAATTTTGTTGTGAACGGTTGGTTGAAATGGGTTGTACTTTTAACAAACTGTAAATGTGCTGTAGTAAATTCCATTAGAATTCAAAAATGGGTTGCACATTCTTACAAATCTCAAATGGGCTATAAGTTCTCTGCCACACACTTGTGGCCTTACTAAGTTAACGCGTCCCCTCAAAAAAAAAGAGTTGACGCGGATGCAAGGCTTTGTCAACTTATAGTCAACACATGGTTCTTGCAAGTGGCCGTTGGAGTCCATCCAACGGATGTCGTGCTTCTTCTTCAATCTCAGATATTCTAGCTTCACCCACCCAGAAAATGATTCCTCCCCCTGACATCTGGGGCGCACCGTTTCGTAAGCTAGCCTTTGGGCCTACTAAGTTGACGCGTACCAAGGGCTTTGTCAACTTAGTCAATATAAACGATTCTAGTTGCAGTGACCATACAATGTCCATCCAACGACGGTCATGCTTCTTCAACCTCTGGTCTTCTTGCTCCAGCCGCCCAAAGCAGCGTCGGTCGTGCCGCCTGCTCCTGCCTCCCGTGGCCGGCTGTGTTGCCGCCGAGGCCTCACCGCCCCTACTACTCCCACCGCTGGCCAGGCCATCCCTCCACTCACCCACACCCCCTATTATTCTGCGGCGACGGCAGCCTCACACCGTAGCCCAACCAGTGAACCCTCGTGCACCACTCCACGTGGGCAGCCACTGCCGCGTCTTCCCCGGCTCCACGTCGTCCCCTTCCTAGGCCTCGCTGTCGTCCAACGCTGTTGTGCTCTCATTGCGGTGTGGTCAACGTGGTCAAGGAACAACTTCCATCGGACGTGGGTTGTACGTGGAGAGGCTGACAGCTAGGTCCACGGCCGCAGCAAGGAAGTGCCTCCTTATTACACAGAAAATAATGGTTCCTCCACCTGACAGCTGTGACCCATCGGACGGGCCACTGTATTTTGTGAAAAAACGTTTCACCCCTGACTGCTGGGACACACTAGCTACATCTTCGCACGCAAGGAAGTGCGTCTGGGAAAAAAACGATTCGCCCCCCAACTGCTGGGACCCACTAGCTACATCTTCGCACGCAAGGAAGTACGTCCGGAAAAAAACGATTCCCCCCTGACTGCTGGGACCCACCATCTACATCTTCGCACGCAAGTGCCTGACAGTCGGGACCCACCTGGTTGAAGCGTAGGTAGCATTGTCATTCTGGTCGCGAACGTGTACGTACATACTGGTGGATGTAGAGGCGCACACGGGTCGTAGTAGAGGCGCGCACGAAGCATGTACACGTACGTACGGCGGCCAATGTGCAAGAAGGAAAATACGGCCACGTACATATATACGGGCAGGGTCTCAAACGCCTACTCGTGCATACGTACGGCCAGGGCTTGTGTACATGGCTGGGTCGGAATGGAGAAACAGCGTCGTTGTCGTGTTCATGGGGAGCCAACCGGCTGGGTCGGAATGAAATGCTTCGTCGTGTTCATCGGGAGGGCTTGGACGGAACAGGCGATGGAAACGAGGCCTGGCGTACCGCAGAATGGAGGAAACGGCCTTGTGTTCGACCGGCCACGTTGAAAACGAGATCCTGTTCATCGGGAGGGATCTGGCATACCGCAAAACGGAGGAAACGGACTTGTGTTGGACCTCCTACGGTCGAAACGGGGTCCTGTTGATCGGGAGAGTGTGGTGTACCGCAAAACGGATGAAACGGACTTGTGTTGGAGCGCTACGGTCAAAACGGGGGTCCTGCTCAGCGGGAGGGGTGTGGTGTACCGCAAAACGGGACTCCACGGGATACTGTTCATCTCCACCGTCGACCTCCTCCAGCCTCCACGGGCTACTGTTCATCCACCGTCGACCTCCTCCAGCCTCCACCTGCATTGTTCATCCATGGGCTCCTGTTCATTCGGCCTCCACCGCGCGCTAGTCCACCGGCTACTGTTCAACCACTCCTCTCCACGGGCTTCTGTTCAACCATCCCTCCATGAGCTACTGTTCATCCACCCCTCCATCATCTACTGTTCATCCAGCCCTCCACGGGTTCGTCCTGTTCATCCAGCCCTCCACGGGGTCCTGTTCATCCATCCCCAACCGGCTCGATCGATCGGGGTCCTGTTCATCCAGAGGCAACACCATGGGGTCCTGTTCATCCACCCACACCGCTCACTGTTCATCCACCCCCTCCCCCGCAATGCTCATTGTTCATCCAGAGGCATCATTGATCGGCTTCAGTTAGCAGCAGTAGCGAAGGAATCACTCGATCGGGTTCAGTTAAGAGCCATCGATCGATCGCTCGGGTTCAGTAACGCGTAGCCTGCAGTGCAATCGCTCGGGTTCAATTAGAGCCCAATGCCTAGCTCGGGTTCAGTTAGAGCCCAACGCCTCGCACACGCGCGTACGTGTAAGAGAGAAATGCGCATCGCTCGGCCCTCGACCACCCACCGTAACCGGGAACTTGCCGAAATTTTCCTCGCCCTCGTTTCTACCATGGTTTTTTCCGTCATGGACGGCCCAAAGAATGTCATGCAGCTGCGTCTCTGGCCTACCCAGGATGAAAAGCCTATTTTCTATCATGATTTTTTGTCATAGAAGTAGGAACCCACCACATCTATGATGATACCGGGTTTTGTCATAATTATCGTCATAGAAGTGTCATAAGTATGACAGGAAAAAAATCGTTCGGCCCAAAATGTCACAGATGTGTCTTTTTTTTGTCGTGCCAGCTCAAGCACGAATTCTAGCTCATCTTGCTGCCATTTTCGATCTCCTTGCTCAAAGCTCCATTCACAAAACTTCTTTGGGGGATTGTTCTTTGGTATGTGACTCCTCCAATGGTCCAATTAGTTTTTGTTCTAGTGCTTTATTCATTGCAATTTTTTGCTGCCTAGGTGACCCTGTTCTTGAGCTTGCATGTCAAATTTATATGGTCCCAAGTAGTTCTAATGCATGATATAGTCTCTAGGCACTTGTGGGAGTAGTTGCTATCAATTTTATTGAGTTTGGTTCACTTTTATTTTGAGTTACTAAAAATTTCAGAAATTTTCAGAGAATGATGAAGAGATTTTTGAGGGACTCTTCTAGCCAAAGTTCGAAGGAGAAACAAGCTAAGGAGAATAAAAAGCCCAAGTATAATCTCCCTCGCCTCGCGGAAGTTCGGCCGTGTGAATGGCCTTGTGATGATTTATTGAGAGCAGCCAGGATTCATGATGATTTTTATTCTTTGGCTAATGATGCGGGCCTCACCGACTTCCTCCACGACCAGCTTGAACAGTATCTCTTACTCACCAATACTTTCGTGCAAAATTTTTACTTTCATCCTAAGAAATCACCTCCTTCAGTAGAGTTTCATTTATATGATGAGGCTAAGATGATGTCATTATGTGAATTTTGTGCGGTTTGCAAGATACCCTTCGAGGGCAGCCTAAAGGAACCACATTGTAATGATGTGGATGGATTTATTGATATGATCACTGTAGGGGAAACAAGGAAGGCTTCCGATGCAAGACTTACTAGCATACACTTTCCTGTTCTACGTTATTTTGCAATATTTTCTAGTAGATGCTTAATTGGTCACGGAAACTGCGGAAACCTTAGTGTTCCTGATATTATTATATTGTTCCATGCCTTATTTCGTGATAACTCTGTTAGTATGGGCGCTATTGTTGCTAAAAGATTAAGCCTGAACCATACAAAGGGCCCCATATTTGGAGGTATCTATGCTTCACGTCTTGCTAAACACTTCAGGATACCTATTAGGCATTATGAGAAAGAGGAAAAGCTGTTGCCCCCTACCTTTCTAGATTATAAAAGCATGGTAGCGCTTGAGTTTATTGCTAAAAATGATGAGAAGATGCTTAAGTATAATCTGAGATTTCATAAGAAACACAGTGAGACTATTATCTTGCCTGCACCCTCTTTGTTTAACTTGACTGCAAGCACATACCTCGTCTTGCCGGAGGATGTTTACGCGTACCGGGGCCAGCCTTCAGCTCCAGAGCCTGTGCCGGAACCACCACTTGACCCTTATCGTCCATCCTTTTATCAGTGGGATCCGGAGGAGATCGCCAGCCAGTGGCAGTCAGATGACACTCCTCAGTACATCGGAGAGAGTAGCCATGATCCATGGGCATAGACCAACTTAGGCCAAAAGCCTAAGCTTGGGGGAGTACGTATTTCTCACCAACATTACATTCATGTTCACACACTCATTCTAGTTGTCAGTGCTCATACTTTTTCATTGTACTATCCATGCTGGTTTATTTTCTTTTCTTGCTTTCTTCTTGTGTGTTTGAATAATCTTAAGAAAAACCAAAAAAATTAGTTGTAGCTTTTAGCTAGTTTACTTTTCATGCTTATAGTAGTAGTAGTAATTAAAATAAAATCCAAAAAGATTTCTCGTTCTTCTTTTGCTTGTTGGGAGCTTTCCCATCTAATGAAAATGTTTATAGTTTTATTTCTTTCCTTTGGGGGTCGAGAGGAGAGGACCATAATGAAAATGTTGAGTGGCTCTCATATGCATTATTGTTGATTTAACCAAGAGCCCATATTACCTTGTCTTCTCCCTTGAATTGAATGCTTGCATATTCTAGCTTAGTCCAATGCATGTGCACTATTATTATTATCCACACCATTCGGTCGTGCAAGTTAAAGGCAATAATGACGATATATGATGAAACGATTGAGATGAGAGAAGCTGGTATGAACTCGACCTCTCTTGTTTTCATAAATATGATTAGTTCATCATTCCTGATTCAGCCTATTATGAATAAACATGTTTGCAATGAAAATTAGAGATTATAGTTGCTTATGCCATGCTTAATTAGCTTGGAGTTTATAATAGTTTACCTTGCATGCCAACATGCTATTAAAATGGTTATGATGTGGTATGATATGGTGGTATCCTCCTTTGAATGATACAAGTGACTTGACTTGGCACATGTTCACGCATGTATTTGAAACAACTTAGCCTTCACGATATTTATGTTCATGGTGGATTATATCCTACTCATGCTTGCGCTCAGTGTTGATTAATTTTAATGCATGTTCATGACTGTTGTCGCTCTCTAGTTGGTCGCTTCCCAGTCTCTTTCTAGCCTTCACTTGTACTAAGTGGGAATACTGCTTGTGCATCCAAACTCTATAAACCCCAAAGTTATGCCATATGAGTCCACCATACCTTCCTATATGCGGTATTTACCTGTCGTTCCAAGTAAATTTGTATGTGCCAAACTCCAAACCTTCAAATGAAATTCTGTTTTGTATGCTCGAACAGCTCATGTATCAACTAGGGATGTCTGTATCTTCCATGTTAGGCGGGTTATTCTCAAGAGGAGTCCACTCTGCTCCTCATTCACGAGAAAATGGCTGGTCACCGGGATACTCAGTCCCATGCTCAAATCAAATCAAAATAATTACAAACAAAACTTCCCCAGGATTGTTGTTAGTTGGAGGCACCCGTTGTTTCGGGCAAGCCATGGATTGATGTTTGTTGGTGGTGGGGGAGTATAAACTTTACCATTCTGTTTGGGAACCGCCTATAATGTGTGTAGCATGGAAGATAACGAGATCTCTCAGTTGTTATGTTGACATTGAAAGTATACCGCTCAGAATGTTATTTATCTCTATTTCAAAATCGGGCTCTAGCACCTCTACAAATCCCTGCTTCCCTCTGCGAACGGATTATCTATTTACTTTTATGTTGAGTCATCACCCTCTTATTAAAAAGCACCTGCTGGAGAGCACCGTTGTCATTTGCATGCATTACTATTAATTTATATTGGGTATGACTATGACTGGATCTCTTTTACCATGAATAACAATGTTTAGTCAGAACTTGAACTTTAAAGGTGCTCTGCATTTATGTTTTGCGGTCTCAGAAAGGGCTAGCAAGATACCATCTTGTTATATCTTATTATGATTGTTTTGAGAAAGTGTTGTCATCTGAGATTTATTATTATTGCTCGCTAGTTGATTATGCCATTGATTTGAGTAAACATGAGACCTAAATGTTATTGTGAATATGTTTAGTTCATAATCTTCACTGAAATTTGAATGTTGGCTATACATATTTGCAACAACAAGAGCAAACAGAGTTTGTAAAAGTTTTTCTTTATCAGTTTCAGTTTATCAACTGAATTGCTTGAGGACAAGCAAAGGTTTAAGCTTGGGGGAGGTCATACGTCTCCGTTGTATCTACTTTTCCAAACACTTTTGCCCTTGTTTTGGACACTAACTTGCATGATTTAAATGGAACTAACCCGGACTGACGCTGTTTTCAACAGAACTGCCATGGTGTTATTTTTGTGCAGAAATAAAAGTTCTCGGAATGACCTGAAAATCCACGGAGCAGCTTTTTGGAATTAATAAAAAATATTGGCAAAAGAATCAGCACCAGGGGGGCCACACCCTATCCACGAAAGTGCCCTTCCCTAGGGCGCGCCCCCTGCCTCGTGGGCCCCTGGACCTCCACCGACCTCAACTCCCACTCCATATATTCACGTCTGCGGAGAAAAAAAAATCAGAGCGAAAGATTCATCGCGTTTTACAATATGGAGCCGTCGCCAAGCCCTAATCTCTCTTGGGAGGGCTGATCTGGAGTCCGTTCGGGGCTCCGGAGAGGGGGATCCGTCGCCGTCGTCATCATCAACCATCCTCCATCACCAATTTCATGATGCTCACCGCCATGCGTGAGTAATTCCATCGTAGGCTTGCTGGACAGTGATGGGTTGGATGAGATTTACCATGTAATCAAGTTAGTTTTGTTAGGGTTTGATCCCTAGTATCCACTAAGTTCTGGGATTGATGTTGCTATGACTTTGCTATGCTTAATGATTATCACTAGGGCTCGAGTGCCATGATTTCAGATCTGAACCTATTATGTTTTCATGAATATATGTGAGTTCTTGATCCTATCTTGCAAGTCTATAGTCACCAATTATGTGTTATGATCTGTTAACCCCAAAGTGACAATAATCGAGATACTTACCGGTGATGACCGTAGTTTGAGGAGTTTGTGTATTCCCTAAGTGTTAATGCTTTGGTCCGGTACTCTATTAAAAGGAGGCCTTAATATCCCTTAGTTTCCATTAGGACCCCGCTGGCACGGGAGGGTAGGACAAAAGATGTCACGCAAGTTCTTTTCCATAAGCACGTATGACTATATTCAGAATACATGCCAACATTGCATTGATGAACAGGAGCTAGTTCTGTGTCACCCTATGTTATAACTATTACATGAGGAATCGCATCCGACATAATTATCCATCACTGATTCAATGCCTAGGACCTTTTCACATATTGTTCTTTGCTTATTTAATTTACCATTGCTGCTGTTACAATTACTACAAAACTGCTACTGTTACTTTTGCTACTGTTATTGTTACTTCCATACTACTTTGCTACTAAATACTTTGCTGCAGATACTAAGTTATCCAGGTGTGGTTGAATTGGCAACTCAACTGCTAATACTTGAGAATATTCTTTGGCTCCCCTTGTGTTGAATCAATAAATTTGGGTTGAATACTCTACCCTTGAAAACTGTTGCGATCCCCTATACTTGTGGGTTATCAGGCACCTGGCCTACGCGAATTGTCGGGTCAAGTGCCTCGGGAACCAGCGGCAGTGCCAGAAGTGCGAGCGCGGCGGTGTCCTCAACGTGCGGAACACGGCGGTGGACACCGTCCTCTCCTCGGTGAGGGTGGAGTGCCTGCACGAAGCCTGTGGGCTTTACGTCGCTTACCACAAGCTCACCGATCACCAGAGCGTGTGTCCACTCGTGCCATGTGAATGCCTCGTGCCCGTCTGCGGCTACGAAGGCCCGCCGCTGGCGCTCTCCCACCACATCAGCACCGTCCATCCCATGCCCGTGCACAGGATCCAGTATGGCAAGGTGCTCCAGCTGCAAGTGCCACTGTCGGAGCCATGTCTCTTGCTGTTCGTGGAGGAGGACGGCCGCTCCTTTTTCTTGGTCGGTGGCGTGCTCGACATCGGCACGCCTATCGTCGTGTCGATCATCTGCATCAGAGCGGGGTCGTCCCCACTACCGCACTACGTGGCCAAGCTATGGGCGAACGGCCTGTCAGGGGAGCCCAAAGGCAGGACCGATGCTGTCAAGGTGGAAATGGAGGTGACAAGCAGCAAGGATCCCGGCGACATCGCCGTGCAGGAGCTGACCTTCTTCACAGTTCTGCCCAAGTTGTTGGCCGGGGCTAAGCTGGTGTCCCTCCACATTCAGATTGACAAGCTCACGTCCTAAATGATTCTACAGTGCCTTCTGTTTATCTTAGTAATATGCTAATATAGGGGTTAGCTCGGTCTACTTTAGCTTAAGAGATGGCGGGTTTTGGTGGCTATCGGTGTCAAAACCGGCGGATCTCGGGTAGTGGTCCCGAACTGTGTGTCTAGGGTCCATGGTAACAGGAGACGGGAGACACAATGTTTACCCAGGTTCGGGCCCTCTTGATGGAGGTAATACCCTACTTCCTGCTTGATTGATCTTGATGAATATGAGGGTTACAAGAGTTGAAATACCACGAGATCATAATGGCTAAACCCTACATGTCTAGCATGTATGATTGTGATTGCCTCTACGGACTAAACCCTTTGGTTATATAGACACCGGAGGGGGCTAGTGTTGTACATAGTCGGTTTACAGAGGAAGGAATCTACATATCAGAACGCCAAGCTTGCCATCCACGCAAAGGAAAGTCCCATTCGGACACGGGAAGAAGTCTTTTGTCTTGTATCTTCGTAGCCCATCAGTCCGGCCCATGTTCATAGTCCAGACGGCCGAGGACCCCTTAATCCAGGACTCCCTTAGTAGCCCCCGAACCAGGCTTCAATGACGATGTATATGGCACGCTAATTGTCTTCGGCATTTCAAGGCGGGTTCCTCCTCTAGTTGCTTCAAAGAACCTAACTTAAAGAGTTGTATTCGCCTTGTGATTTAATGTCATGCCCGTCGGCTTATGTGCCTCCATTGCTTCTGCATCCACATGTCGAGCGAATACGAAAGGGCAAGGTATTTTTTCACATAACACCCTAGCCATGCAAGAAAGGCATATATTTAAAGAGATTGGATCCCAGATCCCATCCCACACCCAGAGGAAAATCCTTAGAGCTTGCTAGGAGAAACCATTCCAACATGGCTAGCATTCCCAGTTCTTCCTCCAACCCCCAAGGTTCCGAAAAAGGTGATTGGGAGAGATGTTCTGTTTCCCACGATTAGCTGATGAAGCTTCAAACGCAGGGATTTCTTCCCCCGTGGATCTAGTCCCTATCCGGCCAGGATTGACTATCGGTGTTCTGGGAACGGGGGTCCCAAGACTTGCCTGCCTGCGGCCTACGGCGTGGCTCAAGTGGGGGCCCAGTGCAGCCCAGCTTAATCAGCTCAAGCTCAAGACCCTGGCAAGGGGCCAAGCCTCGCGGGGCGGACGACAGGAAGCTTCCTCAGGAGCATCCTCATCAGGCAGGCTCGCGAGGAGGTGGAGAGATCAAGGCAGGGCACCTTGCGAGGAGCCCGTGACGCAAGCCATGATGACCGACACCAGGCGGGCGCCAGGCGGGCGCCGGCCTGTGCAGTGTCCTTGTTTCCCCTTTGGTGCAAAGGGGGAAAGCATAGGCCAAGGCATCAGGTAAAGGTTACCGTTTCGGTGCAACAAGACCAAGACCAGTAGAACGGCAGGATGGAAGTCATCGTGGAGCCCACGACGGCGTCACCGCCAGAGTCTTTGGCAGTCGAAGACCAACTTTAGTCAGGATAAGTGTACTAGATGTTCCCCTTCAAAATGGCCAATTTTTTACGCCCTTCCTGCTCATTATTTGGGAAGAGGCCCAGGGCCTTCCTCTGTAAATAGGACTAGCCACCACAGTAGAGGGGGATGGGATCCAGATTGCGCATAAACTAGAGAGAGAGAGACGCGACTAAACTCACCCAAGCAGTTCATCGCACCAGCTCAAGAACAGCCCCTCGCGAGGTTGTTCTGCCTTTGTATTGCACATCATCAGCCCTGAGGCAATCCAGCACACCAAACACTGGAGTAGGGTATTACACCACAACGGTGGCCTGAACCAGTATAAACCTCGTGTCCCTTGTGTGTTCTTCTTTCTAGCCTAGATTCCTTGCGAGGCTTCGAGACGTGAGTTGGTAGGGGAAAGATCTTCGTACGCACCCTAGAGTTCAAACCTCAAGGGTCTGCCGGAACCCAAAATCCGACATTTGGCGCGCCAGGTAGGGGTGCGCCGGAATCTTTCTTCCGCTGTTCGCGTGTGATCTTTTGTCGTATCCATGGCTGACACTCGTCGGGCTTGCGCCGAGCGTCGGGCTGCTCTCGCCACACGCGTCGCCCAGACGGCGCCCGTCGGCGGACGGCCCCGTCGTTCCCCATCGCCTGCCGCCAACGCCGCCACCGGCCCGGCAGGGAACGAGCAGGAGGCCTCACCCCTGCATCCTTCGGTGTGGCGGGAAGGCCGCACCGCCACCCCGTCGCTAACTCCAGCCGGTTTGTCGTCCCACGCCCGTCGCGCCCCCACGGACGCGCACGCCGCGCTGCTCCTGGTGCGTGAGCTCCTGCACTACCATCCCATCGACAACCTCTATGAGGACTGGCTCGCCTGCATCACCGAGCTCGTCAGCGCCGCAGTGGGCTCTCCTATGCCATCTCTCTTGTTGCCTCGCCCTCCATCCTGCACAGGAGGCGTGGATCAAGAGGTGCCTCCGCCACCTCCTCCCCAAGAAGGCGCCTTGGCTCGAAGGCGCGCGGCCCCAGGATGGGACCCACCGTGTCCGGCGCCTACATGACAAGAAAGGAGTTGCCAAGAAATCCCTCGCCCCCAAGAAGGTGCCCGCGTGCTCCCGGCACCAGTGCGCCATGACCGCATCCCTGCGCCACCATGACAAGACCCCGCGCTGCTCCAAGTGGCGGCGCGTGGGAATTTCCAGGAGCAAGCCCAGCACCAGCAAAGGGCTTCGGTGGACACCGCAGGCTGCCGTGCCTTCACCCCCGAGCTACGCAGTGTCGCATGGCCAGGCAAGTTCAAGCCTGATCTGCTCCCTTGCTACAACGGCATTGCAGACCCCACGGAGTTCCTACAGCTCTACGAGCTGGGCATCAAAGCCGCCAACGATGACAAAAAGGTCATGGCGTATTGGTTTCCCATGGCGCTCAAGGGCGGTGCCCGCACCTGGCTCCTGAACTTGGCTCCTGGCACGATCTCCTCCTGGGACGAGATGCGCACTCGCTTCATCGCCAACTTCCAAGGCACTCGCGACCGGCCCTCGGCCATGAGTGACCTGCGCTGCATCAAGCAACACCCAGGAGAGACCCTGTAGAAGTACATCTAGCGCTTTAACAACGCTCGCCTCAAGATCCCCAGGGTGACTGAGGAAGCCATCATCTCAGCCTTCTCTGATGGCGTGCGTGACATCAAGATGAAAGAGGAGCTAGCAATCCATGAAGACCTCTGCACATCCCTGGAGCTGTTCAACTTGGCAACCAAGTGCGCCAGGGCTGAGGAAGGGCGCCTCTCCCTCCTCGAGCTTCCGGTTGCCGATCCGAAAGAAAAGAAGCCCAAGGTCAAGGACGTGAAGCGCAAGGGAGCTGCTGTGCTCGCAGCAGAGCCAGACACCAAGCAAGGTAGGGATCAGCCTAAGTCGTCCAAGGGTAGCCGGTACTGCGTGTACCACGACCTCCACACCCACAACACCAACGAATGCCAAGATCTCAGGGCCATACGAGATGGGCGTATCGGCCGATGCCCCGAGCGCAACGATTGAGGCTATGGCCGAGGACGAGGAAGAGGTGGAGGACGATGGGAGGACCGTGGCCCTCGCCAAGGGTGGCGTGACCGACCTCGCGAGGACCGTTGGCAGGACCAGCCTCGCGAGGGAGGTTGGAGGGATCAGCCTCGTGAGGATCGCCCGCACGGCAACGCAAGCCTCCCTCCTCTGCCACCACCGCCGAGGAGGATTGAAGACCCGCATCAGGACGAGGGGGCTGGGGGCTTCCAGGAGCCGCGTGCAATCGCTTGCATCCTGGGCAGCGCCCAGGCCCCAGCCTCACAGTGCATCTTCAAGCCGTTTGTTCGCGAGGTGAATGCAGTCCTCCCCAAACATGAGGCCACACGCCCTCTCAGGTGGTCTGCGTGCGCTATCACGTACATCTCAGCGGATCAGCTCAAGTGCGCAGCAACGGCCGGAGTCCTCCCAATGCTTTGTTCCCCAGTCATCAACAATGTGCAAGTCACCAGGACCCTCATCGATGGCGGGGCAGGACTCAATGTCCTGTCCATCGACACATTCAACAATCTCCAAGTGCCATATGATCAGCTTCAGCCGACCAAGCCTTTCTCAGGAGTCACTGATGGTTCCACTGTTCCGATAGGGCAGGTTCGCCTTCCAGTCACCTTTGGGTAGCGCAACAACTACCGCACCGAGCTCATTGACTTCGACGTCGCCCACATTCGCTTGCCATACAATGCCATCCTCGGGTACCCAGCCCTGGCCAAGTTCATGGCAGTGACTCACCATGGCTATAATGTCCTCAAGATGCTAGGAAGTGGCGGATTCATCACAGTACCCTGTGACGAAAGGGATGCAGTGTGCTCTCTTGAGCGTGCCTTCCAAGCCGCGGCAATCGAAGACCCAGATCACAAGAGCAGGAGACTTCCCGAGGCGGTCCCTAAGAAGAAGAAGGCTTCGCCTGGCCCTAGCCATCAGGAGGCGGGTACCTTCGGAGGCGTTGCATCAGGATCCGCGCCCGTTCAGTGGGCGCCACCCTCTGTCGCATAGGAAGGCGCACCCGGCGCCCTCCTCGAGCAGGGCTCGGGGGCTCTTTCTTGGAGAGCCACCGACTTTGCCAAGGTCATGAGGGAGGCGCTCGGGCACCACTTGGAGGCGTGCTTCAAGGCATGTTTCCCTCAAGAAGGTATGAGGCAAGGAGGGCCAACCCTCAGGAGTTCATCACGAGAAACACTTAGGAGCTATAGGAGTCAAGAGTCATGCGTGGCAGCCGCCGCCTACCCACCGCAGCCCCCCATCCAGGCGAGGATGGCGGGCTGCGCGTCTGCATCGACGTGCCAGGGCTCAACCAAGCCGCGTCTCAGGAGCGCCTTTGGCCTTCACGCGTGGGGCATTGTGAGGGTCCACCTCACAGCTATGTTCGCGTGCCTTTCGGCCTGCCGAACACGGTCGCCGCTCATCAGCGCCTGCTGAGGAGCATTCTGGAGGCTCAGGAGGTCAGGCATCACACGGTCCTGGCGGAGATGGAGATGGCCCTCGAAGATCCACCTGTGCCCCCGGAGCCTCCCGAGCCTCTTGGTCCCAGGAGCTCGTGAGGATCAGCTTCCTCACAGCGCGTCGTCCGCTACTTCAGCATCCCTTCATCTCCAACGGTATCAGGTGACATCTTTCAAAGTTCCATTTTCAGCTGGGAGCGCCCACAGGGTCGCATCATTCCCAGGTCGCGTGGGTCCGTCCCTGCGGCATGTATCCGTTTTGCTCATGTTCTCTGCTTACCTTGTTGGGGGCGCCCCTCGGGCTACATTATCCCCAAGCTGCTCGGGCCTGACCCAGTGGCGTTTGCTTTTTCTGCATCTATCTAAATGGATTTGCTCCTTCGTGCTTAACCTGCTTGACTTACTCGCCTGCTCGATTGACGCCTACCTTTGGAGCCGCTCGCTTGGCATGGCGCTTGCGTACGGGTCCGTCCCTGCAACGCTGATAAATCTAAGTGGCCGAGCTCTGGCCGTGGCAGCCCCGCAAGGTGCCACCTCACCAGGCCTTCAGTGCCCCAATCACTCCCTCGGAGCGAACAATGGTTCGCTGGCAACCATAACGACAGACCTTGTTTCCCCTCGTGATTGGTATGTAGGACCCGCTCCAGGAATAGCGCTGGGGGCATCGCGAGCTTTATCTCCCTCTCTTCGGCATGATCCGCTCGCACGTTAAAAGGGGGGTGCCTGAGCATCACGACTCATGGGCTCTTACTGGCTCTCCAGCCCTCACCCCCTAGCCTTGACCCACGGCATCGCGACCTGTCATACCAGCGGCGGCTGAGTTCGCTCGAGGGCCAGGACCTAAGGACGTAGAGCATGCAGGAAAGTGCGGGGAAGAGGGAAGAAGCTCACGAGGACCTAACCCAGCAACACCCTAGCTGCCGCCACGCAGGCCCAGCACTTCGCCGAAAACCACTCCAAACCTACAAGATAAGTCACGCAAAACTAAATCGACTCAGCGCTAAACCCTTGCCTACTGCGGCTCTGTCACGGCAACATTGCCTGCCTTTCTTGCCCAGCGGAGGCTGCTTGAGCGCTAAAGGGGACCTCCTGAGCATCGCGACTCAGGGGCTCTTACTGGACCTTGGGCCGCTCACCTCCTGGCCTTGACCACGGCATCGCGACCTGGCATACCAGCGACGGCTGAAGCCTGCCTGGGGACCGGGGCCTGTCAGCGTAGAGCACCAAGCCCTTGTGAGGAAAGAAAGGGGGAGCTGAGCCGGGGCAGGACACGCCCATCGCATCGTTTCATGACAAGGATGTACAATTCACAAAAGACACGGCAGGCGCCTTACATACCCCCATGGGGTGCTATTTCGATTCCTCGCATGGAATAAAAGGTGCTAAGGAGCGACAACTACGCGCGCCTCCGCAGGAGACGCCATCATCAACAGTGGGTCATCAGGCGCCGGCGCCGACCCCATCTAGATCAGCAGCACCGATGGCCTGATGCAGCCGCCCTACTTCAGGCGCGACGCGAGCTCGGAGCCTCGTAGCTGTCGTCGCTCATCTCCGGAGTCACGTGTAGCTCGGCGGAGTCGCTGGATCCTCCGGCTCCTCCGCTGCTGCATGAGGAGCTGCTAGGAAAGAGGTTGGCAGGCCTGGTCCTTGCCACTCTGATGACCCGGCTGCCTCCCTTGGGGCAGCATTCCAGCCGGTGTCCTTCCGCGTCGAAGACCTTGAAGAACATCAAGGAGGCGCCATCATATTCAAGATGGATTACGAGGGTGCCCCATGTCCGACAGACCCGGGCGATCTCGCCCCAGCCGCGGGTTAGGAAGACCTTGCCCGGGGTAACAACCTCGACCTCCGCCTGGGTCGCAGGGGTGTTGTAGTCGGCGTGTTGCAGCCAGAGCTCCTGAGGCCCCCTCGGCGGAATCTCGAAGCCGAGGAGGGAGGAAGATGAATCCAAGATCGAGGAGGCATGGCGGCGTGAAGCACAAGCTCACGAGAGGAGCCCTCGGCATGAACTCCAGGGGGAACGACGCGCACCGCCGTAACTCGCCGGCGTCGGCGGCGGCACCGTCGGTGTTGCTCGACGCCTTCTTCTCCAGGGCCCTCAATTCGGGCATACAAGGGCAGCGGAAACCCAGGCGGCGTCCACTCGTACCAGGGCCTCGACGCCTCCTGCCGAGCACCCTCATCTCGGCGGCAGAGGACTGGCCGCTTCTTCGGCGGAAGCGGGTCGGGCCCCTCTTGGGGGGCCTTTCCCTTCTCTTCTAAAGAAACCGGTGGATAGGCGCCATTGGCGTAAGGTGGAGCAAGGGCGACGAAGAAGAAGAAAAGGAGTAGCAGGAAGGAATGGACTGGAAGGGCTCGCGCTGTTCCGTACTTATAGCCGGAGAAGGCCAACCGTCGGCCACCACGATCGCAGGTAATCATGACCCATTTTTGCATACAGGGACTTGTCAAGTCATGCGGTTGCCGAGGCGTCATGGGGAAGCGGGGACGCCCACGTCCAATCAATCACCACGCGGCGCCCAAGGCCGCGGGCTGATGGGGTCCGCGGCGCTTAGCACTTGCCCCTTCACTTCTCTGCTAAGCCAAGTCCGGGCGCGCCTTGGGCCCGGGGGCTACTGTCGGCGTTCTGGTAACGGGGGTCCCCAGACTTGCCTGCCTGCGGCCTACGGCGTGGCTCAAGTGGGGGCCCAGTGCAGCCCAGCTTCATCAGCTCAAGATCAAGACCCTCGCGAGCGGCCAAGCCTCGCGGGGCAGACGAGAGGAAGCTTCCTCAGGAGCAGCCTCATCAGGCAGGCTCGCGAGGAGGTGGAGAGATCAAGGCAGGGCACCTCACGAGGAGCCCGTGACGCAAGCCATGATGATCGAGACCAGGCAGGCGCCAGGCGGGCGTCGGCCTGTGTAGTGTCCTTGTTTCCCCTTTGGTGCAAAGGGGGCAAGCACAGGCCAAGGCATCAGGCAAAGGTTACCGTTTCAGTGCAACAAGGCCAAGACCAGCAGAACGGCAGAATGGAAGTCATTGTGGAGCCCAGGACGGCGTCACCGCCAGAGTCTTTGGCAGTCGAAGACCAAATTTAGTCAGGATAAGTGTACTAGATGTTCCCCTTGAATATGGCCAATTGTTGGCGCCCTTCCCACTCATTATTTGGGAAGAGGCCCGGGGCCTCCCTCTATAAATAGGACTAGCCACCACAGTAGAGGGAGAGGGATCCAGATTGCGCATAAACTAGAGAGAGAGAGGCAACTGAACTCACCCAAGCAATTCATCGCACCAGTTCAAGAACAGCCCCTTGCGAGGTTGTTCTACCTTTGTATTGCTCATCATCAGCCCCTGAGGCAATCCACCACACCACACACTGGAGTAGGGTATTACACCACAATAGTGGCCTGAACCAGTATAAACCTTGTGTCCCTTGTGTGTTCTTCTTTCTAGCCTAGATTCCTTGCGAGGCTTCAAGACGTGAGTTGGTAGGGGAAATATCTTCGTGCGCACCCCAGAGTTCGAACCTCATGGGTCTGCCGGAACCCAAAATCCGACATTGACCTCCTTCAATGGCAAAGCCCAGGCGGAAAATTTCCCCAATCCAACCAGGGGGAACAAGTGTGCCTCATTTCCTACTTGTTAAGAGGTGTCGGGTTTCCAATCCACCCGTTCCTCCGAGGACTCCTGGAGTATTACAACCTCCAATTGCACAACCTCACGTCGGCCTCAATTCTGCACATCACGGGTTTTGTGGCTCTTTGCGAGCTATTCTCGGGCTGTGAGGCCCATTTTGATCTATGGAGAAAGTTATTCTGCCTCGTCCCTCATACCCAAAAGGGATCCATATTCGAGGTGGGCGGTGCCAAAGTATGGCGCATAGCCGGGACCGGATACCTATCCGGCACGCCGAAGAAGGCATCTGAGGAGTGTCCCTCAGAGTGGTTCTATATCAAGGACGTCGCTCTCCCCGACCCAGTCCGAATGGGTCTTCCCGAATTTTCCAATGCTCCCTTGAAGAAACGCCAAAGCTGGTGCCCTCGGAGCCTCGAGGAGGAGGGCTGTGTGGAAGTCCGACAATTGATGGGCAAGATAAGGATACTCGCCCAGTCCGAACTATCAATAATCGAGGTGATGGCCACTTCTATAGCGCGAGGTGTTCAGCCGCCCAAATTCAGGGGGCTCCCTATGTGGCACTATAATGGGGAAGATGATGCCTCCCACTATGGACAAAAAGGTCCGGACTCCCTCACCACCCTGGCCGCAATATTGGCCGACCTGTATAAAGGGGAGAAAGAGGAATTCTCTCGCATTAAGCGCCAAGAGGGATTCTCTATGTATAATCCCCCTAGCTGGGTGAGCCTTAATCCTACATCATTACTTAATCCCTTCCTCGAGTCATGTTTAATTGAAATTTACTCGTTTATTCATAACAGGAATGGCGGAAGGTTACTACGGAGATCTATAGCCCCGCTCCACAGCCGGAGAACCATAATGGGGAACTTGATTCTGGATTCGAAGAAGATCCGGACATATTTGTAGAGCTTGAGGAGGGAGTGTTCTACCAGGCGATCTATGATGGCACAGAAGTGGCCATCGTGGCCGATTATCCCGGTCTCCTTCCTGCCTCACATGTAAGTAATCATGAGACATCTCTTCTAAAAGAGCTTCCTCATTACACCTCACCAACCGCACTGTCTCGTGCTCCAAAGGGGAGGCGCTCGGCGCGCCATGCTGCACCTGAGATGACCCACAAGAGAGCGGCACCTATGCCGGGCAGGCCTTCGAAGAGGAAGGCAAATGAAAACATGGCCGAGCCTTCATCAAAGAGGTATGGTTTTTAAATATGCCCCTTGGCAGTTGAGGGAGTCCTGGACTAAGGGGTCCTCGGACAGCCGGACTGTATACTTGGTCTGGACTATTGGACTATGAAGATACAAGATAGAAGACTTCGTCCCGTGTCCGGATGGGATTCTCCTTTGCGTGGAAGGCAAGCTTGGCGATTCGGATATGTAGATTCCTTTCTCTGTAACCGACTTTGTACAACCCTAGCCCCTCCCGGTATCTATATAAACCGGAGGGTTTAGACTTCTAGGGTTTAGCCACAACAATCATAACCTCATAGGCTAGACTTCTAGGGTTTAGCCATTACGATCTCGTGGTAGATCAACTCTTGTAATACTCATATTCATCAAGATCAATCAAGCAGGAAGTAGGGTATTACCTCCATAGAGAGGGCCCGAACCTGGGTAAACATTGTGTCCCACGCCTCCTGTTACCATTAGCCTTAGACGCATAGTTCGGGACCCCCTACCCGAGATCCGCCGATTTTGACACCGACAGCAGTCACATCAAATTGTGACATTGTCCGTTGTGTCTTATCTGGAAGAGCATTCGCCGGACTATGTACGGGGTTCCTGCCGGTCATGCCTCCACTAGCCAGGTTCCAGACCCTGCCTTAAGGACAGAGGCTGATGCGGGAGTGACACCGGATTGTCCTTCTGTAGAGGATTCAGATGATGTATCCATTATGAACTTTGAAGTGGAGAGCACCATGAATCACCAGCGTCGGAGAGCCGCTCTTCGCGACCCGGACTTTACAAAAGAGGCGTTCAGTACCTTCAGCTCGGCTGATGCATACATTCGAGCTGCTCGGGATGGGCTTACCAGAGCCACAGACCAGTATTTGAAAGATATGCGAGTAAGTGCGCATTGTACAGATCTGGTGATCATATACCAGTAGCCCCCGAGACTTGAAGTAGTGGATACAATTTAAGGATCATTGTATAAACAGGTACTCACAGAGAAGAACAACCTGCTGTCTCAAGAGCTGGAAAATTGCTGGACCCAGCTGGCTATGGCAATTGCCGAACTGGAGAAATCCAAGGAGGCACCGCCTGGTAATGTTTCCCTCCATCGAGAAAAATATGATCATACACCAGCAATATTAAATCTGTTGTATTTCCCATGGCAGGATCATCAGATCAACTGAAAGAGAAACTGGAAGTCGCACAGGCGGGTGAACAGGAGGCCAAAAGGCAACTGGCCGCAAGCGAACGTGTGCTGACATGGGTTAGAGATCAAAAGAACAAGTTGCAGGATTCCAACACCCTGCTGGGTGAAGGACTAAAATATGTGCGTGCCAAGCTAGCTGACACCGTCAAGGAAAATAAGAGGCTATGAGGCGGCATATTCAGTATGCGTTTGAACTTACCTTCATGTAATTCGGCAAAGAAATGATCTAACAGATTTATGTCTATAAGTATGTTGACTGGCTGTCCCGAAGAGGAAATGTTTGGCTCTCAAGGCAACCTGTTGCAAGAGCTGTCCCAACTGCACGAGCAAGCTCGACAAGCAATGCGGAGCATCACCAAAGCCTTGTGACCATCCGCCTCTCCTCCAGGGAGTATGGAGGAGCTTGTGAAGCTATTCCAAGGAGCTCGGTGGCGCTTCCGATTATGGAAGATATCGGCCTATCGAGAAGGTGCGCGAGAGGACTGGGCCATGGTAAAAACACGCTACACCAAGCTTGATCCGAATCATATGGCCCGGGTCAGACCTCGGGGGTCAGATGGAAAAGAAATTCTGGTTAGTCTAGTATATGACCAGGTAAAGATAGCCGCCAAATATTCCCAACAGGATTGTAAACTAGACAGCCTGTTAGACGGCATAGAGGAAGAAGTTTTTGAGTCCAAGTGACTACGTACTTCATTTGACAATTTTTTCCATACCCGAATTGTAAAACAATTGTCATGGCAGACCTTTCCGCTTCGACCTCTGGACCCGAAGGTGCGCAGTGTTTCCGAATACACGCTTAGTAATATAGACCGGGGTACGTGTGGAAACAAGGCGTAGGGGTCATAGTTGCTTGAATAGACAAGTTGTATCCAGCTAGCTATGTTATATTACATGTTGATTGTAAGAAACATCTTCCAGGGAGAATAGTTCCGTTAAGGGTTCCTTTCCCTAGGTGAACATGCGTTAGTATGCATGTCTGAACTGTGATCGAATAGTTGCAGTATACGTAACATCCGAGGATTCATAGTGTAATGTGGGTAAAACATCATCTTTAGTCCGCCAACCGAATACTCCCTTAAGAATGCTAGATTTCGGCTTCAACCAGTCTGAGGTACACATCTCGATGACCCGGCTGTAACAATCGTAGAGGTGCTCCCTTTATGCCCTAGCCGAACAAACGGGAACGTAGGGCATAAGCACAATAGCCAGGCAACCCAGCTTGGCAAAAACTTAAGTCATAATGATGCATATAATGGCGAAGAAAAGGTACATATGTGAAAGAGGACACATATGTGTTGAGATCGATGCTCAAAAAATAATAATAAGCTTCTGTGAAAGAAGCCCCAGCGTATTATGAGCGTGTATATTTAAGGATATGTACGTCATAGGTGTGCGGTGTATCCGCATGAGAGCTTAAAGCTAAAAAAATTAATTAAAGAGAGTAAAAATGGAAACAAAGGGAGAAGAAGACGAACAAAGAGTATGGCTCTAGGCATAGAATCTTTGGAGTCTTGCGGCATTCCACGGGTTCGGCTCGAGGCGATTGTCAGATGCATCACGCAGGCGGTACACTCCTGTAGTGAGAACCTCATCTATGATGAAGGGACCCTCCCACTTGGGCTTGAGTTTTTCCTTTTTTCTTTTCTGGCAAGCGTAGAACGAGTTCACCAATGTTATAAGTCTTGGCCCGCACTTCTCTGCTTTGGTATCTGCGAGCCTGTTGTTGATAGAATGCAGAACGGGCTTTTGCAATGTCACGCTCCTCCTCCTGGGCATCTAGACTATCTTGCCGATTAAGCTCAGCATCTCTCTTCATACATGCGCACTAGAGGTGAGTCACGAATAATGTCACGGGGCAGAACGGCATCTGCGCCGTACACCATGAAGAATGGTGTGTATCCGGTAGTGCGATTGGGCGTGGTCCGCAGCCACTAGAGTACGGAGTCGAGCTCCTCAACCCGGTGCTTGTTTGATTCTTTCAATGACCGCACTAGTCTGGGCTTAATGCCGCTCATAATAAGACCATTAGCTTGTTCGACTTGACCATTTGTTTGTGGGTGATAGACCGAGGCATATCGAGCTTAATGCCCAATTTAGCACACCAGGATTTCACTTCATCGGCTGTGAAATTAGAGCCGTTATCGGTGATGATGCTATGTGGGATGCCATAACGCTGCACTACACCAGACATAAAGTCTATCACCGGTCTTGCTTTGGCCGTTTTTACTGGTTTGGCCTCTATCCATTTTGTGAATTTATCTACCATGACTAGCAGATATTTTTTCTTATGGCTTCCCCCTTTAAGGGGTCCGACCATATCAAGCCCCCAGGCCGCAAAAGGCCAAGTAATGGGGATTGTTTGTAGAGCGGTAGGCGGCATATGGCTTTTATTGGCGAAGAGCTGGCATCCGACACAACATTAGACCAAGTCCTGTGCATCTGCTCGGGCCGTCGGCCAAAAAAACCTGTACGGAAGGCCTTGCTTACAAGGGCCCAAGCTGCAGCGTGGTGACCGCCGAGACCAGCAGGATTTCAGCCAGGAGCTGTTGTCCCTCTTCTTCGGAGATACATATTTGAAGGACTCCGGTAGCACTTTTCTTGTAGAGCTCTCCGTCATGGACCTTGTAGGCTTTCGAGCGCTGAATAATGCAGCGAGCCTCATTCTGGTCCTCATGGAGCTCTTGCCTATTAAGGTAGGCCAAGAAGGGTTCGGTCCATGGAGCAATTATTGCCATTATTAGATGGGCCGATGGTGTTATTTCAGTGGCTGAACCCCGAATGATATCGGTATTGTGTTCAGAATCTAGGGGTATAATCGGATCCAGACTAGTGTTGCCGCTTTCATCTTGCCACACCACGGATGGCTTGAAGAGCCTTTCCAAAAAGATGTTAGGCGGGACGGGGTCACGCTTGGCGCCCATGCGAGCAAGGACATCCGCCGCTTGATTGCTTTCTCGAGCCACATGATGAAACTCGAGTCCCTCGAACTGAGCTGATATATTGAGTACGGCATTGCGATAAGCCGCCATCTTCGGATCCTTGGTGTCGAAGTCTCCATTTATTTGGGATATTGCGAGATTTGAATCCCCGCGCACCTCCAACCGTTGTATGCCCATGGAGGTAGCCATCTGAAGACCATGCAATAAGGCTTCGTATACGGCTGCATTGTTGGAGTATGTGTATAATATTTGGAGTACGTACTGGACTGTGTCTCCAGTGGGGGACATTAAAACGATGCCCGCTCCTAAACCGGACAGCATTTTAGAACCATCGAAGTACATGACCCAGTTGGAATATGTGCAGTACTCTTTAGGGGGTTCGGCCTCTGTCCATTCGGCGACAAAGTCGGCCAATACTTGGGATTTGATGGCCTGGCGTGGTTTGTATGTTATATCGAATGGCAGGAGCTTAATGGCCCACTTAGCAATCTGGCCCATAGCATCGCGGTTGTTTATTATGTCATTGAGTGCTACTTCGGAAGCCATAGTGATAGAGCACTCTTGGAAGTAGTGTCATAGCTTCTGAGATGCCATGAAGACCGCATATGCTATCTTTTGGTAATGTGGGTACCGGGATTTGCATGGTGTGAGGACAGTGGATACGTAGTACACCGGTTTCTGGAGTGGGAATTTGTATCCGTCCGCCTCTTGCTCAACGACGAGCACCGCACTCACCACCAGGTGTGTTGCAGAGATGTATAATAACATTAGTTCGCCAACGTTCGGCGCGGCCAGGATTGAGTTGCTCAATAAAAGAGCCTTTATTTCTTCCAATCCAGCCATTGCCGCATCCGTCCACTCAAAGTGGTCAGTGCGTTGGAGAAGGCGATAAATTGGCAATGCTTTTTCTCCTAATCTGGAGATAAAGCGGCATAAAGCTGCCACGCATCCGGCAGGTTTTTGGACCTGTCTAAAGTCTGTTGGTATAGCCAATTGTGACAAAGCTCGGATTTTGGCTGGATTTGCCTCAATTCCTCTATTGGAAATGATGAAGCCTAGCAGTTTTCCAGCAGGAACGCCAAAAACACACTTTTCCGGATTGAGCTTGATGTCATCTGTGCGGAGGTTTTCGAATGTGAGACGCAGGTCGTCTATTAATGACTCGACGTGCCTATTCTTGATGACTATGTCATCCAGATATGCTTCAACTGTCTTGCCAATTTGTTTCTCCAGGCATGTTTGAATCATGCGTTGGTAGGTGGCGCCGGTGTTTTTGAGCCCAAAGGGCATAGTGTTGAAGCAGAAAGGCCCGTGTGGGGTAATAAATGTTGTTGCGGCTTGATTGGACTCCTTCATCTTGATTTGATGGTATCCGGAGTAGGCGTCGAGGAAACGCAGTGAGTCGTGTCCTGCAGTAGCATCGATAATCTGATCGATGCGAGGGAAGGGGAAGGGATCCTTAGGGCAGGCCTTGTTGAGGTCTTTGAAATCGACGCACAGGCGCCAGGATTTATCCTTCTTTGGCACCCTCACTAGGTTTGCTAGCTAGTCCGGGTGTTTTATTTCTCTGATGAATCCGGAGTCGATTAACTTGGATAGCTCCTCCCCCATATCTTGTCGTTTGGGTTCGGAAAAGCACCGCAGTGTTTGCCTGACCGGCTTATGTCCCTTC
Organism: Triticum dicoccoides; assembly: GCF_002162155.2. Taxonomy (NCBI): domain Eukaryota; kingdom Viridiplantae; phylum Streptophyta; class Magnoliopsida; order Poales; family Poaceae; genus Triticum; species Triticum dicoccoides. The sequence continues at coordinate 496,998,791 of NC_041381.1, forward strand.
AATATATTGAGCCTGTGTTCGGCCAGCCTGCATGGGATCCCTGGCATATCAGAAGGGTGCCAGGCGAATATGTCCCAGTTTTCACGTAGGAACGCTCATAGTGCGGCGTCAACCTTTGGGTCCAGCTGTGCCCCGATGGAAGCTATCTTCTTGGGGTCCGTTGGGTGAACCTGAAATTTGACTATTTCGTCTGCTGGTTTGAAAGAGGTGGATTTGGGTCACTTATCAAGGATTACGTCGTCCCTGTCCATCGTGGAGCGTAGTGCGGTTAACTCTTCAGCCGCGAGGGCCTTCGACAGTTCCTCGACGGCCAGGGCTGCGGTTTTGTTTTTGGACCGAGGGCTATGTCCGGATCACTGACAAGAGTAATAATACCATTGGGCTCGGGCATCTTGAGCTTCATATACCCGTAATGGGGTATAGCTTGAAAGCGTGTGAATGCTTCTCGCCCCAATAGGGCGTGATATCCACTGTTGAAATGGGCCACTTGGAAGGTTATCTCTTTGGACCAATAGTTCTCCGGCGTGCCGAATACCACGTCAAGTGTAATTTTCCCCACGCATCGCGCCTCCCGGCTAGGAATAATTCCTCTGAAGGTTGTATTACTTTGCTCGATGTGGCTCCTGTCTATTTCCATTTTATTGAGTGTGTCCTTGTAAATGAGGTTTAGCCCGCTGCCGTCGTCCATGAGCACTTTAGAGAGCCGAAAGCCATCCACAAGTGGATTGAGGACTAGGGCGGCTGGTGCCCGGACTGACCAGAATTTAGGTTCGTCACTGGCTTTGAAAGTTATGGCCGTGTCGTTCCAGGGGTTTATTGTTGCAACTTGGCAGACTTCGGCGAGGTCGGGGAGTGCCCTCCTACGCATTGTTTGAAGCGGAAGTCTCGAAGACCGTCAATACTCTGAGCTTGTCGTGCTCGGGGGTGTTTTTGGTGAGGATATCCTCGCTGCTCTTGGCCACTTGCCGGAGTATCCAACATGCTCTAAGGCTGTGGGTTGTTTTGGTGTCCGACGTCGTGTGTATTTTGCATGGCTTATCGAGCCATCCCACTAGAACGGTTCCATGTCCCGTAATGGGCTTAGTTTTCTTCAATATGGGGTCGGGTGCCACTCAAGGGTGCACCCTTTTTGCCGTCCCGAGGGGTTGAGTGGAAACCGGGGGTTCCCGACGTGTTGTCTGAGTTTTCCAAGCGCTTTCCATTGTACAGTACTTCTGTATTATGGTTGCCAAGTCAGCGAAGTGTAATACGCAGCGGCGGTTGGTGGCTTTGAGGATTCCTTCACCCATGCAATTGTTGCACAATACTGAAATCACGGCCTCGTCGCGGCAATCTGTAATCTTGTTCTTAACAAGCAATCTGGCCCAAAAGTGATGGACTGTTTCCTCAGACTGCTGTCGTACGTACATGAGGTTGCATATATCCGGAGGGCCTGAATTGCTTGGTGAATATTGCTTGTGGTGGGTGGGTGGCTTTAAATTCGAACCTTGACCCAATTTGGGGTCTGGAGTTTGAAAAACTTCCGAGCTTAATGATTCGGGCTCCGGGATGTCAACTGACTTTTCTGGCCCAACATCCGACTCTAAGTTCGGAGGACCGGGTGTGTCATTCCGCAGACAGGTATCCGGCTCTTCGAGCTTAGAAATCCGAATATAGTTCATCTTAAACATAGGGGAAGAGTTGTTGTCTCGCTCCTCTATGACTGCTATCTGATGGGTGATCGGTAGAGAATTGATTTGTCTCAGATCGGGTTTAAGCCCAATCTGATCGTAGTCTGTAGCGACCTCCAAGGCAGCGATGCGATGCAGGAGTTCGTTTAAAGACGACAACGTGGCTGGATCGATCTGTTTGGGGTATTTGGAGTCGATACGGAGATGACTTTCGATGACCTAAGAAGCCATCATCGGCTTGACAGCCGAGCGGGCGGTCATGGTGAAGCCGCCCAACCGGAGGGTTTGGCCTGAGGCCAGGGCTCCTCCAGAGGTGATATTGTCCTTGATAACAAGGCGAGCCATCAATCCTGTCTTTGACGTCACAGCAGAACTCTCAATGAAAGCACCAATGTCGGTGTCAAAACCGGCGGATCTCGGGTAGGGGGTTCCGAACTGTGCGTCTAGGGTCGATGGTAATAGGAGATGGGGGACACAATGTTTACCCAGGTTCGGTCCCTCTTGATGGAGGTAATACCCTACTTCCTGCTTGATTGATCTTGATGAATATGAGGGTTACAAGAGTTGATCTACCACGAGATCGTAATGGCTAAACCCTAGATGTCTAGCTTGTATGATTGTGATTGCCTCTACGGACTAAACCCTCCGGTTTATATAGACACCGGAGGGGGTAGGGTGGTACAAATTTGGTTTATAGAGGAAGGAATCTACATATCCGAACGCCAAGCTTGCCATCCATGCAAAGGAGAGTCCCATCCGGACACGGGAAGAAGTCGTCTATGTTGTATCTTCATAGCCCATCAGTCCGGCCCATGTTACATAGTCCGAACGGCTGAGGACCCCTTAATCCAGGACTCCCTCAGTGGCGATGCAGCAATTACTTCGACATCAGATCAGCAGTTAAAGTAATTTCCAACAGTCGAACAGATATTTTGTGTCTGTTGGATATAAAGATCCTTTGGGTAAGAAGTATAACAGCTTATATGCCTGTTTGTTCAGGAAGTGTTGCATACTTGTGCGAGTTGACACGACACATCAAAGTAGTACTACTACTAGTAGTACTCCCTTCGATCCTAATTTCTTTGTGCCTCGCCATCACTAAGCCTTAACACGTGCCCACGTTACGCCATCCGGGAATAGTTCGAAACTAAAACCGTCAATAAATTTTGAGCTTGCGTCTCGTCACATTCCAAATTACTACTACCACACTATATTTAATTGCAAACCTGTTCACACCATCACAACCTAAACGGTTTCCCACTTAGGAGCATATTAGTACTCGGTTATAAATACTACTATGCCAAGATGACTGCACATTCCTCCTCAACTCCTCATCCACAAAAACAAACAAGTCATTCAGCATCCTTCCCTTGCGTCTGCCATGGCCAGCGTGAGTTCTGGGTCGAGAGATTACCACCAGGGAGAGGCGGGCATGGAAGTGGAAGAACGAGAGATGTCCCGCCTCTCCGCGAAAGCAGCCGACATGTCCCGCCACGCGGAAGTAGCAGCACAGAGGTCCTACCGTGCCGCCGAAGCAGCACACAGGTCCCGCCGCACCATCGATGTAGCAGACTGGTCCGGCCGCGCCGCGGAAGCAGCAGAGATAACCAGTCGTGTCGCGAATGTAGTAGATATGTCCCGCCGTGCCATGGCGGCCTGGTGAAATGTCTCGCGGGCAGGCGACGACTCTTACAGGCGCATGCATGCGATCGTCCATAGCCAGATGGATCAGATCTCCGGCTAGGCAAGGTTGCAGGATGACATGAAAGCCTCGTTTGAATAGGCTACCGGCGTCATCCGACAACTAAGGGAGGGTAATGAGAGGCTCTGGGCCGAGCGCGACCTGATACGTCTCCAACGTATCTATAATTTATGAAGTATTCATGCTATTATATTATCCATCTATGATGTTTTATATGCATTTATATGTCATTTTATATGATTTTTGGGACTAACCTATTAACCTAGAGCCTAGTGCCAGTTTCTGTTTTCTCCTTGTTTTTGTGTTTTACAGAAAAGGGGTACCAAACGGAGTCCAATTGACGTGCCAATTTTTGAGGATTTTTATGGACCAAACGAAGACCACGGAGCATCGGAGTTGGGCCAGAAGAGTCCCGGGCTGCCCACGAGAGTGGGGGCCGTGCCCCCCTCCTAGGGCGCACCCCCTATCTCATGGACAACCCGGAGCCCCCCTGACGTGAAACCAACGCCAAAAATTCCTATAAATACATAAACCTTCAGGAATTAACCTAGATCAGAAGTTCCGCCGCCGCAAGCCTCTGTAGCCACGAGAAATCAATCTAGGCCCTCTCTGGCACCCTGCCGGAGGGGGCCATCATCACCGGAGGCCATGGAGGAGGATCTCAGAGGGGCCATCATCGCCATGAAGGCCAAGGACCAGAGGGGGAAAGCCATGGATGAGGAAGCACAAGGGGGAGAACGTCTCCTCCTCTCTCTTGGTGGCACCGGAGTGCCATCGGGAGGGGAATCATCGCCACGGTGATCGTCTTCATCAACATAACCATCATCATCACCATCCTCATCTCTTTTACGCGGTCCACTCTCCCACACCCCGCTGTAATCCCTAATTGAACATGGCGCCTTATGCTACATATTATGATCCAATGATGTGTTTCCATCCTATGATGTTTTGAGTAGATATCTTTTGTCCTTGAGTTGATTGATGATCTAGATTGGTATGAGTTGTATGTTTTATTTTGGTGCTGTCCTATGGTGCCCTCCGTGTCGAGCAAGCGTGAGGGATTCCCGTTGTAGGGTGTTGCAATATGTTCATGATTCGCTTATAGTGGGTTGCTAGAGTGACAGAAGCTTAAACCCGAGTAAGGGGGTTGTTGCGTATGGGATAAAAGAGGACTTGATGCTTTAATGCTATGGTTGGGTTTTACCTTAATGAATCTTTAGTATTTGCGGATGCTTGCTAGAGTTCCAATCATAAGTGCATATGATCCAAGTAGGAAAAGTATGTTAGTTTATGCCTCTCCCTCATATGAAATTGCAATGACGACTATCGATCTTGTTAACAATTGCTTAGGAAATTTCCGCACACTGATCCACCATTATTCCATACTAGATATTTATATTATTTAGTAATTTATCCTAACTTTATGATAACAGCACCTACTTTTGTATTTTATCTCTCCGATATCATACAAAGTTATCCTCTTTATACCCACAACACGGTTTTATTTCTTGTTTCTAGTTGGAAGCAAACGTTCGGTGCATGTAGAGTCGTATCAGTGGCAGATAGGGCTTGAGAGAATATTGATCTTACCTTTAGCTCCTTGTGGGTTCGACACTCCATACTTATCACTTCCACCTTTGGGAATTGCTACGATGATTCCCTACACTTGGGGATTATCAAGCTCTTTTCTGGCGCCGTTGCCGGGGAGCAATAGCGTGGGGTTCATATTCTCGTGTGTGCTTGTTTGCTTTCTTTACTAAGTAGATTTTGTTTTTCCTTTTTGTTTCTGCTTAGTTGTGGGTGAAACATACAAAAAAAATTAAAGAATGAAAATACCAAAAAATATTTACTTGCCTCTCATGCGTAAAAAAGTTTTTCAAAAAGAGAAGTGATTGGAAAGTTATGCATTGAAGAAGTGAGGGTCGACCTTGAGCACTTGTGTTCATGCTCACGGAAACAATGTAGAATTTTTCATGGAAGTTTCTCTGTAAATAATTATCCCCTTGTATATAACCATTGTATTATAAAAATAATGTGCCAAGCTTTGGTTTTAGTATGATAAGATTGCTTGCTTATTTTGTGCAGAACAAAAACAGAAACTTTGGCTGTAGTGCATGAATTTACATTTTTTTACTGGAAAGTCAAATGGGTCTGAAACTTTTTGCACATTACTGATGTACAAATTTTTCAAATTTTCAAATTTATTTCATAATTTTTGGAGTTACAGAAGTTTACTAAACTTCCAGATTACTACAAACTGTCCTGTTCTTAACAGATTCTGTTTTTCGTGTGTTGTTTGCCTATTTTGATGCACCTATGGCTAGTATGCAGGGTATGAACCATAGAGAAGCTGGAATACAGTAGGTTTAACACCAATATAAACAAAGAATGAGTTAATTACAGTACCTTAAAGTGGTAGTTTGCTTTATTACCCTAACGGATCTCACAAAGTTTTTGTTTAAGTTTTTGCGAATGAAGTATTTAAAGAACGAGGAGTTACCGATGTGAGAAGAATAAAGAGAGACAAGATTTCAAGCTTGGGGATGCCCAAGGCACCCCAAGTAAATATTTCAAAGGATACTCAAGCATCTAAACTTGGGGATGCCCCGGTTGGCATCCCATCTTTCTTCTTCAATAAATATCGGTATACCTCCGTTTTTGTTTTGTTCACATTGTTTGTGCCCTTTGTGTTTTTGTTTTTCTTTAAGAATCATGCTAGTATGAGATAGATCTTCATTGATTTATAGAATACTTCATGTGATTCACTTATATCTTTTAAGTATGGTCTTATAGAATTGCTCTTTGTGCTTCACTTAAATCGTTTCAGTATGGTTTATAGAATGCTTCGTACGCTTCACTTATATATTTTGAGCTTGGATATTGGCTGCTCTATATTAATTGTAGAATGCTCCAGGAACTTCACTTATATCTTTTGGAGTATGAATAATACTATAATTTAAAGTGGGTTTGGAAGAGTGTCAACTTTAGGAATTAGTGATCCCACTATCTTGGAGGGTGTTGAATCTTTGTATGATATTTATGAAAGTGGATTTGGAAGAGTGTCAATTTTAGTTACTATTCCACTATTTAGGAAGAAGTTCCAATTGAGTATGAGAACAAAGTAGCTACCCATGATGCTACTGAAAATTATTATGAGGGAGGAATATGTGCTTGTAGGAGTTGCAATAATGTCAAGTTTCCTCTCTATGTGCTTAAATTGTGTGTTCACAAAATCCCTAGGCAAAGGAAGTGAGTTAGATTTAAATGTGCTAGTCATATTCTTCATGATGCTCTCTTTGTGTTTCAACTCTTATCTTTTGTGTGAGCATCATTGAAATCATCATGCCTAGCTAAAAGGCATTAAAGAAAAGCGCTTGTTGGGAGACAACCCAATATTTATCCTTACTGTTTTTGTGTGCGCACATGATTAAGCTACTGTAGTAATCATGTTTTATGCTTTTTGTTTCAATAAAGTGCCAAGTAAGACCTTTGGGAAGACTTGGGTGAAAGTTAATGTGATCTTGCTGTAAAAAACAGAAACTTTGCGCTCACGAGATTAGCTGTCATTTTTTACAGAAGAGTGCTTTTGAGTTGATTCTTTTTGAATATGATTAATAGACAAATTCCTAATGTCCACCAATTTATTTCATAATTTTTGGAGTAGCATAAGTATGGTTATTGTTGAGATCATTACAGGTTGTTCTGTTTCTAACAGATTCTGTTTTCATTGCATAGTTTGCTTGTTTTCTAGTTTCTATGGCTTATATTTCTCAATATAAATGGTAGAAATGATATGGTACATTAGGAATTATGTGAAAACAATTATGAACCTTGTATTTTACAGTACCAAAGTGCATGGTTTACTCTTTATCATACTAACCTATCTCACGAAGTTCCATTAAGTTTTGTGTGATTGAAGTTTTCAAGTTTTGGGTGAGATATCGATATGAGGAGAATAAGGAGTGGAAAGACCCTAAGCTTGGGGATGCCCAAGGCACCCCAAGGTAATGTTCAAGGAAGACTCAAGCGCCTAAGCTTGGGGATGCCCCGGAAGGCATCCCCTCTTTCGTCTTCAAAACTATCGGTACATCTTATTCAGAGCTATATTTTTATTCGTCACATGATATGTGTTTTACTTGGAGCGTCATTTTCTGTTGTTAGTATTAGCTTGCTGTTATTTAGAATTGTGTTTTGCATCTTTAGTTTCAATAAAAATGTCAAGGATAGCCTTTACCATGCTTATTTTGCTAGTATACATGTTGCTGTTTGAAAACAGAAAGTTTACCGCTGTTGCAAAAATTACCTAGAAAAGTCAGAGCATGATATAATGTTGAAACTTTTTGCATAATGAGCTATGATGAATATACTACAGTGGTAATTTTCTCTCATAATTTTTGGAGTTAGGTAAGTATTGATACTCTTGCATTCTTTACAGGCTGTACTGTTTTCACAGATTGTTGTTATGTTTGCATTGTTTGCATATGTTTGCTTGTTTAATGATTCTATTTGAGGATAGGAGTATTAAATATGCAGAGGCATTTAGTATGCAATGTTGAATAATAATTCTAGTGATATGTTACAGTAGAAAATGATAAGGTTTTGCATTGGTTTATACTAACCTATCTCACGAGTTCTTGTTGAGTTTGGTGTGGATGAAGCTTTTGATAAAAAGAGAAACCATGATATGAGAAGAACTAAGGAGACATAAAAGTTCAAGATTGGGGATGCCAAAGGCACCCCAAGATAATATTCAAAGAATCAAGCATCTAAGCTTGGGGATGCCCCGTTAGGCATCCCACCTTTCTTCTTCAACAACTATCGGTTAGTATCGGTTGAACCTAAGTTTTTGCTTCTTCACATGAGTTGTGCTATCCTTGCAAATTATTTTGTTTTACTTGCTGTTTGAATAAAATCATTGGATCTGAAATTATTGAATAAAAAAGGGAACCCTCCCATGGCTAGTTAATTATTTGACTACTCAGTGTCCTTCACTCATATCTTTTGGAGTAGTTTGTCATTTACTCATGTGCTTCATGTTTATCCTATGAGTAAATGGGGGAACGAATTGAATGTCATAAATCTGAATTTTTATATGTTTCATATGCTTATAACATGGTTAGTGTCGTGGATTTGTCACGGCAGATGTCCTTAGTGTCAGGACTTAGTCGCGAGGCCAACGCATCTATGTGGTAGCTTGAGAGGGGTTGAGAGGAATCGAGAGACGCAACACAAGACAAGGGTTTAGACAGCTTCGGGCCCCGGGAAACATCATCCGGTAAAAACCCTACATGGTGTTTGAGGCTAGATCTCATTATCATCACGAGGGAGTCGCCGTAAACCGGCTCTCCTCTAGTTGTGTCTAGACCTAGAGATTATTGATTGTTGTCTGTCCCTCTTTGGGGAGCCCTGCCCCTCCTTATATATGTTGAAGGGGCGGTTTACATGTGGAGTCCTATCAGGATTAGGACTAGTCTACCTCTAATACAAACCAGATACAAGTCCTGGTCTTAACTCCTTGTAAAATATTCATCATGCCTTTCCTCTTAAACCGGCCCACCATAGAACCGGCCTTCTGGGCCATGGGCCTCGTCATCCATCTGACCCGCCCGCCGGGTTACTAATGAACCGCCAAGACCGGGCGGGTAGCCGGTGAATCATCCAGTCCGGCCGGTTTATACTCCCGGCCGGTTTACGCCACGGGGTATATCCCCGACATTAGCCCCCAGTTTAATTTGGATTTATCCATGTTAAACTAATCCTGTAAAACAAATACAAGAACAAATTTGACAGCTATGCTCCGGGTTAAGAATTCTTGTAAACCGGCATCTGATCATTCTGAAGTCCTTGTCATTTCCTTCTTCTAGAAAATCCGGGTCAATAACCAGCTTCATACTCAAATTGCTGATGTTGGCTTCTTATAAAAAAATATTGTGAAGAATAATCCACTTGAGTCGGCTTCCAGAGCGCCGGTTTAAGAAATATTGGTCTTGAAATACTCATCTGATATTCGGTCGGTTTGAAGATGTAGAACTTGCCGGTTTACGATAACCACCATTGTCGGGTTATAAAAACTGATAATTCCGAGTCATGATTGTTGCAGACACCGGTTCATGATCATTGCCAACGCCGGTTCATGATTATTAATGACGCCGAGTTGCAGCCACAGGGTCATAATGATTGGTGATGCCGGGTCAACCTAGTTTGCTCAATCAGAGAATTTGACAATATTTCTTCGATAATAATATAATACCTGTAGCCCCCAAGTCTTTAAGCAGAACAAAGTGGTGGCTTAAGACTTTGCTTCAATATAAATACTGCCACCTTCAAAGAAATCCATGTTGTTCATCCCAGTGACTAGTAAAAAACTGAATACTCCATACTATGTAGCCCCCAAGTGCCGGGTTGTCATGCTTGCAGCAACCTGGGACTTGTAATTGTCTTATACTCATAAAAACTTCAACCAGTGTAGCCCCCAAGGGCCGGGTCATTATGCAATAATGAGCAGGGACTTAATATATACTTCAATGAAAATAACATCATACGATGTAACCCCCATCATGGGACTTGAATCCACGTCCACAAGGTTAAGAGCCTTGTGCTTTACCAACTGAGCAGTGGACCCTTCAATATAATGAATAAAAAGCTTTGTACCTTCAACTGTTGACAGGAGCAATTGGTAGCCCCCAAGGGCCGACTCATTATAATGTGATGAGTCGAGTCTTCAATAATATGAGCAAAAAATTACTTTGCATTAGCCCCCAAGTGTCATGGTGCATGCTCGCAGCGACATGAGACTTGCATATTTGATATAATCTCAACTTTGAATAATGTAGCCCCCAAGTGCCGGGTAGTAAGCCTGCAGCGACTCGGGACCATTCCCTCCATTGTAGAATAAATCATACCCCTTGATGAAATAATAGCCATTGCGCTGAAGCGACTTTGAAAACCTCAATTGTAATATTTGTTATTGATAACCATAATAAAAATCTAGCCATGTTGGCTATTCAAGATAATATAATCTGGTATGAAAAACCTTACTCATTCAATATCATAATGAAAATTCAGCCAAGTTTGGCTATTTGAATAATATAACCCAATGATTTATAAGCGCATGATTCCAATGGCGCAATCCAAATATGTACTAGCGACTTATAGTCCAAAGCCAGGACGGGTTAACAAACACCGGATAATTTCTCATCATATACTCGCGACTTATCGTCTTACAGCCAGGCCGGTTTAATAAACACCGGATAATTTATCATCATGCTTTATTCAACCTGTCTCTGCATACAACAAGTTTAAAGTGTCCTGGCGGTTTACCATCGGACGGGTCATAATACCCAATATATAACCCAGGTTTATAACCAAGGCTGCATTTAAGAATAATCAATGAAATATATCATACCTGTGACATTGAATCACATCATTGGTTTACCAACTTTTTGTAGTAAGGGTGATAACCCCAATCTTGAGTAATGATAACTCCTTTCATACTATGTCGGTTTATGATAAAACCGTACTGGGTTGTGATAAACACCGGTTTAACCATATATAATACTGGCAACTCGTAGTCAAACCAGACCGGGCTAATAGTCTCTGGATCATAACTTGATCCTGTATTGACAATTTGTAATTGAAAGTCAAGCCGGGTTACTGAACACCACTTTACTCCATAATAAGATGGTAACATATAATCAAACCGGGCAGATAGTGTCCGAATTAGGATTTAACCATGTTCTGCCAATTTGTAATTGATAGTTTGAACCGGATTAACAATGTCGGTTTAAAAAAACGCAACAAAAATAATACTCATTTAAGAAAAAGACTGAAGCAAAAGGCAATGACAAAACCGTTTGCAAGAAAAATGCTTTATTGAGCTGATCAGATGGTGTTACCATGGTTAGACAGGACCAAGCCCCCAATAGGTGTGGCGATGGTTCAAGTCAGCCAGGTCCCCAAATGAAACCGTGGCATTTATGCCGATCAAAAGGCATGGCAATGGTTCGGGTTCGACCAAGCCCCCAAGTGATTCTGTGGCCTTAGGCCGATCAACAGGCGTGACTGGTTCAGACTTGACCATGTCCCCAAGTGATCTGGTGGCTTTCGCCTATCAAAAGGTGTCGCATTGGTTCGGACACGACCAAGGCCCCAAGTGATATCACAAAGCTTTTTTGAAAAGCAAATTTCAAGGGGTAAACCGGAGGCCGTTTTAAGACAGAACCTCCGTGTAACCACACATGATGTAAAAAAGAACAGAGACCCCGCTTTATGAAGCAGAAGCCCCCATGTGATCAATAATATGTTAGGCCAATAAGGCAGGATACCCATGCTTGAACCGCGCATCATGGCAGCAGGTCCTCTTCGGTAATTTTTATCTTTTTTGCAAGAGATACATTCTTCTTGAACCGGGATCTTGAACCGGATATTGAGAGCTTCAAAGCTTTGTGGGAGACAACTTTCCCTTGACCCGGATTTTAAACCGGAATCTTCATTTTCAGCCGGAAATTTTCTGATGGTCTTTAAACTCGAACTTGCGAGAAGTTAATTCCTCTTTGAACCGGACATTGTTAAACCGGATTTGGGCGCTTCAGAGCTTTGTGGGAGAACAGATTTCCCTTTAACCGGATTGTAAACCAGATATTTGAGAGCTTCAATGAGACTGACTTCCCTTGAGCCGGATTTTAAACCGGAATCCTTTCTGATGACCCGGAACTTCTTCATTGAGCCGGGATTTTGTAACTGTCATATACTTTCTAAGCCGGAAATTTTCTGACGGCCTTCAAATAACAGTAACCTCCTGGACCGGGTTATCTTTCCCTCCATCGTCTTGGGGTTCTTAAATTTGCTGAAACTAGCAAGATATGCTGAGTCATGTCATCGTAGCCCCCGAGTCTTAAGGTGACTCGAGGAGTTGGCTTGAAACTCTTCATATTTGACCATGATATAAAACCGACATAACTTGTATATCTTTGGTGTTGATAGCACGATGTAAATCCACAGAAGGTTGAGGTGACTGCGGCGGGTTATAAATGATCCCGTATGAGCTGTGTCAGCAACTCGGCCAATGGTTCCTTCCAACTGGCGATTTGAAGTTAACCAAACTATAGTGGCGGCGACTTGTGCGCCTGCCCATTGAGCCATCCAGTGCAAACGGCGGTTGATAGTATATGATAATTTGCCTCCAATTTGAAAGAAAACCGGGCTACCCAAGCTGTGACTTGCTCATGCAGACATGTGCGGCCTGGTATGTTGATGTAGACCAGACCGCGAGAGACGGATGGCAAGGACGACCGCAACATCAGAGGCAGCTCGGATAGATGAGTCGGCTGTGGCATTGTAAACCGGTGCGGACGGGGAAGATCGGCATCGGTGTCGTAAACTGGCACGGACAGGCGAGTTAATCGCGTCGTTTTGATGTAGTGAACAATTGTCCTGCATCAACAATATTGCAGACCAAGGCAAAGATAAACTGCTTTTTGACAAAAATAATATGTGCCAATAAAATATATTTAAAATGGATATCACCTGATGTGCCAGGCCAGAAATAACCCGCCATGAAGTTGATGATCAGCAGGTGCAACTGAAGCCACTCACGGGTGAGTCGGCCGCAGGAGCAGACAGATGAGTCGGCTCGGTGTTGTAAACCGGTGTGGACGAGCAAGTTGTCCTCCGCGTTGTAAGCCGGTGCGGACGCGTGAACCGGCCGCGAGGGTGGACGAGCGAGTCGTCTGTGGCGTTGTAAGGCGGTGCGGACAGGTGAGTCGGCCGGCGCCTTGGTGTAAATCGGACCGCGATACGCGTGTCCATGAAGCTGCGCGGCACAGCTGAACGTGCATCCGCGGTATAACTCCACTTTTGTAATGAATAATTTACCTGTATATAACAACACTATAGGGAAGAGTGGTTGTTTTCACAAAAATTAACAAGTATTTATTGATAAAAACTAAACTGGATGGATATCACCTGGTGCATTGGTACGACAGATGATCCGTACGCAATGTCCATAGATAACCTCTATTATTCTTAACAGTGCAGGGTTAACCCGCCTGTCCTCCCACCAAGCAGGTACCCCAAGGTGGAGGTGGCAGGCCGGCAAGTTGTTGTGGGGTCGTCCGGATTTTCCTCCAGCCCGTAGTGACTCGGCAGTGGCTGCAGCCAAACGGCCGTAGTATCAAGACCCGCCAGCGGAGACGGAGGCCCTTATGCAGTGCAAGATGGAGGCAGTTTGACGGCAGCAACTTAGCAGCGGTTTTCACATAGAACAGCTCAAGGTGGAGATCAGCATAAATGTCAGTTTGAAACCTAGGCGGCTCTGAACGGGGGTGAACGGTGATTTGCACGCCGCGAGCGACTCGGCAATGGAGCAGAATCCGGGTCGTGTTCTTCTTCCCTTTGAAAAACTTGAACAAATACTAGTAGTGGCTTCATGTACTAGCACTCGCGGCTGGCCTGATCAAAAGAATGATTAAAAAATGAATCTGGACCTTGCTGTACAGATTACTCCTTCCAAAAATCTGAGTTTTCACGTGGACTGATTTGACACGACGTCCAGCGGTTTGCAGCACAATTTCTGTCGATCTCGGTAACACAGTGGCAGCAAAAAATTGATCTTTCATCTGGATTTGACGGAACGCCCAGACACGTGCTCTCTATAACTTGATGTGCTGTTCGGAACCAAAAATAGTAGCCGGCTGATCGAAGTACTAGTTCTTGATCGGTAATGAAAGCACAAAACAATTCTGCTTAGCCTCACGTGAAGGCCCTTGGGACTCGAAACAGCAGCCGCGGTTGATTCTCTCAAAATAGCAAACGGGACACTGCGTACTCGGGGCTTCAAGCATATATACGCAGTAGTGGCAACTTGCGGATCGATATGACGCGGTGCATGGCGGCTCAACGGAAATCCTGTCAGCTTTCTTTATCAATCTAGCTTCGGTTCGTCAGGCCGCGTCGGCGGCGGCGCACAGGATGCCGAACCCTAGCTTCTCTTGTTTCAAACTTGTATATGCCGCCGCTAAAAAACTTTTTCAATCTTTGACTAATGAACTTCATAGTTGACATGAATTTTTCCATGCCGGCTCTTGCTGATCCGGCAGGTCGCAGCTTCTCGAACCCTAAAGAGATCCCTTCAAGAACTCAACACCACCGTGCGCAGGCCCCATGGTGGGCGCCAACTGTCGTGGAATTGTCATGGCAGGTGTCTTTAGTGTGTGGACTTAGTCGCAAGGTGGACACATCTATGTGGTAGCTTGAGAGGGGTTGAGTGGGACGAGAGACGCAGGGCGGATCAACATGTAAGACGAAAAACAAGAAACAGTTAGTGATGACTTCACACATAGAAAGTATGAGGCATAAAAGTTGTTGAGAGTTGGCAAACGTAGTTTCGGTCATCGTTGCAATTAATAGGAAGTAATAAGGAGAGAGAGGTTCACATACAAATATATTATCTTGGACATCTTTTATGATTGTGAAGCACTCATTAAGTATGACATGCTAAAAGAGTTGACATTGGACAAGGAAGACAACGTAATGGTTTATGTTTTCCGACATCTCAGTTAAAGTATATTGTCATTGACCTTCGAAACATGTTGAGCTTGCCTTTCTCCCTCCTACTAGCCAAATTCCTTGCACCAAGTAGAGATACTACTTGTGCTTCCAAATACCCGTAAACCCAGTTTTGCCGTGAGAGTCCACCATACCTACCTATGGATTGAGTAAGATCCTCCAAGTAAGTTGTCATCGGTGCAAGCAATAAAAATTGCTCTCTAAATATGCATGACTTATTAGTGCAGAGAAAATAAGCTTTGTACGATCTTGTTGTGGAAGTAATAAAAGCGACGGACTGCATAATAAAGGTCCACATACAAGGGGCAATATAAAGTGACATTGTTTTGCCTCAAGATTTTGTGCATCAACCCTAAACGTGCATGACAACCTCTGCTTCCCTCTGCGAAGGGCCTATCTTTTACTTTGTGTTTTTACTTGAGTCAAGGTGATCCACACCTTTCCCTTTTTAATTTTATCCTTTGGCAAGCTCCTTATGTTTGAAAGATCATGGTATATA
>NC_041381.1:497014456-497034594 GCF_002162155.2 Triticum dicoccoides
TGTAAGTTAGCATGGGCTATTATTGTTGACATCACCTAAAGGTGAACACGTTGGGAGGCAACACAATTTGCCCCTATCTTTTCTCAGTGTCCGGCTGAAACTCCATAACCACAAGTATTGCGTGAGTGTTAGCAATTGTAGAAGACTATATGATAGTTGAGTTGGTGGACTTGCTGAAAAGCTCTATTCTTGACTCTTTCTGATGTTATGATAAATTGCAATTGCTTCAATGACTGAGATTATAGTTTGTTAGTTCTCAATGAAGTTTCTGAACCATACTTGACATTGTGAATAGATTGTTACTTGATCATAAAAAGTTTTATGAGATAAGCTACTATTATGACACATATTGATGCTAGAAAAGGTGATTGAAATTATCATTGATCAAACTCGTGCACCTTCTAGCATTCACACTTCATAAATTATTTCTTTTATCATTTACCTACTCGAGGACGAGCAGGAATTAAGCTTGGGGATGCTGATACGTCTGCAACGTATCTATAATTTATGAAGTATTCATGCTATTATATTATCCATCTATGATGTTTTATATGCATTTATATGTCATTTTATATGATTTTTGGGACTGACCTATTAACCTAGAGCCCAGTGCCAGTTTCTATTTTCTCCTTGTTTTTGTGTTTTACAGAAAAGGGGTACCAAACGGAGTCCAATTGATGTGCCAATTTTTGAGGATTTTTTATGGACCAAAAGAAGACACGGAACATCGGAGTTGGGCCAGAAGAGTCCCAGGCTGCCCACGAGAGTGGGGGCCGCCCCCCCCCCCTCCTAGGGCGCACCCCCCTATCTCGTGGACAGCCCGGAGACCCCCCTGACGTGAAACCAACGCCAAAAATTCCTATAAATACATAAACCTTCGGGAATTAACCTAGATCGGAAGTTCCACCGCCACAAGCCTCTCTAGCCACGAGAAATCAATCTAGGCTCTCTCTGGCACCCTGCCGGAGGGGGCCATCATCACCGGAGGCCATGGAGGAGGATCTCGGAGGGGCCATCATCGCCATGAGGGCCAAGGACCAGAGGGGGAAAGCCATGGAGGAGGAAGCACAAGGGGGAGGACCTCTCCTCCTCTCTCTTGGTGGCACCGGAGTGCCATTGGGAGGGGAATCATCGCCACGGTGATCGTCTTCATCAACATCACCATCATCATCACCATCCTCATCTCTTTTACGCGGTCCACTCTCCCACACCCCGCTGTAATCCCTACTTGAACATGGTGCCTTATGCTACATATTATGATCCAATGATGTGTTGCCATCCTATGATGTTTTGAGTAGATATCTTTTGTCCTTGAGTTGATTGATGATCTAGATTGCTACGAGTTGTATGTTTTATTTTGGTGCTGTCCTATGGTGCCCTCCGTGTCGCGCAAGCGTGAGGGATTCCTGCTGTAGGGTGTCGCAATACGTTCATGATTCGCTTATAGTGGGTTTCTAGAGTGATAGATGCTTAAACCCGAGTAAGGGGGTTGTTGCGTATGGGATAAAAGAGGACTTGATGCTTTAATGCTATGGTTGGGTTTTACTTTAATGAATCTTTAGTATTTGCGGATGCTTGCTAGAGTTCCAATCATAAGTGCATATGATCCAAGTAGGAAAAGTATGTTAGTTTATGCCTCTCCCTGATATGAAATTGCAATGACGACTATCGATCTTGTTAACAATTGCTTAGGACAATTCCGCACACCGATCCACCATTATTCCACACTCGCTATTTATATTATTTAGTAATATATCCTAACTTTATGATAACAGCACCTACTTTTATATTTTATCTCTCCGATATCATACAAAGTTATCCTCTTTATACCCACAACACGGTTTTATTTCTTGTTTCTAGTTGGAAGAAAACGTTCGGTGCATGTAGAGTCGTATCAGTGGAAGATAGGGCTTGAGATAATATTGATCTTACCTTTAGCTCCTTGTGGGTTCGACACTCCATACTTATCACTTCCACCTTTGGGAATTGCTACGATGATTCCCTGCACTTGGGGATTATCACGACCTATTGAGGGCAAAGATCGTCCGAAGTGCAGAGCAACAAGAGGAGACCAGTGCCTTGTTGAAGAGGACTGACGTCATCGTCAAGAAACTTATGGACGAGAATGACATCCTCCGCATCGAGCGCCAAAGGCTGGTGGAGGAATCCATGGATGCTCTCAAGCAGGGTCTTGAGGACACAACAGAGCTCATCACCGCTCGTCGTGGAGACTAGTTCCCGCCGCCTACAGCGATGCACCAAGAAAGTTGAGATCAATGAGCCAGATCGTTGTCTTCCTTCTTCTTTTGCCCTTGTGTATTTCGGGCGTAGCCACATGTCGCTTTTTTAATTATCTTCCTAATTATGTAAGACAATTATTATCCACTATCTTCGTCCTTATATATTCATCAGTCTTCCTATAAGTCGCAGTAGATGCTATATAGGTCCGTCGGATCTTACATCAAGATTCGTGCAAAATTTTCTTTTCAGGTTTTCTTTTTTCGCTCCTAAATCTCAGTCGATTGAGACATAGCCACGCCATTAAACATAGACTCGGGCGCCATTAATGGACACCTTGGAAGAGAGGTGGGCGACAGATGGAGGTCAAAGGGCTCTCCTCCCGATAAGCACGCGCAGGGGTCTGATCGCACGCCTCCCATACTCAAATAGCTACCCTGCATGGCGCCTCCTAGCTAATAAAAAAAGGGGATGCGTGGCGGCACGTAAATGGTAAATAGAACGCCCACAGTTTCAATAAACTTGTGTTTCCGATTGTAACGTGATAGCACTTGTCCCAAAATGACTTTGTTGATTGATAATGTATGCACTTTCGCAAACCAGACAGCAAAATTACCACAACATGTTGGTGCCATGTCATGACACCAAGCTAAGTTTCATGATTTTCATGCGTGTTTTGGATTTACAGGAATTAAAAAACCAAGCTTCTCAATGTTTCCAGCCGAGCCACGACGCCCAGATGTTTGAATTTTCCCATTTCTTGCATGGCACCTAGAAATTTACCCGAGGACACACATGTGATTTTTCAACCAACTTTGGTGCACTGGAGCATGTGCTTGTATTATAAATCTGAATTATGCACACAAAGGTGACACATTCCCTCTCAAAACCACGAGCCTTCTTGACAGAAGCTCCAGTTTGCAAGAAGCTTAGACAAAAACTTGTTCCTATTCGGCCAATTTTTTTACCACGGCATGGTAGTACCATGACATGACACCATGCCAAGTTTCATGATTTTCAAGCGTGTTTTGGATTTACAAGAATTTGAAAACCAAGTTTCTCAATGTTCTCGGTCAAGCCACGATGCCTAAATGTTTGAATTTCATTCCCATTTCTTGCATGGGACCTAGAAATTCACCCGAGGACACACATGTGATTTTTCAACCAACTTTGGTGCACGGGAGCATGTGCTTGTAGTTCAAATTTGAATTATGCACATTAAATGACCAGAAACTCAATTAATGTATAAAAAAGGCCAAATGAACCCAGAATAATTCCAAAATTTAACAGGGCACTCATGTAGTTCTATGTTGCCTCTGTAAAGAAACTCAAGGGGGGCAGCGTATATCGTTTCGCACTCAAAGGTGATACGTTCCCTTTCAGAACCATGAGCCTTCTTGAGAGAAGCTCCGGTTTGCAAGAAGCCTATACCAAAACTTGTTCCTATTCGCCCAATTTTTTTACCACAACATGGTAGTACCATTACATGACACCATGCCAAGTTTCATGATTTTCAAGCATGTTTTGGATTTGCAAGAATTTTAAAACCAAGTTTCTCAATGTTCCCGGCTGAGCCACAATGCCCAGATGTTTGATTTTCATTCCCATTTCTTGCATGGGACCTAGAAATTTACCCGAGGACACACATGTGATTTTTCAACCAACTTTGGTGAACGGGAGCATGTGCTTGTCGTTCAAATTTGAATTATGCACATTAAATGACCAGAAACTCAATTAATGTATAAAAAAGGCCAAACGAACCCGGAATAATTCCAAAATTTAACAGGGCACTCATGTAGTTCTATGTTGCCTCTGTAAAGAAACTCAAGAGGGGCAGCGTATATTGTTTTGCACTCAAAGGTGACACGTTCCCTCTCAGAACCATGAGCCTTCTTGAGAGAAGCTCCGGCTTGCAAGAAGCTTATACCAAAATTTGGTCCAAATCGGCCAATTTTTTACCACAGCATGTTAGTGCCATGACGTGACACCATGCCAAGTTTCATGATTTCCAGGCGAGATTTTGATTTACATGAATTTAAAAACCAAGTTTGTCGATGTTCTCGGCTGAGTCACGACGCCCAGATGTTTGAATTTCATTCCCATTTCTTGCATGGGACCTAGAAATTCACCCAAGGACACACATGTAATTTTTCAACCAACTTTGGTGCACGGGAGCATGTGCTTGCAGTTCAAATTTGGATTATGCACATTAAATGTCCAGAAACTCAATTAATGTATTAAAAAGGCCAAACGAACACAGAATAATTCCAAAGTTTAACAAGGCACTCATATAGTTCTATGTTGCCTCTATAAATAAAATCAAGGGGGAGGCACCGTATATCGTTTCACACACAAAGGTGACACGTTACCTCTCGGAACCACGAGGCTTGTTGAGAGAATCTCCGGTTTTGCAAGAAGCTCATACCAAAACTTGTCCCAATTCAGCCAAAAATTATACATATGAAAACAGGATTTAGATTATCCAGCACATCTCTCTACCTAGACCAATGTACTCTGATTTGAATTCAACATAAAATGGATACAAATATTTGAATTGGAGATCACATGGTACATGTAGTTCATAGTGAAATATGATTACTGATATATAGATGTTTTTTGTTATCAAGATAATATTTACATGATTTTATAACTTGACAACAATCATATTCAAATAAGGAAAATTGATCCAAAATTAGTCCATATGGTAGACGATAATATATATGTTCATAGGGTGGAGTAAAATGTTCATATATGATGGAAGACCAAAAATGTAGGACTACATCCATTATAAACCGCAAGGCACCTAATGATATATTCGAATTCAACATAACGTGGATTCAAAAATTGAAATTTGAGATCCTGGCATTTCTAATCATATAAAAAGGGACATGGCTCTTTCTTTTGGTGGGAATTGATTTGTTTTTTGTTGTTATTGAGGGAAGTGCGAATCGATTTGGTACTGTGTAGGGTAATCTTGTTCTCCTAAATTTTTTTACGTTTTTCTTGTAGTTTTTTCAATGACATTTATATGAATATAGTAAAAGGGGACATGACTCTCTTGTGTCTTGTATGAATTGTTTTTATGTACACGTTAAGTTTGTTCTGCCGAACAAGGAATCCATGCCTTGTTATCTAGAAATTTTCAAGCTCGAGTATCTTTTGTCTCATTTGCTTTGAAACTCCCGCCTCTTCAACCCACGCCGTGCCTTGTTATCCCGAAATTTCGACGCGCGTGAAATCTTCCTCCTCATCTGAAATTGGTCCCGTAGCCCAGACATGCGAAGTCCCCCTTCTACCCCTCAGCCAGAAATGTCGGCTCGACATCGCGGTGTCAAAACCGGTGGGGGTATGCTGGTAACTTACCGTACATTTCGGACAAGTGCGTCCCTAAGCCATGGCTCCTCCTACCTTCCCCTTTGTCCCCCCCTCCATTCGTACACCGAGGCCGCCAAAACCCGCGAAACCCCACGCTCCTCCATTGGCCTCCTGACCATCGCCCAGCCGGAGACTCTTCCCCGAGGACATCGTCCACCGCAACAGCTCACCGTCCCTCATCGACCACACCGGATGAGGATCCGCCATCGATCTTGTTGTCCCGCTGGATCAGCCGCCCTGTCCTCCACCTCCAAGGAGCTGCCCCGATGTTCGCCTCGTCTATCGCACCACCTCCATCCCCACAGCCCCGTCTTGACCTGCCCCACCGGAACTATAGCACCCTCACCAATTCCTCCAATGAATCCGAGGCCAACTCGGCGCCACCAAGGAGGTTATGCACTCACCGCTGCATTTTATCTTTTATTCGATCTCATGGGGCTACTGGTGCTCGATACCGAGCAGCCATGGCAGGTCTCCATCAACGGCGCCGTAGCCGTCCACTTCATCCACGGCGTCTCTCCCCCATGTTGTTGCTTTCCTCGGCGGCGACTTCCAAACCGGCACTAGCTACAACTACTTCGGCTCATGCTCGTGTTGCGGCTCTGTTCTTGCTGTCGGTCGCGCTGGTGCATTGGTCTTGCTTTCATTCATGTTGCTGCTCTACTCTGTTATTGTTGTCAGTCGAGCTGCTGCTCCGCTCTTGCTCTCATTCGTGCTGCTGCTCTGCTCTTGATCTTGCTCGCACTGCTGTTGCTGCTGCACGACCTCCGGCAGCTACAGGAGTTGCTGCTTTAGCACTCACTCACGATGCTACTGCACGACTTGCTCTCTGCTAGTGTGTTCCCTGCTCGAACATCTGCTGATTTAGATCACTGCTTCTCTACTACTAGTGCTCGAACACCCTAAACATCTATGCAATGCTCTGCTACTACACTACTAGGGAAAAGCCTATACACAAAAAGTTACTAGTAGCAAGGGTTAAAAACCCTCGCTACTGCTACTTACCAGTAGCGCAGGTTTTTAAACCTCGCTACTACTAAGTTAATAGCAGTAGCGCGGGTTTTTAACCCTCGCTACTACTAAGCGGTCTCTACCGTGCCCCCCGGGACATGCCATAGTAGTAGCGCGGGTTTTTAAGACCTCGCTACTACTAAGTTTGATAGCAGTAGCGTTGGTTTTTAGCCCTCGCTACTACTAAGTGGTGCCATAATAGTAGCGAGGGGTAAAAACCCGCGCTACTACTAAAGGTCCCATTTTCAAACTCTACCCCCCTTGGATCGCCTTTTCAGTTTTTAAAAATAAGAGAAAATGATGAAAATTTCAAAAAAATAAAAGAAAATAAGTTTCCCATGTGATATGTGGTCTAGTTGTTGGGAAAATTTGCAAATATGAATTTTGACTTTATTTACAAAATCTCTCGAGAATTTGTAAAAATGGGCATAACTTTTGCATAATAACTCGGATGAAAAAGTTTTTTATATGAAAATTCATCTACTCGAAAAGTTAATCCGAATTTAAGGCTAAACATGTTAAGAATTTACCTCATGTTGAAGAAATACATGGTCTTTATATACCACCTATTGAAGAAATGCATGGTCTTGATAACCCGTCACAGGTAGTAAAGGTAAATTCTCTCTATAGATATGATAAAGTTGAAATCCCGTCTACTAAGTTTGCTAGCCAATGTTTGGATGAATTTGATGACTTTATGGCTAGACAAGAAAATTTCAATGCTTATATTGGTAGATAATTAAAGAGTAATGCTTATAAGATTGGACATTTGAGTGATTATATGGCTAGAGTTAAAGGTGAACTTAAACTCATTAGCAAACATGCTTCTATGGTTAACACTCAAGCAGAACAAGTACTTAAAGCTCAAAATGATTTGCTTAATGAATTAAATAATAAACATGACTTTGTGCTGTTAGAGTGGCTACTAGGATGGGTAAAATGACTCAAGAACCCTAAGAGAATTGAGCAAGATTCTCAGAGAAATAATGTAGATGCACCTAGTCCTTCTAAAAAGAAGAAAAAGAAAAATGATAGGACTTTGCATACTTCTAGTGAACTTGTTGTAGACACACCTGAGAATCCCAATGATATTTCTATTTCTAATGCTGAAACACAATTTGGTGATGAACATGAAACTAGTGATAATGTTAATGATAATGTTCATGTTGACGCTCAACCTAGCAATAATAATGATGTAGAGATTGAACCTGCTGTTAATATTGATAACCCACAATCAAAGAATCAATGTTATGATAAGAGAGATTTTGTTGCTAGGAAGCACGGTAAAGAAAGAGAACCATGGGTTCAGAAACCCATGCCTTTTCCTCCTAAGCCATCCAATAAAAAGGACGACGAGGATTTTGAGCGCTTTGTTGAAATGATTAGACTTATCTTTTTGCGTATGCGTTTGACTGATATGCTTAAGGTGAATCCTTATGCTAAGTACATGAAATATATTATTACAAATAAAAGAAAGATACCGGAAGCTGAAATTTCCACCATGCTTGCTAATTATACTTTTAAAGATGGAATACCAAACTTGGAGATCCAGGAGTACCAACTATACCATGCTCCATTAAAAGAAACTATGTTAAAACTGTTGTATGTGATCTTGGAGCCGGTGTTAGTGTTATGCCTCTCTCTTTATATCGTAGACTTGAACGGAATAAATTGACACCTACTGAAATATCTTCGCCAATGGCTGATAAATCAACTGCTATACCTGTCGACATTTGTGAGGATGTGCCTGTTGTGGTTACAAACGTTACTATCTTAACGGACTTTGTTATTCTTGATATTCCCGAGGATGATAGTATGTCGATTATCCTTCGTAGACCCTTTTTGAATACTGCGAGGGCTGTTATTGATTGCAACAAAGGCAATGTCACTTTTCATGTTAATGGTAATGAGCATACGGTACACTTTCTGAGGAAACAACCTCAAGTTCACAGTATTAATTTTATTGGAAAAATTCCAACTATTATCATTGCAGGTTTTGAATTTCCTCTTCCTACTGTCAAGAAGAAATATGATATTCTTATTATTGGGGATGTTCATATCCCCGTAGAGGTAACCTAGTGTTATTCGAAATTTCTCCGGTTTCATGTTATTCAGAATGAGTTTGTTAACAAGACTTGATCAACCTTGTTAGCGGATTCCTTTTGATGAGCATGAGATGGATGAAGTTAGAAGGCACAACCTTTTGTACCCTCCTTTTACTTTCTGTTATTTAGATTAGATAAAATAAAAATAGTATTTTCTGTCTGTTTTTTGAATTATCCATGCAATAAAAAATACCCCGAAAATAAAAGTTCTACAAATGCCCTAAAAATTTAGTATGATTTTTTCTGGAATATTTGAGAATATCTGGCACTGAGAACACATCACGGGGAGCTGGCACGTGGCCACGAGGGTCCAAGGCGCGCCCACCCCTATAGGGCGCGCCCCCTGCCTCGTGGGCCCATGGTGGCCCCCCTCCACTTATTCCTGCACCCACACACTTATTCTTCCTCCCAAAAAAATCACCATCCGGCTCAAGCACGAGTTCTAGCTCATTTTGCTGCCATTTTCGATCTCCTTGCTCAAAGCTCCATTGACAAAACTACTTTGGGGGATTGTTCTTTGGTATGTGACTCCTCCAATGGTCCAATTAGTTTTTGTTCTAGTGCTTTATTCATTGCAAATTTTTGCTACCTAGGTGACGTTGTTCTTGAGCTTACATGTCAAATTTATATGGTCCCAAGTAGTTCTAATGCATGATATAGACTCTAGGCACTTGTGGGAGTACTTGCTATCAATATTGTTTAGTTTGGTTCACTTTTATTTTGAGTTACTAAAAATTTCAGAAATTTTTCAAAGGAAGAAATATGTCCAGGAAAATGTACCAAGGTGGTTCTTCAAGGAAGCAAGCACCCAGGATCGCAATACGTGAGCAGGACGATGAACCACCGAGGGTAGCTTATGTGCGGCCTTGTGAATGGTCGTTTGAGGAGTTTATGATTAAAGCAAGCATCAAGGATGAATGATGCATATATGCGTAATGCTGACCTTGAGGACTTCATGCAAGATAAGTGCCCTCAATACTACCATTTGACTGACTCCTTTGTGAGAAAATTTAAATTCACATCTTCGCGCAATTCTCAGAATGTCCTATTTGATCTTTATGATAATCATATACCATGGACTTAGAAGATTTTACTACTGCTTGTAAACTCCCACGGTGGGGCAGTGTTAATGAACCTCGTAAATCTGAATATAAAGACTTTCTTGCTAGTATCATTGTGATAGAATCTAGAGAAATAACACAAGCTACCATAGGGAGCATTCACTTTCCTGCTACATTATTTTGCTCTCTTCATAGGTAGATGCATTAACGATAAAGATGAAGCATGTCACATGTGTGTTCCTGATCTTTGTGTTCTCAAGAGTGTTATATTAGGTGATAAAAAATACAACTTGGGGGAAATTGTTGCACGTAGGTTGCATAATAATGGTTTAGATGGAGACTAGTTTCGAGGGATTTATGCAACCCGTGTGGCTAACTATCTTGGTATACATGTACATGAAAATGATAGGGAGTTGCCTCCCGCTTATTTAGATTATAATGCCATGGTTAATCATCATTTTCTTGAGAGGAACGAACATATCCTCCAGTATCGACTAATCTTTGACAGACGTCATGCTGTCCATATTACTCTCCCTGCTCCTGCCTTCTTTGATTATCAGGCAAAAGGAATATATGTTATTGTTGGAAATATGCCCTAGAGGCAATAATAAAAGGATTATTATTATATTTCCTTGTTCATGATAATTTTCTTTTATTCATGCTATCATTCTATTATCCGGAAATCATAATACACGTGTGAATACATAGAACGCAATATGTCCCTAGTGAGCCTCTAGTTGACTAGCTCGTTGATCAACAGATAGTCAGGGTTTCCTGACTATGGACATTAGATGTCGTTGATAACGGGATCACATCATTAGGAGAATGATGTGATGGACAAGACCCAATCCTAAGCATAGCACAAGATCATGTAGTTCGTTTGCTAGAGCTTTTCCAATGTCAAGTATCTTTTCCTTAGACCATGAGATCGTGTAACTCCCGAATACCGTAGGAGTGCTTTGGGTGTACCAAACGTCACAATGTAACTGGGTGATATAAAGGTGCACTACAGGTATCTCCGAAAGTGTCTGTTGGGTTGACACGGATCGAGACTGGGATTTGTCACTCCGTATGACGAAGAGGTATCTCTAGGCCCACTCGGTAATGCATCATCATAATGAGCTCAAAGTGACCAAGTGTCTGGTAACAGGATCATGCATTACGGTACGAGTAAAGTGACTTGCCAGTAACGAGACTGAACAAGGTATTGGGATACCGACGATCGAGTCTCGGGCAAGTAACGTACCGATTAACAAAGGGAGTTGTATACGGGGTTGATTGAATCCTCGACATCATGGTTCATCCGATGATATCATCGAGGAGCATGTGGGAGCCAACATGGGTATCCAGATCCCGATGTTGGTTATTAACCGGAGAGCCGTCTCGGTCATGTCTACGTGTCTCCCGAACCCGTAGGGTCTACACACTTAAGGTTCGGTGACGCTAGGGTTGTAGAGATATGAGTATGCAGCAAACCGAAAGTTGTTCGGAGTCCCGGATGAGATCCTAGACGTCACGAGGAGTTCCGGAATGGTCCGGAGGTAGAGAATTATATATAGGAAGTGCAGTTTCGGCCATCGGGAGAGTTTCGGGGGTCACCGGTATTGTACCGGGACCACCGGAAGGGTCCCGGGGGTCCACCGGGTGGGGCCACCTATCCCGGAGGGCCCCGTGGGCTGAAGTAGGGAGGGGACCAGCCCCTAGTGGGCTGGTGCGCCCCCCCCTTGGGCCCCCTGCGCCTAGGGTTGGAAACCCTAGGGTGGGGGCGCCTCCACTTGCCTTTGGGGGCACTCCACCCCCCTGGCCGCCGCCCCCCTTGGGAGATATCATCTCCAGGGCCGGCGCCCCCCCTGGGGGCCTATATAAAGGAGGGGGGAGGGAGGGCAGACGCACCCTGAAGTTTGGCGCCTCCCTCTCCCCTTGCTACACCTCCTCCTCCCGTAGTTGCTTGGTGAAGCCCTGCCGGAACTCTGCTACATCCACCACCATGCCGTCGTGCTGCTGGATCTTCATCAACCTCTCCTTCCCCTTGCTGGATCAAGAAGGAGGAGACGTCACGCTGACTGTACATGTGTTGAACGCGGAGGTGCCGTCCGTTCGGCGCTAGGATCTCCCGTGATTTGGATCACGACGAGTACGACTCCCTCCAGCCCGTTCTCTTGAACGCTTCCGCTCGCGATCTATAAGGGTATGTAGATGCACTCCCCTCTCTCGTTGCTAGATGAACTCATAGATTGATCTTGGTGAACGTAGAAATTTTTTTATTTATGCAACGTTCCCCAACAGTGGCATCATGAGCTAGGTCTATGCGTAGTTCTCTATTGCACGAGTAGAACTCAAATCTGTTGTGGGCATAGATGTTGTCAACTATCTTGCCACTACTAGTCTTATTTTGCTTCAACGGTATTGTGGGATGAAGCGGCCCGGACCGACCTTACACGTACGCTTACGTGAGACAGGTTCCACCGACTGACATGCACTAGTTGCATAAGGTGGCTAGCGGGTGTCTGTCTCTCCCACTTTAGTTGGAGCGGATTCGATGAAAAGGGTCCTTATGAAGGGTAAATAGAAGTTGACAAATCACATTGTGGCTTTTTTGTAGGTAAGAAAACGTTCTTGCTAGAACCCTATTGCAGCCACGTAAAAGATGCAACAACAATTAGAGGACGTCTAACTTGTTTTTGCAGCAATTGCATTGTGATGTGATATGGCCAAAAGTTGTGATGAATGATGAATGATATATTGTGATGTATGAGATCATGTTCTTGTAATAGGAATCACGACTTGCATGTCAATGAGTATGACAACCGGCAGGAGCCATAGGAGTTGTCTTAATTATTGTATGACCTGCGTGTCAATGATTTAACGCCATGTAATTACTTTACTTTATTGCTAAACCATTAGCCATAGTAGTAGAAGTGATAGTTGGCGAGCAACTTCATGGAGACACGATGATGGAGATCATGATGATGGAGATTATGGTGTCATGCCGGTGACGAAGATGATCATGGAGCCCCGAAGATGGAGATCAAAGGAGCTATATGATATTGGCCATATCATGTCACTACTATATAATTGCATGTGATGTTTATTATGTTTATGCATCTTGTTTACTTAGAACGACGGTAGTAAATAAGATGATCCCTTATAATAGTTTCAAGAAAGTGTTCTCCCTAACTGTGCACC
Source organism: Triticum dicoccoides (assembly GCF_002162155.2). NCBI lineage: Eukaryota > Viridiplantae > Streptophyta > Magnoliopsida > Poales > Poaceae > Triticum > Triticum dicoccoides. Next base: position 497,027,433 of record NC_041381.1, read on the forward strand.
ATTGCTAAAGTTCGTCATTTCTAAGCACCACATGATGATCGGGTGTGATAGATTCCTACGCTCACATACAACGGGTGTAAGACAGATTTACACATGCAAAACATTTAGGTTAAATTGACGAGCCTAGAATGTACAGACATGGCCTCGGAACACAGAGACCGAAAGGTCGAACATGAGTCGTATGGAAGATATGATCAACATGGAGATGTTCACCGATGATGACTAGTCCGTCTCACGTGATGATCGAACACCGCCTAGTCGACTCGGATCGTGTAACACTTAGATGACTAGAGGGATGTCAAATCTGAGTGGGAGTTCATTAAATAATTTGATTAGATGAACTTAATTATCATGAACTTAGTCTAAAACCTTTGCAAATATGTCTTGTAGATCAAATGGCCAACGCTCATGTCAACATGAACTTCAACGTGTTCCTAGAGAAAACCAAGCTAAAAGATGATGGCAGCAACTATACGGACTGGGTCCGGAACCTGAGGATCATCCTCATAGCTGCCAAGAAAGCATATGTCCTAGAAGGACCGCTAGGTGAAGCACCCATCCCAGAGAACCAAGACGTTATGAACGCTTGGCAGTCACGTGCTGATGATTACTCCCTCGTTCAGTGCGGCATGCTTTACAGCTTAGAACCGGGGCTCTAAAAGCTTTGAGCAACACGGAGCATATGAGATGTTCGAGGAGCTGAAAATGGTTTTCCAAGCTCATGCCCGGGTCGAGAGATATGAAGTCTCCGACAAGTTCTATAGTTGTAAGATGGAGGAAAATAGTTCTGTCAGTGAGCACATACTCAAAATGTCTGGGTTGCACAACCACCTGTCCCAGCTGGACATTAACCTCCCGGATGAGTCGGTCATTGACAGAATCCTTCAGTCACTCCCACCGAGCTACAAGAGCTTTGTGATGAACTACAATATGCAGGGGATGGTGAAAACTGTTCCTGAAGTATTTTCAACGCTGAAGTCAGCAGAGGTAGAAATCAAGAAAGAACATCAAGTGTTGATGGTCAATAAAACCACCAAGTTCAAGAAGGGCAAGGGTAAGAAGAACTTCAAGAAGGACGGCAAGGATGTTGCCGCACCCGGTAAGCCAGTTGCTGGGAAGAAGTCAAAGAATGGACCCAAGCCTGAGACTGAGTGCTTTTATTGCAAAGGGAAGGGTCACTGGAAGCGGAACTGCCCCAAATACTTAGCGGACAAGAAGGCCGGCAACACTAAAGGTATATTTGATATACATGTAATTGATGTGTACCTTACCAGTACTCGTAGTAACTCCTGGGTATTTGATACCGGTGTCGTTGCTCATATTTGTAACTCACAGCAGGAGCTGCGGAATAAGCGGAGACTGCCGAAGGACGAGGTGACGATGCGCATCGGGAATGGTTCCAAGGTCGATGTGATTGCCGTCGGCATGCTGCCTCTACATTTACCCACGGGATTAGTTTTAAACCTCAATAATTGTTATTTAGTGCCAAGTTTGAGCATGAACATTGTATCTGGATCTCGTTTAATACGAGATGGCTACTCATTTAAATCCGAGAATAATGGTTGTTCTATTTATATGAGAGATATGTTTTATGGTCATGCCCGATGGTTAATGGTTTATTCTTAATGAATCTCGAACGTAATGTTACACATATTCATAGTGTGAATACCAAAAGATGTAAAGTTGATAACGATAGTCCCACATATTTGTGGCACTGCCGCCTTGGTCACATTGGTGTCAAGCGCATAAAGAAGCTCCATGCTGATGGACTTTTAGAGTCTCTCGATTATGAATCATTCAACACATGCGAACCATGCCTCATGGGCAAAATGACCAAGACTCTGTTCTCCGGAACAATGGAGCGAGCAACCAACTTATTGGAAATAATACATACTGATGTGTGTGGTCCAATGAGCATTGAGGCTCACGGAGGATATCGTTATGTTCTCACTCTCACTGATGACTTGAGTAGATATGGGTATGTCTACTTGATGAAACACAAGTCTGAGACCTTTGAAAAGTTCAAGGAATTTCAGAATGAGGTAGAGAATCAACGTGACTGAAAGATAAAATTCTTACGATCAGATCATGGAGGAGAATATTTAAGTCACGAATTTGGTATGCACTTAAGAAAATGTGGAATCGTTTCACAACTCACGCCGCCTGGAACACCTCAGTGTAACGGTGTGTCCGAACGTCGTAATCGCACTCTATTGAATATGGTGCGATCTATGATGTCTCTTACCGATTTACCGCTATCATTTTGGGGATACGCTCTAGAGACAACTACATTCACTTTAAATAGGGCTCCATCTAAATCCGTTGAGACGACACCGTATGAATTATGGTTTGAGAAGAAACCTAAGCTGTCGTTTCTAAAAGTTTGGGGATGTGATGCTTATGTCAAGAAACTTCAACCTGAAAAGCTCGAACCCAAGTCGGAAAAATGCGTCTTCCACTACTAGGAAAAGGCCTACTAATGGCGCACCAGTTTTGCTTATTAATGACGCACTACCGGTGCGCCATTACTAGCACGCCACTAGTATTTTTTACTAATGGCGCACCACATAGAAGTGAGCCATTAGTAACATTTTTTTCCAAAAAAAAATTCAGAATTTTTTTTTCAATTTTTTTAATTTTTTTTCCAAAATTTTTAAAAAAAAATCATTTTTTTTTCTTAATCTCAGGTCACTATGGCTTAATCTCGGGTCAATATGCTTAATCTCGGGTCAAATCGCACTCCGTGGTCAAACTTCCCGAAAGGTCACCCATCCTTTTTTCCAGAATTTTTTTTTCAATTTTTTCAATTTTTTTTCCCAAATTTTTTTAAAAAAAAATCAATTTTTTTCTTAATCTCAGGTCACTATGGCTTAATCTCGGGTCAATATGCTTAATCTCGGTCACCCATCCTCACACTACTCCAGCCCAAGCACGCTTAACTTCAGAGTTCTATCCAACCCCAGCAACAGCTCACTTCGCAGGCACTTGTTGATATATCTAGCATATCAATCCTATTATACCTTGTTGATGTCTAGGACTTTGTTCATGTTCTTGACTATGATGAAATTTTGAAAAATATTTCAAACTTCCCGTCATATTACGTATCATTTTTTGAAAAACAATTCAAAAAAAAATCAAAACCAATTTTTTTTTCTATTACTAGTGGCGCACCACATCCATGGTACGCCACTAGTAAGTTTGAAATTTTTTGAATTTTTTTGCCTCTAGATCTTGAAAGCCCCGTAACTTTTTTTCTGTTAAGTTTTTGGGGATTTTGAAAATGTTTAACGAGGTTCCCAGAGAGATTTTGAAAAGTTATGCCCATTTTACAAATTTCCAGAGAGATTTTGCAAATAAAGTCGAAATTTATATTTGTAAATTTTCCCAACAACTAGACCACATATCACATGGGAAACTTATTTTCTTTTATTTTTTTGACATTTTTATCATTTTCTTTTAATTTTTTTTAAACTGAAAAGGCGGTCCACGGGGGGGGTGCATTCGGTGGAAGCTGGGCAAAATAGTAATGGCGCACCATGGGGTGGTGCGCCATTAGTAGTTAAACTAGTAATGGCGCACCATGGGGTGGTGTGCCATTAGTAGTTAAACTAGTAATGGTGCACCACACCCATGGTGCACCATTACTAGTTTTGAAAAAAAAAATTGAATTTTTTTTAAAAAAAATTTTGAAAAAAACTTAGTAATGGCACCAGTGGACAGTGCACCATTAGTAGTTAAAACTAGTAATGGCACACTGTCCACAGGTGCGCCATTACTAACAAATATTTTTTTATTTTTTTTTCAAAACTACTAATGGCGCACGGTGGGTGTGGTGCGCCATTACTATGTCAACTAGTAATGGCGCACCACTCCCACGGTGCGCCATTAGTAGTTTTAAAAAAATTAAAAAAATTACTAATGGCGCACCGTGGGATGTGGTGCGCCATTAGTATTTGCACACTAATGGCGCACCAACACATGGTGCGCCATTAGTATTTAGTAATGGCGCACCACATGTATAGTGCGCCATTAGTGTCCATCCTATCTATAGCCCTTTTCCTAGTAGTGTTCATAGGATACCCTAAGGAAACCATTGGGTATACCTTCTACTTAAGATCCGAGGGCAAGATCTTTGTTGCCAAGAACGGATCCTTTTTGGAAAAAGAGTTTCTCTTGAAAGGAGTAAGTGGGAGGAAAGTAGAACTCGATGAAGTACTACCTCTTGAACCAGAAAGTAGTGCAGCTCAGGAAAATGTTCCTGTGGTGCCTACACCGACTGGAGAGGAAATTAATGATGATGATCAAGGTACTTCGGATCAAGTTGCTACTGAACTTCGTAGGTCCACAAGGACACGTTCCACACCAGAATGGTATGGCAACCCTGTCCTGAAAATCATGTTATTAGACAACGGTGAACCTTCGAACTATGAAGAAGCAATGGCGGGCCCAGATTCCAACAAATGGCTTGAAGCCATGCAATCCGAGATAGAATCCATGTATGAAAACAAAGTATGGACTTTGACAGACTTGCCCAATGATCGGCGAGCGATAGAAAACAAATGGATCTTTAAGAAGAAGACGGATGCGGATGGTAATGTTACCATCTATAAAGCTCGACTTGTCGCTAAGGGTTATCGGCAAGTTCAAGGGGTTGACTATGATGAGACTTTCTCTCGCGTAGCGAAGCTGAAGTCCGTCTGAATCATGTTAGCAATTGCCGCATACTATGATTATGAGATATGGCAGATGGACGTCAAAACGGCATTCCTTAACGGACATCTTAAGGAAGAACTGTATATGATGCAGCCGGAAGGTTTTGTCGACCCTAAGAATGCTAACAAGGTATGCAAGCTCCAGCAATCCATTTATGGGCTGGTGCAAGCATCTCGGAGTTGGAACATTCGCTTTGATGAGATGATCAAAGCGTTTGGGTTTATGCAGACTTATGGAGAAGCCTGCGTTTACAAGAAAGTGAGTGGGAGCTCTGTAGCATTTCTCATATTATATGTAGATGACATACTTTTGATGGGAAATGAGATAGAACTTTTGGACAGCATTAAGGCCTACTTGAATAAGTGTTTTTCAATGAAGGACCTTGGAGAAGCTGCTTACATATTAGGCATCAAAATCTATAGGGATAGATCAAGACGCCTCATAGGTCTTTCACAAAGCACATACCTTGATAAGATATTGAAAAAGTTCAAAATGGATCAGTCCAAGAAAGGGTTCTTGCCTGTATTGCAAGGTGTGAAATTGAGCTCGGCTCAATGCCCGACCACGGCAGAAGATAAAGAAGAGATGAGTGTCATCCCCTATGCTTCAGCCATAGGATCTATTATGTATGCCATGCTATACACGAGACCTGATGTAAACCTTGCCGTAAGTTTGGTAGGAAGGTACCAAAGTAATCCCGGCAAGGAACACTAGACAGCGGTCAAGAATATCCTGAAGTACCTGAAAAGGACAAAGGACATGTTTCTCGTTTATGGAGGTGATGAAGAGCTCGTCGTAAAGGGTTACGTCGATGCTAGCTTCGACACAGATCTGGATGACTCTAAGTCACAAACCGGATACGTGTATATGTTGAATCGTGGAGCAGTAAGCTGGTGCAGTTGCAAGCAGAGCGTCGTGGCGGGATCTACATGTGAAGCGGAGTAAATGGCAGCCTCGGAGGCAGCGCATGAAGCAATATGGATGAAGGAGTTCATCACCGACCTAGGAGTCATACCCAATGCATCGGGGCCAATCACTCTCTTCTGTGACAACACTGGAGCTATTGCCCTTGCCAAGGAACCCAGGTTTCCCAAGAAGACCAGGCACATCAAGCGTCGTTTCAACTCCATCTGTGAAAATGTTCAAGATGGAGACATAGATATTTGCAAAGTACATACGGATCTGAATGTCGCAGATCCGTTGACTAAACCTCTTCCGCGAGCAAAACATGATCAACACCAGAACTCTATGGGTGTTCGATTCATCACAATGTAACTAGATTATTGACTCTAGTGCAAGTGGGAGACTGTTGGAAATATGCCCTAGAGGCAATAATAAAAGTAGTATTATTATATTTCCTTGTTCATGATAATTGTCTTTTATTCATGCTATAATTGTATTATCCGGAAATCGTAATACACGTGTGAATACATAGACCATAATATGTCCCTAGTGAGCCTCTAGTTGACTAGCTCGTTGATCAACAGATAGTCATGGTTTCCTGACTATGGACATTAGATGTCGTTGATAACGGGATCACATCATTATGAATGATGTCATGGACAAGACCCGATCCTAAGCATAGCACAAGATCGTGTAGTTCGTTTGCTAGAGCTTTTCCAATGTCAAGTATCTTTTCCTTAGACCATGAGATCGTGTAACTCCCGGATACCGTAGAAGTGCTTTGGGTGTACCAAACGTCACAACGTAACTGGGTGACTATAAAGGTGCACTACAGGTATCTCCGAAAGTGTCTGTTGGGTTGACACGGATCGAGACTGGGATTTGTCACTCCGTATGACGGAGAGGTATCTCTGGGCCCACTCGGTAATGCATCATCATAGTGAGCTCAAAGTGACCAAGTGTCTGGTCACGGGATCATGCATTATGGTACGAGTAAAGTGACTTGCCGGTAACGAGACTGAACGAGGTATTGGGATACCGATGATCGAGTCTCGGGGAAGAAACGTACCGATTGACAAAGGGAATTGTATACGGGGTTGATTGAATCCTAGACATCGTGGTTCATCCGATGAGATCATCGAGGAGCATGTGGGAGCCAACATGGGTATCCAGATCCCGCTGTTGGTTATTGACTGGAGAGCCGTCTCGGTCATGTCTACGTGTCTCCCGAACCCGTAGGGTCTACACACTTAAGGTTTGGTGATGCTAGGGTTGTAGAGATATGAGTATGCAGCAAACCTAAAGTTGTTCGGAGTCCCGGATGAGATCCCGGACGTCACGAGGAGTTCCGGAATGGTCCGGAGGTAGAGAATTATATATAGGAAGTGCAGTTTCGGCCATCGGGAGAGTTTCTGGGGTCACCGGTATTGTACCGGGACCACCGGAAGGGTCCTGGGGGTCCACCGGGTGGGGCCACCTATCCCGGAGGGCCTTGTGGGCTGAAGTAGGGACGGGACCAGCCCCTGGTGTGCTGGTGCGCCCCCCC
>NC_041381.1:497034915-497149346 GCF_002162155.2 Triticum dicoccoides
GGGGCCTATATAAAGGAGGAGGGAGGGAGGGCAGCCGCACCTTAAAGTCTTGGCTCCTCCCTCTCCTCTTGCTACACCTCCTCCTCCCGTAGTTGCTTGGTGAAGCCCTGCTGGAACTCTGTTGCATCCACCACCACGCCGTCGTGCTGCTGGATCTTCATCAACCTCTCCTTCCCCTTGCTGGATCAAGAAGGAGGAGACGTCACGCTGACCGTACGTGTGTTGAACGCGGAGGTGCCGTCCGTTCGGCGCTAGGATATCCGGTGATTTGGATCACGACGAGTACGACTCCCTCAACCCCGTTCTCTTGAACGCTTCCGCTCGCGATCTACAAGGGTATGTAGATGCACTCCCCTCTCTCGTTGCTAGATGAACTCATAGATTGATCTTGGTGAACGTAGAATTTTTTTTATTTTATGCAACGTTCCCCAACAGTTATCACCAGGGAGGAGGCGAACGAGTACGAGAGGAGGACGGAGGCAGCTCGCCGCCATGCTGCAGCTCATGAGGCAATGGCTGCTGCATCTCAGTACGACCCCATTTATAGCTTCGGATATCCGCCAGGCCATCCATGGGCATAGACCAACTTAGGCCAAAAGCCTAAGCTTGGGGGAGTACGTATTTCTCACTGACATTACATTCATATTCACACACTCATTCTAGTTGTCGGTGCTTATACTTTTTAATTGTACTATCCATGCTAGTTTATTTTCTTTCTCTAGGTTTCTTCTTGTGTGTTTAAATAATCTTAAGAAAAAACAAAAAAATAGTCCTAGCTTTTAGCTAGTTTACTTTCCATGCTGTAGTAGTAGTAATTAAAAGAAAACCCAAAAAGATTTCTCATTCTTCTTTTGCTTGTTGGGAGCTTTTCCGTGTAAATAGTTTCATTTCTTTTCTTTCCTTTGGGGTCGAGAGGAGAAGACCATGATGAAAATATTGAGTGGCTCTTATATGCATAATTGTTTATTTAACCAAGATCCCATATTACCTTGTCTTCTCCCTTGAATTGAATGCTTGCAGATTCCAGCTTAGTCCAATGCACGTGCACTATTATTATTATCCACACCGTTCAGTCGTGCAAGTGAAAGGCAATAATGACGATATATGATGGACTGATTGAGATGAGGGAAGCTGGTATGAACTCGACCTCTCTTGTTTTTGTAAATATGATTAGTACATCGTTCCTGATTCAGCCTATTATGAATAAACATGTTTGCAATGACAATTAGAGATTATAGTTGCTTATGCCATGCTTAATTAGCTAGGAGCTTATAATGGTTTACCTTGCGTGCCAACATGCTATTAAAATGGTTGTGATGTGGTATGATAGGGTGGTATCCTCCTTTGAATGATTCGAGTGGCTCGACTTGGCACATGTTCACACATGTAGTTGAAAAAAAATCAACATAGCCTTCACGATATTTATGTTCATGGTGGATTATATCCTACTCATGCTTGCACTTGGTGTTGATTAATTTTAATGCATCTTCATGGCTGTTGCCGCTCTCTAAGTTGGTCTCTTCCCAGTCTCTTGCTAGCCTTCACCTGTACTAAGCAGGAATACTGCTTGTGCATCGAAACTCCATAAACCCCAAAGTTATTCCATATGAGTCCACCACACCTTCCTATATGTGGTATCTACCTGCCGTTCCAAGTAAATTTGTATGTGCCAAACTCCAAACCTTCAAATGAAATTATGTTTTGTATGCTCGAATAGCTCATGTATCAACTAGGGTTGTCTATATCTTCCATGTTAGGCGGGTTATTCTCAAGAGGAGTGTACTCCGCTCCTCATTCACGAGAAAATGGCTGGTCACCGGGATGCCCAGACCCATGCTCAAATCAAATCAAAATAATTGCAAACAGAACTCCCCCGGGATTGTTGTTAGTTGGAGGCACCCGTTGTTTTGGGCAAGCTATGGATTGATGCTTGTTGGTGGTGGGGGAGCATAAACTTTACCATTCTGTTTGGGAACCGCCTATAATGTGTGTATCATGGAAGATATTGAGATCTCTTTGTTGTTATGTTGACAGTGAAAGTATACTGCCCAAAATGTTATTTACCTCTATTTCAAAATCGAGCCCCGGCACCTCTACAAATCCCTGCTTCCCTCTGCGAAGGGCCTATCTATTTACTTTTATGTTGAGTCATCACCCTCTTATTAAAAAGCACCCGCTTAAGAGCAACGCTGCCATTTGCATGCCTTACTATTAATTTATATTGGGTATGACTATGAATGGATCTCTTTTACCATGAATTACAATGTTTAGTCAGCCCTTGATCTTTAAAGGTGCTCTGCATTTATGTTTTGCGGTTTCAGAAAGGGCTAGCGAGATACCATCTTGTTATATCATATTATGATTGTTTTGAGAAAGTGTTGTCATCCGAGTTTTATTATTATTGCTCGCTAGTTGATTATGTCGTTGATATGAGTAAACATGAGACCTAGGTGTCATTGTGAATATGGTTAGTTCATAATATTAGATCTTGATGCTCAATGTGTAAGCATCTTCACCAAGGTCTTTCATTGAAAAACTTTTATTCAAGTATCCTTTTATGCTATCCAGAAATTCTATATCATTTCCAATCAATAATATGTCGTCTACATATAATATCAGAAATGCTAGAGAGCTCCCACTCACTTTCTTGTAAATACAGGCTTCTCCAAAAGTCTGTATGAAACCATAGGCTTTGATCACACTATCAAAGCGTTTATTCCAACTCCGAGAGGCTTGCACCAGTCCATAAATGGATCCTGGAGCTTGCACACTTTGTTAGCACCTTTAGGATTGACAAAACCTTCTGGTTGCATCATATACAACTCTTCTTCAATAAATTCATTAAGGAATGCAGTTTTGAAATCCATTTGCAAGATTTCATAAAATGTGGCAATTGCTAACATGATTCGGACGGACTTAAGCATCGATACGAGTGAGAAAATCTCATTGTATTCAACACCTTGAACTTGTCAAAAAACTTTTTTGCGACAAGTCGAGCTTTGTAGATAGTAACACTACTATCAGCGTCTGTCTTCCTCTCGAAGATCCATTTATTTTCTATGGATTGCTGATCATCGGTCAAGTCCACCAAAGTCCACACTTTGTTCTCATGCATGGATCTCATCTCAGATTTCATGGCCTCAAACCATTTCGTGGAATCTGGGCTCATCATCGCTTCCTCTTGGTTCGTAGGCTTATCATGGTCTAGTAACATGACTTCCAGAACAGGATTACCGTACCACTCTGGTGTGTACTGTACTTTGGAAGACCTATGAGGTTTTGTAGTAACTTAATATGAAGTTTCATGATCATCATCATTAGCTTCCTCACTAATTGGTGTAGGAATCACTGGAACTGATTTCTGTGATGAACTATTTTCCAATTCGGGAGAAGGTACTATTACCTCATCAAGTTCTACTTTTCTCCTATTCACTTCTTTCGAGAGAAACTCCTTCCCTAGAAAGGATCCATGTCGTGGTTCTAAGTCTGACAGTAGAATGGGGGGTAGGTATGGAGAGGCAAGATCCTAGCTATGGAGCAGTTGTATACGCAAGGGATTTACGAGTTCAGGCCCTTCTCAGAGGAAGTAATAGCCCTACGTCTCGGAGCCCAGAGGCGGTCGACTGGATTATGTGCGTATGAGTTACAGGGGTGCGAACCCTTTACACTGAGGAGGGGGTGGCTTATATAGTGTCTGCCAGACCCCTCCGGCCCTCAGTTATGCGGGGTTTAAAGTACATAAAGGATTGGCGTTACTGGTAATGCCCTACATAAAGTGTCATCATGGTAATAAAGACTACTTAATTACAAACCGTTTGGATACAGAGTGACTCTTAATCTCCTGGTGGTCGAGTGAGTCTTCGTGGTCGAATGCCTTCGAGTCCGTCGAGTGGAATCCCTCTTGGTCGACTAGAACGCTGTTTCTTCTGAAGATGTCCTTGGGGAGGGTCCTCTGGACAGGCCCATGACCCTACCCTAGGTACATGACTTCATCATTAGCCGCCGAATGGATCGAGGTTTGAATGAGGAAGGAGTTGATAATCTTTCCGACCTGTTTTTGTGTTCTGTGTATGTCTCGTCCTGGATCAATGACCCCTTTTTTATGGCATCAACTTTTCTTTCAGTCGCCTTGATCCATTCTTTTCTTCTGTCGAGTGAACTTTCGAACTTGGTGAACTTCCGAGCGACGGATCGTAGGAAATCTACCTTCTGACAGGTTGATCTGTTGTTAGCGGATTTTGTGGGATCCGAATTTTGGGAAGCGCGCGAAGCATGGTGGACGCGGTACTCGGATGGGATAAGGCGCGCGTGACTGTTTCGGGATTTGACAGGACCGCCCGGGCCTACTTGTCAGCCACTCGGAAGCGTCCCTATATAAGGTGTCGGGCGAGGGTTTTTGAAAAGTGCCTCTCCATTCCCCTTTCTGCCTTCTTCACCCCCGCCTGCTGCGCCCGCTTTTGCCTCCGCCCATCCACTCCTCGCGCGCTTCACCGGCGACGATGGTGAAGGAGAAGACGACGGCCTTGGAGTGAGAGAAGAAGGCGACAGCGACGGCGAAAGCGAAGGGAAGAGCAACAAGTCGGGGTGGATCTTCGTCGAGGTCTCGCCTGCCGCAAGGTTGGGTCCAAGGGGATTGGATCCGCTCGACCATCACCCAGGTGGATCTCAGCGACCTGGCCAATGAGGGACTGATCTCTCACGGGTCAGCAAGGCTTCCGGGGACCGAGTGGCAACCGCAGCCACTGGAGGGTGAGTGCGTTCTCCTAGCCACTCATGTAGATCGTGGATTCTCCCTGCCATCGAGTCTTTTCTTCCGAGGGTTTCTGAACTTCTTTGGGGCGCAACTCCACCGTTTCACTCCCAATTCCATTGCCTACCTCGCCGCCTTTGTGTCTCTCTGTGAAAACTTCCTGGGTTGTCGACCGCATTGGAGTCTCTTTAAGCACATATTCACTTGCCGCTCTCAGACGGTGAAAAAGGCGAGTCCGGATGACGATAGGACTAAAGTAATCCAGATGTGCGGGGGTCTTGGAATCCAAGTGAGGAGTAAGAACGCTTTTCCAGCCATGACCCTTCCCGAGTCGGTTAGAGGGTGGCAATCGACCTGGTTCTACTGCCAAGACGACTCGACACCGGGGCAGTCGACTGGTCTCCCTCCGTTCTCCATGGACCGAGTGAACAAGTCGTCTTCTCTGAAGGTGCTCCCGGAGGAGAAGGCTCAGGTAAAAATGTTGATGGAGCGTGTAGTCCAGCTCATTCGGGACGGAGTGACTGGCATGGACCTTCTGGAGGTTTTCCTTCAACGGCGTATTCAACCGCTCCAATACCGAGGCCACCCGATGTGGCTGTACTGCGGCACCGAAGATACCACTCGGGTCCATCCAGAGGCGGTCAATGACACCACACTGGAGAGGTGGATGGCTGCCATCACAGGGAATAAAGATAACCCTCGAGGGGCTAGGAGGATCCCACCACTCGACCATACCTACACACCGGACATGGTATGACCACTTATCCCCAGTTGTGATCTTGCTTTATTCATTCTGCTTCACTACAAATTGGTCGATTGACCTTTGTCTTGTTTTGTTGTCTGTCAGGCCACCACTAAGTTGTACTCGATGCCCAATGGAGTGCAAGCGCCGACTGAGGAGGAGGAAGGAAGTGGGGGCGAAAGCCCAGAGGAGTGGGATTCGGATGCTGATGACGATGATGAAGACGATGACTCTGATGAGGAGGAAGAGGAGGAGGAGGAGGAGGAGGAAGTTGCACCTCCTCGTTCGGAAAGACGCTCTAAGCTTGTCCATGATCCTGCAGCCGAGCATGGTAAGGGGGTTGCACCGGTCGCGCAGTCGACCAAGCGTCCTCGGACGACTTCTCCGGCGCCGACTGAAAAAGCTCTGAAGCAATCTCGAGTGGCGCCGTCGAAGCCGACGAAGGTCTTGCCGAAGATGAAGATGGTGATCCCCACTATCTCAGGGTAATAGTGTAACTTGAGTTTCCTTGTTTCACATGAATTTATTCTTGGCCGATTCGTGAGCTGACCGACTGACTTCTGGAGCTGCAGTGCTGCTACTTCTGATACCTCGGCCAGGGCTGAAGATCACGAGATGGAAGATGCTGTCACTTCAAAACCTGGTATGACTTTTGTAGTTCCGTCTTCAGTCGGTTGGCTCTTTGTCTTTAATTTCGACTCTTTTCTGTAGCTCCATCTAACGTCGTTATTGACCTTCCCGACGACAATGACGAGGAACCACTGAGGCAGAGGAGGAACAGGAAACGTCTGCTGGCAAGGAGACTCAGGACGTGCCAGCACCCGAGACGTTGGTCGTAGAGGGGGACAACATCACTCACCCTACCGTATCTTTTGCGGTGCCGCTGACGAGTGCTCACCCTTCATCGTCGAGTGCTGCTCAGCCTTCACTTTTCTCGACCCACCACGTCCCAGAAGACCAAGCCAGTGCTGCTAAAGAAGCAACAAGCCAGGCAGGGATCATGATGGAGCAAGTGAAGGCAATCCGAGACGCCAGTCAGGCGGCTTATGATGCCAGTTCAGCTCTTTAGAGCAATGTTCAGGTCAGTCGATCACCGCCTGTTCTGTTAGGATATGATATCTTAAAATCCTTCTTTCTAAAAATTTCAGTATCTGTCGTACACCCACTGGGTGTGTTGATTGACATTCCGGATTAGTGGGGGCACACTGAGTGCACCCACTGGGTGTAGTCCCCAAGGCTATGGTCGACTGCTGGCAGTCGACCATAGTCTTTATGTCTTAAGCTTTTTCTTTATTCGATCAGGTCGAATGGATTGATAAATCAGTGGGGGCACGCTGAGTGCACCCACTGGGTGTAGTCCTCGAGACTATGGTCGACTGCTAGCAGTCGACGACAGTCTGAAGATAACTTCTCTTTTTTTTGCTACTTGTTGGTCGACTGATCGACTCTAACTGATAGAACTAGTGGGGGCACGCTGAGTGCACCCACTGGGTGTAGTCCCCGAGACTATGGTCGAATGTTTATATTCGGCTGTAGTCTTAGAAATGATATGATTTTTCCTTAGTCACTCGGAAGTGAACTGTCTTTGACATTTGTCGATTGGTTCTTCGCAGAGCTTGCGGCTCGTTACACTGAGTTGGAGAACAAGCAAATTCAGCTCGATCTTGATCTGAAACTGGTCCAGGAGAACTTCACGAAGTCGAAGGAGGAAGCAAAAGGTATGTTTGGTGAGAACCTCGACGACTGCTTTTTTCCTCTCGTCCGTTTTAGAGTCTGATCTCACTGTGAGTTTGCAGACAAACTGAGGGATGCTCTAAAGAAGAAAGACCTTGACTTGGCTGAGATGCAGAAAGCGGCTTTAGAAAAGACCAAACTCGCAGATGAGAAGCTGGCTTCAATCACCAAGCTTGAAGAGGAAAATACCAATCTGAAAGCTGCTCTTGATGCGGCCAACAAGGAGGTTAGTCGACTGAAGAGTGACAAGATTGCCTTGAGTGACAAGGCCAGTGAGTTGGTGGGAAAGAAGAATGATCTGGAGGCTTATCTGGGAGGACTCACCAAAAAGCTATTCCTCATGCTTGAAGGTAATCTTTTGTATCAAATAGACATTTTAACTGTGATCTCTCCATCCGACTGCTGTCTTGACTCTGGGGTTGTGCTCGCAGAGTTCTGCCAGAACTTTGAAGAGGAGACTGGTCGACTGGAAATAAACCTGGATCCCATCAACTCTCCTGTGAAAGATGAAGTTGCCATGAATGTGCTCTGACTCGAATCTCGCATTGCTGATGTTGTTGACTATCTCGCAAGGCTGAAGGTCGCAACTTCCCGCATCGACACAACACTCTGGCCAAGAGAGACGCTTTAGAATGACCTTGAGTCTCTGATGACTCGACTGAACGAGGTTCCAAGTCGAGTGCAAGAATGGAAGAAGTCTTCTGCCAGATGCGGCGTGCATGTTGCTCTGTCTCTGGCCCGTGTTCACTGCAAGGAGGCGCAAGAGGACAAGCTGGCAGCCCTTAAGGTGGCTAATACCAAGAAGCATGATTTCTGATCTTTCATGGAGACCTTCATCGCCGCTGCCACTCGGATTGTAGATGGAATCGACTTGGATGAATTTGTTGCACCTTCCAGCCCTCCGCAGGAGGGGTAAAAAACTTCTGTGCTTGATACTTTAAATTTGCCTCGGTATGCCGAGTGATTTTTGTAACCGATAAACCTTAACAGGCTTAGCGCCCGAGCACTTTCGGTTCCGTTGGATGTTATCTGAACTTGGATTCGACATTGAATATGTTTGCATTTGGTTTGAGGTGTCTTTTGCAGGCTAGGATGAAGCGCTTGTTGCAATCGACTTGTTCCTCAACACACTTAGGCGAGCACTAGGCTGCAGCTAAGCCTCCGAGTGGGAGATCTGCTCTTCACTCGGTAGGATTTTCTAAAACTTAGACGAGCACTGGGCTGTAGCTAAGCCCCCGAGTGGGAGGTCTGCTCTCCACTCGGTAGGATTTTCAAAAACTTAGGCGAGCACTGGACTGCAGCTAAGGCCCCGAGTGGGAGGTCTGCTCTCCACTCGGTAGGATTTTCAAAACTTAGGCGAGCACTGGGCTGCAGCTAAGCCTCCGAGTGGGAGGTCTACTCTCCACTCGGTAGGATTTTCAAAAACTTAGGCGAGCACTGGGCTGCAGTTAAGCCTCCGAGTGGGAGGTCTGCTCTCCACTCGGTAGGATTTTCAAAAACTTAGGCGAGCACTAGGCTGCAGCTAAGCCCCCGAGTGGGAGGTCTGCTCTCCACTCGGTAGGGATTTCAAAAACTTAGGCGAGCACTGGGCTGCAGCTAAGCCTCTGAGTGGGGGTCTGCTCTCCACTCGATAGGATTTTTGCGGCATTTCTCTGAGCGAGAAGGCATCAATCGACCTCGTCCTCCTTGTGGAGGGCACATTATACTTGTGGCGTAGCTCGGAAGAAGAGGGTAGAAGTCGACCTGTACCTCGTCTTCCTTCCGGAGCGCATGTTATACTTGTGGCGTAGCTCGGAAGAAGAGGGTAGCAGTCGACCTGCACCTCGTCTTCCTTGCGGAGCACACGTTATACTTGTGGCATAGCTCGGAAGAAGAGGGTAGCAGTTGACCTACACCTCGTCTTCCTTGCGGAGCGCACGTTATACTTGTGGCGTAGCTCGGAAGAAGAGGGTAGCAGTCGACCTGCACCTCGTCTTCCTTGCGGAGCGCACGTTATACTTGTACTTAGGCGAGCGCTATGCTGCAGCTAAGCCCCCAAGTGGGAGGCTGGCTCACCACTTGGTAAGATTTTATTGAAACTTAGGCGAGTACTTGGACTGCAGCTAAGCCTCCGAGTGGGAGGCTGGCTCACCACTCGGTAGGATTTTCAGAAACTTAGGCGAGCACTAGGCTGCAGCTAAGCCTCCGAGTGGGAGGATGGCTCACCACTCGGTAGGATTTTCAGAAACTTAGGCGAGCACTGGGCTGCAGCTAAGCCCCCGAGTGGGAGGTCTGCTCACCACTCTGCAGGATTTTATTGAAACTTAGGCGAAACGGATTCGCGGCTAAGCCTCCGAGTGAAAGGCCGGCTCATCACTCGGTAGGATTTTTTTTTTTGAAAACTTAGGCGAAACGGATTCGCAACTAAGCCACCCGCTAGGGGGGGATTTTTTTGAACAAACAAAAGTGACAACAATCATTGGGAAAATTATAACACTATTGTCTTTTGAAAAATGAACTACAGAAGTACTTTTATTACATTTCCGAGTGCACACTTAAGTGTAAAAAGGGTGGAGCAGCTCCGCGTTCCAAGCTCGGGGCTTGTCGATCTGGTGCTCGACATTGTAAAGACAGTACGCCCCATTGTGGAAAACCTTGGTGATGATGAAGGGACCCTCCCAAGAAGGAGCGAGCTTGTGTGGTTTCTGTTGATCCACTCGGAGAACCAAATCTCCTTCCTAGAAGGCTCGACTCCTCATGTTTTCGGCGTGGAAGCGACGCAAGTCCTGCTGGTAAATGGTTGATCGGATCAAAGCCATCTCCCTTTCTTCCTCTAGAAGGTCGACTGCGTCCTGCCGGGCTTGTTCTGCTTCAGCTTCGGTGTAGAGCTCGACTCGGGGAGCGTTGTGAAGCAGGTCACTCGGCAAGACCGCTTCAGCTCCGTAGACTAAGAAGAACGGAGTTCTCCCAGTCGACTAGTTAGGCGTGGTCCTTAATCCCCAAAGTACTGACGGAAGTTCGTCAACCCATGCACCAGCTGCATGCTTGAGATCACGCATCAATCGGGGTTTCAACCCTTTGAGAATCAAGCCGTTGGCTCGTTCTGCCTGTCCATTCGACTGAGGATGAGCGACTGAAGCATAGTCGACTCGTGTGCCTTGAGATGTGCAGAAAGCTCTGAATTCTTTGGAATCGAAGTTTGACCCGTTGTCAGTGATGATGCTGTGCGGGACTCCATATCTGAATATCAATTCTCTGATGAAGCTGACAGCAGTACCGGCATCAAGGTTCTTGACGGGTTTAGCCTCAATCCACTTGGTGAACTTGTCGACTGCTACCAGCACATGGGTGAAACTGCTTCTGCCTGTTCTCAAGGGGCCAACCATATCCAACCCCCATACTGCGAAGGGCCAGACGAGTGGTATGGTCTTTAAAGCTGAGGCGGGCTTGTGTGGCATATTGGAGTAAAATTGACATCCCTCACACTTGTCGACTATCTCCTTTGCCATTTCATTCGCTCTTGGCTAGTAAAATCCGGCTCGGTATGCTTTGGCCACGATGGTCCGAGAGGACGCATGATGGCCACAGGTCCCCGAGTGGATTTGTCAAGGATTATTCGACCTTCTTCTGGCGTTATGCATTTCTGACCAACTCCAGTCGCGCTTTCTCTGTACAATTGTCCCCTTATCACAATAAAGGCTTTAGATCGGCGGACGATCTGTTGAGCCTCTTCTTCGTCCTCTAGGAGCTCTTTCCTTAAGATATACGTGATATATGGTACTGTCCAATCAGGAGTGATCAACAATGCTTCCATGATCAGGTCGACCACCGCTTGAACTTCAACTTCAGTCGGATCTGTGATACTCTTAGGCTGCGGAGCTTCTTCGGTAAAAGGATCTTCTTTGACTGATGGAGTATGGATATGCTCCAAGAACACATCACTGGGAATGGCTTCTCTCTTGGAACCTATCTTCGCCAAATCATCAGCCGCTTGATTCTTCAGTCGGGGTATATGGTGGAGCTCTAACCCTTCGAATTTCTTTTCAAGCTTCATCACTGCATTGCAGTATCCAATCATGGCTGGGCTTCTAACGTCCCACTCCTTCATCACCTGATTGACCACCAAATCTGAGTCGCCATAAACCATAAGGCGACGGACGCCGAGTGAAATGGCCATGCGCAACCCATACAAAAGTGCTTCATATTCTGCTTCATTATTGGAGGAATCAAAGTGGATCTGGAGCACATATCTGAGCTTATCTCCTCGGGGGGAAACCAAAACCACCCCAGCACCAGAACCATTTAACATCTTAGAGCCATCAAAGAACATGGTCCAATGCTCCGAGTGAACTTGAGTCGGTTGCTGTTGTTCAATCCACTCGGCAAGGAAATCTGCTATCGCCTGGGACTTAATGGCTTTCTTTGCCTCAAATTTGATATCAAGGGGAAGGAGTTCAATCGCCCATTTAGCCACTCGACCAGTTGCATCTCTGTTGTGCAGAATCTCTGACAGTGGTGCGTCGCTGACGACTAATGGAATGATCAGAGAAATAATGAGCAACCACGATATCATCCATGTACGCTTCCACATTCCGACTGATTTGAGTGAGTAAACACTTTTGAATCATCCTCATGGACGTGGCTCCGGCATTCTTGAGACCGAATGGCATGGTGACATAGTAGAAGCACCCGAATGGAGTGATGAAAGCTGTTTTGATCTCGTCGGGTCCATACAGACGGATCTGATGGTACCCGGAATAGGCGTCTAAAAAAGACAATCTCTCGCATCCCGCAGTCGAGTCGACAATTTGGTCGATGCGAGGGAGAGGAAAATGATCTTTCGGGCAGGCCCGATTGATATGTTTGAAATCAATGCACATGCGAAGTGACTTGTCCTTCTTGGGGACCATGACGACATTGGCGAGCCACTCGGAGTGGTATATCTCTCAGATAAACTCTGCTGCAAGGAGTCGAGCCACCTCCTCGCCAATAGATTTTCTCTTCTGAACAGCGGACCGTCGAAGATGTTCTTTGATAGGTTTTGCTTTTGAGTCGACTCTAAGGCGATGCTCAGCCAGCCCCCTGGGAACACCCAGCATGTCAGCAGGCTTCCATGCAAAGATGTCCCAGTTCTCACGGAGGAACTGGATGAGCGCTTCTTCCTATTTAGAGTCGAGTGTTGTGGAAATATGGGTCGGAGCTGCGCTGGGGTCAGTCGGGTGAATATGAACGGGCTTCGTCTCACCAAACGACTGGAATGCTGACTCTGTGGCGGGCTTCTTGGCCCGCAACAAATCACTCGGATCTGCATTTTTCTTGTATCCCTCCAGCTCTACCACTGTTATCTGGGCATCCGCAATCTTTGAGCCTTTCTGAAATCACTCTCCTGCCTTCTTACGGTTGCCAGTGATAGTGATCACACCTTTGGGGCCAGGCATCTTTAATTTGAGGTAGACATGACATGGTCGAGCCATGAACCGTGCATAAGCTGGTCTCCCCAAAATAGCATGGTAAGCGCTCTGGAAATCCACGACTTCAAATGTCAGCTTCTCTTTGCGGAAATGCTTTGAGTCGCCGAACACCACATCTAGAGCTATTTGGCCGAGTGACTCAGCCTTCTTTCTAGGAATGACTCCATGAAAACTCATGTTGCTAGAGCTGAGTCTGGACATCGGAATGCCCATTCCCTTTAGCGTCTCCGCATACAATATATTCAGCCCACTTCCACCATCCATCAGCACCTTCGTCAATCGAGTGCCTTCGACGACTGGGTCGACCACCAAAGCTTGCCTCCCAGGGGTGGCTATGTGAGTCGGGTGATCGGACTGGTCGAACATAATGGGAGTTTGAGACCATCTCAGATAGCTTGGTATCGCCGGGGCGACCATATTTACCTCATGGTTGATAACTTTCAATCGACTTTTGCTCTCCACATCAGCAAAAATCATCAGGGTGGAATTGACATGAGTATATCCTCCATCACTGTCCTCCTTGTCCTCAGCCTTGTCCGACTCCTTTTCTTTGTCCTTGGGCTGTTTTCCTTGAAACTGCTGGATTAAGAGCCGGCACTGGCGAGTGGTATGTTTCGGGTAGATGAAGTTACCCTCTTCGTCTTTCTTCGTGTGGATGTGACACGGCAGATCCATCACGTCATTTCCTTCCTTATCCTTCACCTTCTTGGGGTTCCAAGATCCTTTGGGCTTCCCTTTGAATTTGCCCTGAGTCACGGCCAGAGCCTCTCCAGGAGCAGCTAGCTCGGCTTTCCGCTTCTGCTTCCGATTGGAGTTTCCTTTTTCCGACTAACTCGGCTTATACTTGCCACTCCGGAGTCTGTCCTCTTCTTCACCGTTAGCGTATTTGGTGGCAATCTCCATCATTCGACTTAGGGTCATATCCCCGGTTCGACCAAACTTCAGACTTAACTCTCTATTCTTGACACCATCCTTGAAGGCACAGACCGCTTGATGATCAGACACATTCTCCACGGTATGATGCAAAGTGATCCATCTCTAGATGTAATCTCTCAGGGTTTCATTCGACTTTTGCACGCAGACTTGCAGCTCTGTCAATCCGGCCGGTCGATTGCAAGTTCCCTCGAACGTCCTGACGAACACTCGGGAAAGATCTTCCCAAGTGTAAATGCTGCTAGGAGCTAACTGATTCAACCACGCCCTGGCCGAACCCTCTAACATGAGTGGTAAATGCTTCATGGCCACCTCATCATTACCGCCGCCAATTTGTACCGCCACTCGGTAGTCTTCAAGCCAGGTTTCAGGCATAGACTCACCGGTGAACTTACTTACCCCAGTCGCCAACCTGAAGTTCGGGGGTATCACTACGGCTCTGATGGCTCTGCTAAAACATTCTGGACCTGAAACATGGACTTGGCTGCTAGTGGACGCATCTCTGTCATGGACACCTCGATGAGCTCTGTTTCGATCGACCAAACCTTGCACGATGATGGATCTCGCGTCAAAGCCTGGTTCCCTGGGGTTGACCGGAGCTCTTCGCCCAACACTGAGCTGGCGCATGTCATCTTGCTGCCGCGTAAGACCCACCCCTTGGGGGAGGAGTGGGCACTCGACGCCTATCATCACGATCAAATTGGTCATCATACTGGTCACGCCGACCTTCACGTCTCTCGCACCGCGGAGGCGATCTTGGGCTATGAGCCGACTGAACTGTATTCGCAGCGACGGATCGACTGTGAATCCTGTTGCGCAGCTGTGACACAGCTGAATTCTGATCTCCTGCGGCTCAGAGCAAATCCTTGATCTGCATCAAGCCTCTGCCAACCTCCGACTGAGAGGGCTGAATTGACTCTGCTATACGGGCTGCAGCTACTAAATTCTGAATCGGGGTTCGATATACCTGAGTTGGTTGCGGAAAGAGCTGACGTCGACTAGAGTCGGGTACTCGTTGCCACGCACGCTCGTCGAGTGCTCGCTGGAGGTTCTCCAGTCGAGTGCGTTCAGCCAAGTTGGCCAAATGCGCCTCTTCCAAGGCACGAGCCTCGGGAGTTTCTCCTGCAATGGGAGTATGCAGGGCATCCATGTTCCGCGGCAAAGATCTTCCCTTTGTAGAGAAGTGAGTGGCTCGGGTTGATATTCCTCGTGGGCCTGAGCGGGGTCACCTCCACCGTCTATCCCGTCGGTGCGGGGGAAGCCGGGAGGGCTACGAGGCCCATTGACCATCAGGACCTCCGCCGCTGGATCACTGCTGTCGCACTTGAATGCAGTCTCTACGGAGCCAGTTGACAGATCGAACAGGCCGTAGAGAGATTCGTCGGGCTCAATTGCCGCGACTTGGGTGGTGGCCGATTGGCGAGCTACTGCGTGTCTCACCCACCGCTGAAGCCTCGACCGACCAGAGCGCTTGCGCTGGCGGGAGACAGGGAGGGAGAACGGTACAGGAGTTGACCGATATGGAGTCGACGGTTGCCGCAGCAGGACGTCGCGGACACACGCCCGAAAATGCGTCGCACCGCGGACGAGGAGCGCGTCGATGTCGAGTGGAGCCTCCTGGAGCCAAGCGGAGTCGTCCGCAGTGAAAGTAAGCGCACCGAGACGGATCTCGCGGCCCTCGACCAGAACTCCGCCAAAAACCATGATGAAGGCAATCGGAAAAATTGCAACTTCTCCAAAAAGTCGCTAAGACACCGGCCCCAAGGTGGGCGCCAACTGTCGTGGTTCTAAGTCTGATAGTGGAATGGGGATAGGTATGGAGAGGCAAGATCCTAGCTATGGAGTAGTTGTATACGCAAGGGATTTACGAGTTCAGGCCCTTCTCAGAGGAAGTAACAGCCCTACGTCTCAGAGCCCGGAGGCGGTCGACTGGATTATGTGCGTATGAGTTACAGGGGTGCGAACCCTTTACACTGAGGAGAGGGGTGGCTTATATAGTGTCTGCCAGACCCCTCCGGCCCTCAGTTATGCGAGGTTTAAAGTACATAAAGGATTGGCGTTACTGGTAACGCCCTACATAAAGTGTCATCATGGTAATAAAGACTACTTAATTACAGACCGTTTGGATACAGAGTGACTCTTAATCTCCTGGTGGTCGAGTGAGTCTTCGTGGTCGAATGCCTTCGAGTCTGTCGAGTGGAATCCCTCTTGGTCGACTGGAACGCTGTTTCTTTTGAAGATGTCCTTGGGGAGGGTCCTCTGGACAGGCCCATGACCCTACCCTAGGTACATGACTTCATCAATCCATTCTTAGCAACGAATATTTTGCCTTTGGATCTGTGATTAGAAGGTGTACCCAACATTCTCCTTTGGGTATCCTATGAAGATGCATTTCTCCGATTTGGGTTCGAGCTTATCAGGTTGAAACTTTTTCACATAAGCATCGCAACTCCAAACTTTAAGAAACGACAGCTTAGGTTTATTGCTAAACCATAGTTCATACGGTGTCGTCTCAACGGATTTAGATGGTGCTCTATTTTAACGTGAATGCAGCTATCTCTAATGCATAACCCTAAAGTGATATTGGTAAATCGGTAAGAGACATCATTGATCGCACCATATCAAATAAAGTGCGGTTATGACGTTCAGATACACTGTTACGCTGTGATGTTCCAGGTGGCATGAGTTTGTGAAACTATTCCACATTATTTTAACTGAAGGCCAAACTCGTCACTCAAATATTCATCTCCACGATCAGATCGCAGAAACTTTATTTTCTTGTTACGATGATTTTCCACTTCACTCTGAAATTCTTTGAAACTTTCAACTATTTCAGACTTATGTTTCATCAAGTAGATATACCCATATCTGCTCAAATCATCTGTGAAGGTCAGAAAATAACGATACCTGCCACAAGCTTTAATACTCATTGGTCTGCATACATCAGTATGTATTATTTCCAACAAGTCAGTAGCTCGTTCCATTGTTCCGGAGAATGGAGTTTTAGTCATCTTGCCCAAAAGGCACGGTTCACAAGCATCAAATGATTCATAACCAAGTGATTCCGAAAATCCATCTTTATGGAGTTTTATTCATGCACTTTACACCGATATGACCCAAACGGCAGTGCCACAAATAAGTTGCACTATCATTATTAGCTTTGCATCTTTTGGCGTCAATATTTTGAATATGTGTATCACTACGATCGCGATCCAACAAACTATTTTCATTGGGTGTATGACCATTGAAGGTTTTATTCATGTAAACAAAACAACAATTA
Source organism: Triticum dicoccoides (assembly GCF_002162155.2). Lineage (NCBI taxonomy): Eukaryota > Viridiplantae > Streptophyta > Magnoliopsida > Poales > Poaceae > Triticum > Triticum dicoccoides. The sequence continues at coordinate 497,051,805 of NC_041381.1, forward strand.
TTCTCTGATCTTTAAATGAATGACCGTATTGCAATAAACATGATCAAATCATATTCATGCTCAACGCAAACGCCAAATAACATTTATTTAGGTTTAACACTAATCCCGAAAGTATAGGGAGTGTGTGATGATGATCATATCAATCTTGGAACTACTTCCAACACTCATCGTCACTTCCCCTCAATTAGTCTTTGTTTACTATGAACTCCAGATTCGAGTTACTAATCTTAGCAATCGAACAAGTATCAAATACTCAGGGGCTACTATAAACACTATTAAGGCACACATCAATAACCTGTATATCAAATATACCCTTGTTTACTTTGCCATCCTTCTTATCCACCAAATATTCAGGGCATTTCCTTTTCTAGTGATCATTTACATTGCAGTGAAAGCACTCAGTTTCAGGCTTTGGTCCGGCTTTGGGCTTCTTCGCGGGAGTGACAACTTGCTTGTCATTCTACTTGAAGTTCCCTTGCTTTTTCCTTTGCCCTTTTCTTGAAACTAGTGGTCTTGTCAATCATCAACACTTGATGCTCTTTCTTGATTTCTACCTTTGTCGATTTCAACATCACGAAGAGCTCGGGAATCATTTTCGCCATCCCTTGCATATTATAGTTCATCACGAAGTTCTAGTAACTTGGTGATGGTGACTAGAGAATTCTGTCAACCACTATCTTATCTGGAAGATTAACTTCCACTTGATTCAAGTGATTGAAGTATCCAGACAATCTGAGCACATGCTCACTAGTTGAGTGATTCTCCTCCATCTTTTAGCTATAGAACTTGTTGGAGACTTCATATCTCTCAACTCGGGTATTTGCTAGAAATATTAACTTCAACTTCTGGAACATCTCATATGGTCCATGACGTTCAAAACGTCTTTGAAGTCCTGATTCTAAGCCATTTAAGCATGGTGCACTAAACTATCAAGTAGTCATCATTTTGAGCTAGCCAAACGTTCATAACGTCTGCATCTGCTCCTGCAATAGGTTTGTCACCTAGCGGTGCATCGAGGACATAATTCTTCTGTGCAGCAATGAGGATAAACCTCAGATCACGGATCCAATCTGCATCATTGCTACTAACATCTTTCAACACAGTTTTCTCTAGGAACATATCAAAATAAACATATGAACGCAACAACGCAAGCTATTGATCTACAACATAATTTGCTAAATACTACCAAGACTAAGTTCACGATAAATTTAAGTTCAATTAATCATATTACTTAAGAACTCCCACTTAGACAGACATCTCTCTAGTCATCTAAGTGATCACGTGATCCAAATCAACTAAACCATGTCTGATCATCACGTGAGATGGAGTAGTTTTCAATGGTGAACATCACTATGTTGATCATATCTACTATATGATCCATGTTCGACCTTTCGGTCTCCGTGTTTCGAGGCCATATCTGTATATGCTAGGCTCGTCAAGTTTAACCTGAGTATTCCGCGTGTGCAACTGATTTGCACCCGTTGTATTTGAACGTAGAGCCTATCACACCCGATCATCACATGGTGTCTCAGCACGAAGGACTTTCACAACGGTGCATACTCAGGGAGAACACTTCTTGATAATTAGTGAGAGATCATCTTAAAATGCTACCGTCAATCAAAGCAAGATAAGATGCATAAAAGATAAACATCACATGCAATCAATATAAGTGATATGATATGGCCATCATCATCTTGTGCTTGTGATCTCCATCTCCGAAGCATCGTTGTGATCACCATCGTCACCGGCGCGACACCTTGATCTCCATCGTAGCATCATTGTTGTTTCGCCATCTATTGCTTCTACGACTATCGCTACCGCTTAATGATAAAGTAAAGCAATTATAGGGCGCTTGCATTTCATACAATAAAGCGACAACCATATGGCTCCTGCCAGTTGCCGATAACTCGGTTACAAAACATGATCATCTCATACAATAAAATATAACATCACGTCTTGACCATATCACATCACAACATGCCCTGCAAAAACAAGTTAGACATCCTCTACTTTGTTGTTGCAAATTTTACGTGGCTGTTACGGGCTGAGGAAGAACCATTCTTACCTACGCATCAAAACCACAACGATAGTTCGTCAAGTTAGTGTTGTTTTAACCATCGCAAGGACCGGGCGTAGCCACACTCGGTTCAACTAAAGTTGGAGAAACAGACACCCGCCAGCCACCTGTGTGCAAAGCACTGTTGGAAATATGCCCCAGAGGCAATAATAAATTAGTTATTATTACTATATTTCCTTTTTCATGATAATCGTTTATTATCCATGCTATAATTGTATTGACAGGAAACTCAGATACATGTGTGGATACATAGACAACACTATGTCCCTAGTGAGCCTCTAGTTGACTAGCTCGTTGATCAATAGATGGTTACGGTTTCCTGACCATGGACATTGGATGTCGTTGATAACGGGATCACATCATTAGGAGAATGATGTGATGGACAAGACCCAATCCTAAGCCTAGCACAAAGATCATGTAGTTCGTATGCTGTAGCTTTTCTAATGTCAAGTATCATTTCCTTAGACCATGAGATTGTGCAACTCCCAGATACCGTAGGAATGCTTTGGGTGTACCAAACGTCACAACGTAACTAGGTGGCTATAAAGGTACACTGCGGGTATCTTCGAAAGTGTCTGTTGGGTTGGCACGAATCGAGACTGGGATTTGTCACTCCGTGTGATGGAGAGGTATCTCTGGGCCCACTCGGTAGTACATCAGCATAATGTGCACAATGTGACCAAGGGGTTGATCACGGGATGATGTGTTACGGAATGAGTAAAGAGACTTGCCGGTAACAAGATTGAACAAGGTATCGGGATACCGACGATCGAATCTCGGGCAAGTACTATACCGCTAGACAAAGGGAATTGAATACGGGATTGGTTGAATCCTCAACATCGTGGTTCATCCGATGAGATCATCGTGGAACATGTGGGAGCCAACATGGGTATCCATATCCCGCTGTTGGTTATTGGTTGGAGAGTTGTCTCGGTCATGTCTACGTGTCTCCCGAACCCGTAGGGTCTACACACTTAAGGTTCGATGACGCTAGGGTTATAGGGAATAGATATACGTGGTTACAGAATGTTGTTCGGAGTCCAGGATGAGATCTCGGACATCACGAGGAGTTCCGGAATGGTCCGGAGGTAAAGATTTATATATGGGAAGTCCTGTTTTGGTCACCGGAAAAGTTTCGGGTGTTATCGGTAATGTACCGGGACCACCGGGAGGGTCCCGGGGCTCCACCAATTGGAGCCACTGGCCCCAGAGGGCTGCGTGGGCCAAGTGTGGGAGGGGACCAGCCCCAGGTGGGCTGGTGCGCCCCCCCCCCCCCACAAGGGCCCAATGCGCCTAGGGTTTGGGGAGGGGGCTCCTTCACCTTGCTTGGGGGGCAAGTTTCCCCCTCTCCCCCCTTTGGCCGCCACCCTAGATGGGTTTTGGGGCAACCGCACCCCTTTGGGTGGGAACCCTAAGGGGGGTGCAGCCCCCTCCCTCTCCCCTATATATACTTGAGGTTTTGGGGCTGCCACACATAAGGTTTTCCACCTCTCCTTGGCGCAGCCCTACCTCTCTTTCTCCTCTTCTCCCGCGGTGCTTGGCGAAGCCCTGCAGGATTGCCACGCTCCTCCATCACCACCATGCCATTGTGCTGCTGCTAGACGGAGTCTTCCCCAACCACTCCCTCTCTCCTTGCTAGATCAAGGCGTGGGAGACGTCACCGGGCTGCACGTGTGTTGAACGCGGAGGTGCCGTCCGTTCAGCACTAGGATCTTCGGTGATTTGGATCACGACGAGTACGACTCCTTCAACCCCGTTCTCTTGAACACTTTCGCTTAGCGATCTACAAGGGTATGTAGATGCACTCTCCTCTCTCTCTCGTTGCTAGTCTCTCCATAGATATATCTTGGTGACTCGTAGGAAAATTTTGAATTTCTGCTACGTTCCCCAACAATGGTGTCAGAGCCAGGTTTATTCATAGTTTCTATGCACGAGTAGAACACAAGTTGTTGTGGGCATTGATTTTGTTCAATATTCTTGCCGTTACTAGTCCAATCTTGTTTCGGTGGTATTGTGGGTTGAAGCGGCCTGAACCGACCTTACACGTACACTTACGTGAGACAGGTTCCACCGACTGACATGCACTTGTTGCATAAGGTGGCTAGCGGGTGCCAGTCTCTCCCACTTTAGTCGGATTGGATTCGATGAAAAGGGTCCTTATGAAGGGTAAATAGCAATTGACATATCATGTTGTGGTTTTTGCGTAGGTAAGAAACGTTCTTGCTAGAGACCCATAGCAGCCACGTAAAACATGCAAACAACAATTAGAGGACGTCTAACTTGTTTTTGCAGGGTATGCTATGTGATGTGATATGGCCAAAAGAATGTGATGAATGATATTTGGTGTATAAGATTGATCATGTTCTTGTAATAGGAATCACGACTTGCATGTCGATGAGTATGACAACCGGCAGGAGCCATAGGAGTTGTCTTAATTTATTGTATGACCTGCGTGTCAATGAACAACGCCATGTAATTACTTTACTTTATTGCTAAACCGTTAGCCATAGTAGTAGAAGTAATAGTTGGCGAGACAACTTCATGGAGACACGATGATGGAGATCATGATGATGGAGATCATGGTGTCATGCCGGTGATGATGATAATCATGGAGCCCCGAAGATGGAGATCAAAAGGAGCAAAATGATATTGGCCATATCATGTCACTTCTGATTGCATGTGATGTTTATCATGTTTATGCATCTTATTTGCTTAGAACAACGGTAGTAAATAAGATGATCCCTCATTAAAATTTCAAGAAAGTGTTCCCCCTAACTATGCACCGTTGTGAAAGTTCGTTGTTTCGAAGCACCACATGATGATCGGGTGTGATAGATTCTAACGTTCACATACAACAGGTGTAAGCCAGATTTACACACGCGGAACACTTAGGTTAACCTGACGAGCCTAGCATGTACAGACATGGCCTCGGAACACAAGAGACCGAAAGGTCGAGCATGAGTCGTATGGTAGATACGATCAACATGAAGATGTTCACCGATGATGACTAGTCCGTCTCACGTGATGATCGGACACGGCCTAGTTGACTCGGATCATGTAATCACTTAGATGACAAGAGGGATGTCTATCTGAGTGGGAGTTCATGAGATGAACTTAATTATCCTGAACATAGTTAAAAGGTTTTTGCAAATTATGTCATAAGCTCACGCTTTAGTTCTACTGTTTAGATATGTTCCTAGAGAAAATTTAGTTGAAAGTTGATAGTAGAGATTATGCGGACTAGGTCCGTAAACTGAGGATTGTCCTTGTTGCTTGGAAGAAGGCTTATGTCCTTAATGCACCGCTCAGTGTGCTGAACCTCGAACATCGTCTGTGGATGTTGCGAACATCTGACACACACGTTTTGATAACTACGTGATAGTTCAGTAATGTTAAACGGTTTAGAGTTGAGGCACCGAAGACGATTTCGAAACATCGCAGAACATATGAGATGTGCCAAGAGCTGAAATTGGGATTTCAGGCTCGTGCCCACGTCAAGAGGTGTAAGACCTCCGACGAGTTTCTTAGCCTGCAAATAAGGGAGAAAAGCTCAATCGTTGAGCTTGTGCTCAGATTGTCTGAGTACAACAATCACTTGAATCGAGTGGGAGTTAATCTTCCAGATGAGATAGTGATGTTTCTCCAAAGTCATTTCCACCAAGCTACTAGAGCTTCGTGATGAACTATAACATATCAGGGATAGATATGATGATCCTTGAGCTATTCGCGATGTTTGACACCGCGAAAGTAGAAGTCAAGTAGGAGCATCAATTGTTGATGGTTAGTAAAACCATTAGTTTCAAGAAGGGCAAGGGCAAGAAGGGATACTTCATGAAACGGCAAATCAGTTGCTGCTCTAGTGAAGAAACCCAAGGTTGAACCCAAACCCGAGACTAAGTGCTTCTGAAATAAGGGGAACGGTCACTGAAGCAGAACTACCCTAGATACTTGGTAGATGAGAAGGCTGGCAAGGTCGATAGAAGTATATTGGATATACATTATGTTAATGTGTACTTTACTAGTACTCCTAGTAGCACCAGGGTATTAGATACCGGTTCGGTTGTTAGTGTTAGTAACTCGAAATAAAAGCTACGGAATAAACGGAGACTAGCTAAAGGTGAGCTGGCGATATGTATTGGAAGTTTTTTCCAAGCTTGATGTGATCAAGCATCGCACGCTCCCTCTACCATCGAGATTGGTGTTAAACCTAAATAATTGTTATTTGGTGTTTGCGTTGAGCATAGACATGATTGGATTATGTCTATCGCAATACGGTTATTCATTTAAGGAGAATAATGGTTACTCTGTTTATTTGAATAATACCTTCAATGGTCTTGCACCTAAAATGAATGTTTTATTGAATCTCGATCATAGTGATACACATGTTCATGCCAAAAGATATAAGATAGTAATGATAGTACCACCTACTTGTGGCACTGCCATGTAAGTCATATTGGTATAAAACGCATGAAGAAGCTCCATGTTGATGGATCTTTGGACTCACTCATTGTTGAAAAGTTTGAGACATGCGAACCATGTCTATTGGTGTATATGCATGAAGAAACTCCATGCAAATGGACCGTTTGGACTCACTTGATTTTGAATCACTTGAGACATGCAAATCATACCACATGGGCAAGATGACTGAAAGCCTCGTTTTCAGTAAAATGGAACAAGAAAGCAACTTGTTGGAAGTAATACATTTTGATGTGTGCAGTCCAATGAGTGTTGAGGCACGCAGTGGATATCATTATGTTCTTACTTCACGGATGATTTGAGTAGATACTGAGTATATTTACTTGATGAAACACAAGTCTGAATTATTGAATGGTTCAAGTAATTTCAGAGTGAAGTTGAAGATCATCGTGACAAGAGGATAAAATGTCTATGATATGATCATAGAGATGAGTATCTGAGTTACGAGCTTTGGCACGCAATTAAGACATTGTGGAAATTGTTTCACAATTAATACCGCCTAGAACACCATAGTGTGATGGTGTGTCCGAACATCATAGTTGCATCCTATTGGATATGGTGCGTACCATGATGTCTCTTATCGAATTACCACTACCGTTCATGGGTTAGGCATTAGAGACAACCGCACTCACTTTAATAGGGCACCACATAATTCCGTTGAGATGACACCATTTGAACTATGGTTTGGAGAAACCTAAGTTGTCATTTCTTAAAAGTTTGGGGCTGCGACGCTTATGTGAAAAAAAATTAGGTTGATAAGCTCGAACCCAGAGGGGATAAAATGCATCTTCATAGGACACCAAAAAGTTGGGTATACCTCCTAATTCGGATCCAAAAGCAATAGGGATTGTTTCTTGAATCGGGTCCTTTATCGAGGAAAAGTTTGTCTCGGAAAGTTGAGTGGGAGGATGGTGGAGACTTGATATGGTTACTGAACCGTCACTACAACTAGTGTGTAGCGGGGCACGGGAAGTTGTTCCTGTGGCACCTACACCAATTGAAGTGGAAGCTGATGATAGTGATCATGAAGCCTCGGATCAAGTCACTGCCGAACCTCGTAGAATGACAAGGACGCGTACTACTTCAGAGTGGTACGGTAATCCTGTCTTGGAGGTCATGTTGCTATACAACAATGAACCTACGAGCTATGGAGAAACGATGGTGGGCCCGGATTCCGACAAATGGCTCGAGGCCATAAAATCCAAGAGAGGATCCATGTATGAAAACAAAGTGTAGACTTCAGCAGAACTACCCGATGGTCGTAAGGCTGTTGAGTACAGATGGATTTTAGAAGGAAGACAGACAATGATGGTAAGTGTCACCATTAAGAAAGCTCGACTTGTCGTTAAGATATTTTTCGACAAGTTCAAGGAGTTGACTACGATGAGACTTTCTCACTCGTAGAGATGCTAAGAGTCTGTTGGAATTGGATTAGCGGTTACTGCATTATTTATGAAATCTTGCAGATAGGATGTCAAAAACATCGTTTCCTCGACGATTTTCTTGAGGAAAGTTTGTATGAGATACAACCAGAAGGTTTTGTCAATCCTGAAAGACGCTAACAAGTATGCAAAGCTCCAGCAATCCTTCTAAGGACTGGAGTAAGCATCTCGGAGTTGGAATCTACGCTTTGATAAGATGATCAAAGATTTTGGGTTTATACAAAGTTTATGAGAAACTTGTATTTCCAAAGAAGTGAGTGGGAGCACTACAACATTTTTGATAAGTATATGTTATTGACATATCGTTGATCAGAAATGATGTAGAATTTCTAGAAAGCATATAGGGTTATTTGAAAAGTGTTTTTCAATAGAACACCTGGATTAAGCTGCTTGAACATTGAGCATCAAGATCTATAAGGATAGATCAAAACGCTTAATGGTACTTTCAAATGAGCACATACCTTGACATGATCTTGAAGGTGTTCAAGATGGATCAGTCAAAGAAGGAGTTCTTGCCTGAGTTGTAAGGTATGAAGTTAAGACTTAAAGCTCGACCACGGCAGAAGAGAAAGAAAGGACGAAGGTCGTCCCCTATGCTTTAGACATAGGCTCTACAGTATGCTATGCTAAGTACCGCACCTGATGTGTGCCTTGCCACATGTCTGGCAAGAGGGTACAAAGGTGGTCAAGGAGTGGATCACCAGACAGCAGTCAAAATTGTCCTTGGAGTAATAAGGACATGTTTCTCGATTATGGAGGTGATAAAGAGTTCGACGTAAAGGGTTACGTCGATGCAAGCTTTAACACCTCTGAATGACTCTGAGTAGCAAACCGGATACGTATAGTGGAGCAACCATTTGGAATAGCTCCAAGTGGAGCATGGAAGCAGCATTTACAATATGACCTAGAGATTTGTGAAGTACATACGGATCTGAATGTTGCAGACCCGTTGACTAAAACCTCTCTCACAAGCAAAACATGATCAAACCCCAGAACTCATTGAGTCTTAATCACATGATGATGTGAACTAGTTTAGTGACATTAGTAAACTCTTTGGATGTTAGTCACGTGGCGATGTGACATGTGAGTGTTAATCACATGGCAATGTGAACTAGATTATTGACTCTGGTGCAAGTGGGAGACTGTTGGAAATATGCCCTAGAGGCAATAATAAATTAGTTATTATTACTATATTTCCTTGTTCATGATAATCGTTTATTATCTATGCTATAATTGTATTGACAGGAAACTCAAATACATGTGTGGATACATAGACAACACTATGTCCCTAGTGAGCCTCTAGTTGACTAGCTCGTTGATCAATAGATGGTTACGGTTTCCTGACCATGGACATTGGATGTCGTTGATAACGGGATCACATCATTAGGAGAATGATGTGATGGACAAGACCCAATCCTAAGCCTAGCACAAAGATCATGTAGTTCATATGCTATAGCTTTTCTAATGTCAAGTATCATTTCCTTAGACCATGAGATTGTGCAACTCCCGGATACCGTAGGAATGCTTTGGGTGTACTAAACATCACAACATAACTGGGTGGCTATAAAGGTACACTACGGGTATCTCCGAAAGTGTCTGTTGGGTTGGCATGAATCGAGACTGGGATTTGTCACTCCGTGTGACGGAGAGGTATCTCTGGGCCCACTCGATAGGACATCATCATAATGTGCACAATGTGACCAAGGGGTTGATCATGGGATGATGTGTTACGAAACGAGTAAAGAGACTTGCTGGTAACGAGATTGAACAAGGTATCGGGATACCGACGATCGAATCTCGGGCAAGTACTATACCGCTAGACAAAGGGAATTGAATACGGGATTGATTGAATCCTTGACATCATGGTTCATCCGATGAGATCATCGTGGAACATGTGGGAGCCACCATGGGTATCTAGATCCCGATGTTGGTTATTGGCCGGAGAGTTGTCTCGGTCATGTCTACGTGTCTCCCGAACCTGTAGGGTCTACACACTTAAGGTTCGATGACGCTAGGGTTATAGGGAATAGATATACGTGGTTACCGAATGTTTTTCAGAGTCCTGGATGAGATCCCGGACATCACGAGGAGTTCCGGAATGGTCCGGAGGTAAAGATTTATATATGGGAAGTCCTGTTTTGGTCACCGGAAAAGTTTTGGGTGTTATCGGTAATGTACCGGGACCACCGGGAGGGTCCCGGGGGTCCACCAAGTGGGGCCACTGGACCCAGAGGGCTGCGTGGGCCAGGTGTGGGAGGGGACCAGCCCCAGGTGGGCTGGTGCGCCCCCACAAGGGCCCAAGGCGCCTAGTGTTTGGGGAGGGGGCTCCTCCACCTTGCTTGGGGGGCAAGTTTCCCCCTCTCCCCCCTTTGGCCGCCACCCTAGATGGGTTTTGGGGCAGCCGCACCCCTTGGGGTGGGAACCCTAAGGGGGGCGCAGCCCCCTCCCTCTCCCCTATATATACTTGAGGTTTTGGGGCTGCCACACATAAGGTTTTCCACCTCTCCCTGGCGCAGCCCTACCTCTGTTTCTCCTCTTCTCCCACGGTGCTTGGCGAAGCCCTGCAGGATTGCCATGCTCCTCCATCACCACCATGTCGCTGTGCTGCTGCTGGACGGAGTCTTCCCCAACCTCTCCCTCTCTCCTTGCTGGATCAAGGCGTGGGAGACGTCACTAGGCTGCACGTGTGTTGAACGCGGAGGTGCCGTCCGCTCGGCACTAGGATCTCCGGTGATTTGGATCACGACGAGTACGACTCCTTCAACCCCGTTCTCTTGAATGCTTCCGCTTAGCGATCTACAAGGGTATGTAGATGCACTCTCCTCTCTCTCGTTTCTAGTCTCTCCATAGATAGATCTTGGTGACTCGTGGGAAAATTTTGAATTTCTGCTACGTTCCCCAACAAGCACGTCGGTAGAACTAGTCTCACGTAAGCGTACGCATAATGTCGGTCCGGGCCGCTTCATCCAACAATATCGCCGAACCAAAGTATGACATGTCGATAAGCAGTATGACTTGTATCGCCCACAACTCACTTGTGTTCTACTCGTGCATATAACATCTACGCATAAAACCTGGCTCGGATGCCACTGTTGGGGAATGTAGTGATTTCAAAAAAAAAATCTAAGCACACGCAAGATCATGGTGATGCATAGCAACGAGAGGGGAGAGTGTTGTCCACGTACCCTTGTAGACCGAAAGTGGAAGCGTTAGAACAACGCGGTTGATTTAGTCGTACGTCTTCACGGCCCGACCGATCAAGCACCGAAACTATGGCACCTCCGAGTTCTAGCACACGTTCAGCTCAATGATGTCCCTCGAACTCCGATCAGTTGAGTGTCGAGGGAGAGTTCCGTCAGCACGACGGCATGGTGACAATCTTGATGTTCTACCATCGCAGGGCTTCGTCTAAGCACCGCTACAATATTATCGAGGAGGACTATGGTGGAGGGGGGCACCGCACACGGCTAAGAGATCAAGAGATCAATTGTTGTGTCTACAGGTGCCCCCCTCCTCCGTATATAAAGGGGGGAGGAGAGGGCCGGCCAAGGGAAGGAGATGCGCCCAAGGGGGGCAATCCTACTCCAAGTAGGATTCCCCCCTCTTTCCTATTCCAAGTGGGAGAGGGGAAGGAAGAGAAGGAGAAGGAGAAGGAAGGAGAGGGAGGAAAAAGAGGAAACGAGGGCCGGCCCCCTAGTCCAATTTGGTTTGGGCTAGGGGGGGCGTGCGCCCTACCTCCTCTCTTCCACCACTTGGCCCATGAGGCCCATTGCTTCTTCCTCGTATTTCCGTAACTCCTCGGTACCCCCGAAAATACCCGAATCACACGGAACCTTTCCGAATTCCGAATATAGTCGTCCAATATATCGATTTTTACGTCTCGACCATTTCGAGACCCCTCGTCATGTCCCCAGTCTCATCCAGGACTCCGAACTCCTTTGGTACATCAAAACTCATAAACTCAAAATATAACTGTCATCAAAACCTTAAGCGTGCGGACCCTACGGGTTCGAGAACTATGTAGACATGACTGAGACACGTTTCCGGTCAATAACCAATAGCGGAACCTGGATGCTCATATTGGCTCCTACATATTCTATGAAGATCTTTATCGGTCAAACCGCATAACAACATACGTTGTTCCCTTTGTCATCGCTATGTTACTTGCCCGAGATTCGATCGTCGGTATCTCAATACCTAGCTCAATCTCGTTACCGGCAAGTCTCTTTACTCATTCGATAATGCATCATCCTACAACTAACTCATTAGTCACATTGCTTGCAAGGCTTATAGTGATGTGCATTACCGAGAGGGCCCAGAGATACCTCTCCGACAATCGGAGTGACAAATCCTAATCTCGAAATACGCCAACCCAACATGTACCTTCGGAGACACCTGTAGAGCTCCTTTATAATCACCCAGTTATGTTGTGACGTTTGGTAGCACACAAAGTGTTCCTCCGGTAAACGGGAGTTGCATAATCTCATAGTTGTAGGAACATGTACAAGTCATGAACAAAGCAATAGCAACATACTAAATGATCAAGTGCTAAGCTAACAGAATGGGTCAAGTCAATCACATCATTCTCCTAATGATGTGATCCCGTTAATCAAATGACAACTTATGTCTATGGCTAGGAAACACAACCATCTGTGATCAACGAGCTAGTCAAGTAGAGACATACTAGTGACACTATGTTTGTCTATGTATTCATACATGTATTATGTTTCCGGTTAATACAATTCTAGCATGAATAATAAACATTTATCATGAAATAAGGAAATAAATAATAACTTTATTATTGCCTCTAGGGCATATTTCCTTCACTATGAGGATGCTTGCATACGGAGCTCCCGGTGATTCACTCGACGACTATGGGCGCATGGCCGAGTCCACCACCATTGAGTGTTTCTACAAGTTCTGTAGGGCAGTGGTGGCAGTGTTTGTACCACAGTACTTGCGAACACCCAATGCAGAAGACACTGCTCGGATCCTAGCACAGAATGAAGCAAGAGGATTTCCTAGGATGCTTGGAAGCATCGACTGCATGCATTGGAAATGAAAGAATTGTCCATTTGCTTGGCAGGGGTTGTACAAAGGCGCCAAAGGCGGTTGCAGTGTGGTGCTTGAGGCAGTGGCCACACAGGACCTCTGGATTTGGCACTCTTTCTTTGGGATGCCAGGAACTCACAATGACACCAACGTCCTGCAGTGCTCCCCAATCTTTGCCAAGCTTGTTGAAGGCCATTCTCCTCCGATGAATTTCGAGGTCAATGGACGGCATTACAACAAGGGGTACTATCTAGCTGATGGAATCTATCCGAGATGGTCGACATTTGTGAAGACCATCTCAAACCCTGTGCCAGGAGGCAAGAACGCCTGGTTTGCGAAGGTTCAGGAGGCTTGCAGGAAGGATGTCGAGCGGGCATTTGGTGTGCTCCAATCTCGATTTGATGTTGTCCAGTTACCTGCTTAGACCTGATCGAAAGATCAAATGTGGGAGATCATGACTTGCTATGTCATCTTGCACAACATGATCATTGAGAGCGAGCAGGAAGAGCCAGTGTTTGACACTGAACCATATTACAAGCAGGGTCCTCTTGCCCAAGTTGATCACCAGCTACCGGCAAACTGGACTGACTACCTCAATATGCGTCAGGAGACCCGAGACCCACAGGTGCATCAAGAACTGCAACACGATCTGGTGGAGCACCTATGGAGGCTCAAGGGCGTGGCCGGGAATGACGTGTGATGAAACTTGAGTTTTTATTTGTTAAACTATATAATTTGTATTGAACTATTTGTTGAACTATTTGATTTATGTGATGAAACACGCCGAAACACGTCGAACCATGCCGAACTATGTGACGAACTAATTGATTTCTATTTGTATGCGAAAATTCACGCCAAAAACGCCGAACGACGCCGAATATGGGCCGATTCACGCAATTATCGGACTGTTTTTGGACATAACTGGCCGAACACAGGGCCGAAATCGGCGCCTGGGGGCGTCCTGGGGGGCGATGGCTGGGTGCCAAACCGCCCCCAGCGCCGAGTTTATTGTCGGCTCACCCCCAGCCCGCTCTTTTTCGGCGCCCTGGGGGGCCGAACTGCTGGAGATGCTCTAAGTTGTTGGCCTAAAGTAATTTGAGTTAATGGATTAGAGCAACACCAACCGGCTGACCCAAACGAAAGGTGATTTTGTCCGTTTGGGTCGGCCTGGCGGACACCCATTTCCGCTTTCGCGTTTGGGTCGGCGCTTGCACCCAACGCTGGCCTGACCCAATTTTTAGTGTGCGTCCAAAAAAATAAAAAAGGCAAACATTTTGAAAATAAAAAACATTAATGTCGGCCTCAAGGCGGCACGACGCAGTCGCCGACCGCGGAAAGCGCCATGGCTTCCGTCATGCGTGCTTCGTACGCCGACGCTGCCGCCTCCTGGTCCTCGTCGTGCACGACGACGGGCGGCAGCGGGGAGCCATGACGCACGTCACGGACACCGTGCCTCCTGGCCTCCTCGTGCAAGAAGGCGAACCACTGGTCCCAAGCGGGAGAGTCGAACGCGTAGGCAGGGCCGCGGCGCTGCTCCGGCGTCAGCAGCTACCGCCGACGCCGCACTTCCTACATGTGCGCCCTTGCCGACCGCGGCACGACCGACACTGGGATCCTCTCCGAATTCAAGTGTCAGTCGTGTGACAGCGTCATGTCGGGATAGGGGAGGGGGATTTGGTGCTCCCAGTGCCACCTCGCCTGGTGCACTAAGACATTATTGCGCTGTCGTGGCCGGCGGGCAGACGTCGGCGGAGGAAGGAGGAAGGGGTGGCGGGGACCTTGCCCTTGCCCATACCGGAGAAGAAGCCCATGTCGGAGAAGAAGGGGTGGCTAGTGTTTGTCACTGACGGGGAAGCACTGGGTGTCGAGATGGGGACAGGGCGTCTGGAAGCGGATGACGACGGCCCCCCACCGCACCCTCAGATTAAAAAAGGCCGACAGCCGTCGTTGACGCGTGGGCCCGAGGTCGACGGTTGTCACTAATAAAGATGAACACGGTAGTTGGACGGCCGTCAGGTGAGGACTCGGCGGACACCGAAAGGACGAGCGGCGCGTCCGCTTCGCGTCCACACCGATGCATTTCAATCGTAAATGGATCCGCGCGAACGCGAAGTGGACATGTTTTGGGAACGGGTTGATGCGTTGGGCCAGCATATTTGTCCGCGGCGACCCAAATGGGTGGCGGCGGACGAAATGGGTACGTGCGTTGGAGTTGCTTTTAGTGGCGCATTTTACTCTTCGGGCCAAGACATGTGACTTCAAAGGCATAGGGAGTGATTTGCAAGTGAAGAGTGCGGCGTTGAGTTTGAGCTGCAAAGTGTGGTAAAATTCAACAAGGCCACAAAGTAGTCGCGTCTCATGATGTTTCCATGTTTAAGATGAAGCTATGGAGTCGATCAGACTAGATTTTGGAACTTGAATCCGTTTCGTTTTGTAATCCAACTCAATGCATGCAGTTAGTACAAATTAACAGCCAGCAAAGCTGAAGTACTAGTGATGATCCATCGATCTTAGACACCAGGACGAGAGTCAACGGAACAGATATGAGCAGACCCTGCCTGGTCAACAACAGGCAATGCTTCAGACGCCGGCCTTCTTCGTCCTCTTTGCAGAGCGTTCCTTGCTGGGGTCGCCATCAGCTGTACCGGCCCGTCTCTTGGAGCCGCGCGGTTTCCCGGCTTTTCTTCCAGGGCCGGCGCTGCTGGGGGCCTGAATGTCAGCCGACACCGGCTGCTTGCCTTTGGCGGAGCGGGAGGCGGTGCGTGCTGGCGCGAGCTGGTTGCCGGGGGTCAGGGTGCTCCTTGTTGGCTGGTACTTGCGAGGGGCAGGACGCTTCGTGGACGGTATCGACGCTGGGACTTGGCTGCCGGCGGAGGTCAGAGTGGCATTCTGCAAACGAGGGCTCCGTCTGTCCTTGTGCTGGTTCTTTGCTATACGTTCGCTGCGTCGCGGTTCCGGTGGCACGTAGCGGGAGGTCGAAGCGTCGGGCACAGCCACAGCCACAGCCACAGTGCGGGTCTTGTTCCGTCCCATCTGGGGTGGCTGTGGCACCTGGCGGCTGGTGGACTCGAAACGAAAAGGTGAGGAGCCCGTGGTCTCTGCCGGCGGCGCTGGGGGTTCTACCTGGCTGGCGAGGAGTGGCGCCCGTATATCCTGCTGGTGCTGTGTGACCTGTAGTGTCGGCGGCCGGGCGCGGGCCAAGAAGGCAAACACGGGTACCAGCACCAGGAGGATAAGCGAGCATGTTAAGCAAAGTACGCTCTGGATCTGCAAAGGCAAGCCAATGCATACATTACATCGATCGGGCAGCAAAGCTAGCTATCGATACTCCACTGAATTCAAGTGCACCTTGGTAGCAGAACGAGATTGAAATAGCTGCAGATTAGATAAAGGAAATGATTGACAGGACATACCGCCATGTAGTAGTCTCGGGGCACCTTGCCCATTCCCCTTTTAAGCCACAAACATCCATTTACCATTGAGACGCCGGACATGAACCAGTGTGGAAGCATGTCCGCCGTTCTGCTCTCAGCCTGCAGTGCAACCAAACAAAAGGGTCATTCTCGTGCACCGTCTGAAAGATGGATCATAGGAAACGGGGGCGCGTACGATAGGAGATACAAACCAAGAATGTGAAGGTAAGGAGTGGCCCGGACGCGGCTATCGAACCGGCAAAGGTGCACAGACCCTTGAATGAAACATCGTCGACGTTGGTGCGCATTAGCCCCATGCCGATGGCCACGCCCAGAAAGCCAGTTGCGCCGGCCAGCGGGATGACAGCGCCGGCCCGCTCCTCATGGGTACACAGCGCGAGGAAGGTGAGCAGCGAGAGGATCTGCACCGCGCCGCAGCAGCCGTTGACCCAGAGCGCCTCCTCGTGCGTGCCCGTGCTGGTCCAGGCGTACACGAACCATGCTGCGTTGCACAGCAGCGCCGCGATGGTCGGCTCCGGCCGCCGCACGCCCTGGCCGAGAGCCCTGTTCCGCCACCACTTGACGGTCACCCAGCTGCACCAAAGTACGCAAGCCAAACAGGCACAAATCTGTTAGTATGAACGACACCGGACGGTGATGTATGTATGTACTTATGTACGAACAGATGGCTCACGTACAGGGAGAGGAGAGAGACGGCCGCCACACTGGCACGGCACAGGAGGACCAGGGTGGTTGCTTCGCCTTGCGCTGCCATCTGATGTGCTCGGCCTAGTACCACACAGACATGGCGAAGGAATTAATTAATTCAGATTAAACCACGGACACGGACGAATGAATAGGCGTACAAAAATAAATCAACAAATAAACCAAGCCGTCATCCATCCATGGACCGACGAATTGCACAGCACTGAACAAAACTCAAACACGCACGCCTAGCTCCTATACTCAAACGCACCGATCGATCGATCTCAAACCCACAATGCTGTCGGTCCATACATGCATCGAGCGGTACAAAAATAGGTGCACAAAAATAAATCAAAAAATAAAGCCCCGATCCATCCATCGGCCAACGAGTTTAACAGCACTAAACAAAATTCGAGCACACACGCCTATCTCCTCCTGTACTCAGACTCGCCGATCGATTGATCGATCTCAAACGCCCCAACGCTGTCGATCCATGCATGCATCGATCGGAAGGTGTTTTCACAGCACGACCCAAAACCCAAGCACAATATTTCAAAAAAAAAAAAACCAAGCACAATAGTGTCACGGGCACCAAGGAACGACACAGCCGAATGAATAGGTGTACAAAAATAAAGCAAATAAACCAAGCCGTGATCCATCCATGGACCAAGGAATTGCACAGCACTAAACAAAACTCGAGCACGCACGCCTATCTCCTCCTCTACTCAGTCTCGCCGATCGATTTATGGATCTCAAACTCCCCAACGCTGTCGATCCATGCATGCATCGACCGGAAGCTGTTTTCACAGCACGACCCAAAACCCAAGCACAAGCACGGGCGACTCCGTACGTGCTCATCTGCCCACCACCGGCGAGAAACAAAACAAGCAAACAGATCTCACGGTATGCTGCATGGAATCGACCCGTCCAACACACTCCTAGCATGCTTCCGAGTCCGAACGTACTCCTACGCCCACCGCCGGCGAGAAACGAAACAGGCGAACAGATCTCATCAGGTAGCGGTCCACGAATCGAGGCATCCAACACACTCCTAGCTAGCATGCTTTCGAATCCGAATGTACTCCTACTCCTACGTCCACGCCGGCGAGAAAGAAAACAGGCGAATGGATCTCAGGCAGCGGTGCGGTGCATGGAACCGACCCATCCAACACACGAGAGCGAGCGGGTTTTCGAGCAGCAGGGTGAGAAGAGGGGAAGCCATCGGAGCAAGGGAGACCGGCTTACATACCCTGGCTACCGGCTCGCCGGAGTGGGTAGGTTAGGGGTCACGTCGACGGGTCCGTGCAGATCTACCTTGCTTGGGTGGAGAAACGGGATGGGGAGGAGGAGGAGGAGGAGGAGGGCGTGGCTTGGGTTGCTACCCTTTGGCCATGGCAGGCCAGCCGGCGAGGGGGAGACGTGACCGTGCAGCCCTGTGAGGGATAGAGAGCAGGTGGGGTGTTTATATACGTGAAGCAGGCGAGAGACGGGCGCTGACAGCCGGGAAAAGATTCGCTGGCTGGCTGGCTGGCGGTTACACCCGGTCGCCCTCTTTTCACCCTTCTGACGCTGCGCATTTCGTCTACACACGTCTGGAAAGTTTTCCATTTCCCCACAGTAAGTACGCCTCGCTTTGCTTTGCCCATCATCACCAACGCACGAACCCGCAGTGTACGTACGTGCCACGCCATGGATTCAACGTGTCAACTCGGTCGTTTCAGCCGTAATAAAGCAGCGTGTGAGCGTAGGGCTGGATTCAACCATTTTGGGTTCAGCTAACCAACGCCCACGAGCCCGCTCTTTTGGCAGATCATGCTACACTTGCCACCATTAACTATTTAACTGTCTCTCCTTTTGCAAATCATACTCCTCGTCGTCTAATTAATTATGTCATTTACAACATTGTTTCGGAAAAATATACAGCTTCAATTTTAGTACCACTTCACTTTTGCATTGTTTGTATTCATCCAAAATATATACATATAAACATTTGTTCTACTATTGGGTGTAGTTACACCCACGTCATATATACTATACAAGAATGGTCAGCAGCCTTAAAAACCCCCGAAAAAGCAACCTTAGAAAAAGGTAATCAGTATTCTCTAGTTTATTGGGGTGGACTGAACGAACGACACATACTGAAACGACAATATACGGTACTATACTTGGGTAGAGACCTTGGTGGAGTAGCTAGGATTGTATCCCTCCAAAATACATGGACTCCATTACAAATATGACATCAGATTTTTTATCATGGCAAATCGAAAAAAATTCATGAAAATTTATATACTTCAAGGATGGCAAGCTTAGTTGGCAAGCATGACAACTACCTCAATTCATTTTGTCAGAAAATTACCGTGCTTACAAGCTAAATTTGCCATCATCACGCCAATATAAATTTCCATGAGAAACGTCAGATTTTTCATGCCTAAAAATCTGACGTGGGACTTTTAGTGTTTCTGAAATACATTGATGGCGTTGAAAATCGTGTCAGAGCAAGCCAAGTAATGCTACATAATATCCTTGCGAGGACGCCTGTTATGGCGGATCGCCGGCTACTGTGGTGCATACCGGCATGAGGCATGCGCGTGTACGGTGGGATGGTATCAATAGGATGGCACAGTGGAGGCGTTGTATGGGGCACGATTGTGTGGTGCCGCTGCAGAAGCGCGCATTGGCAACATCAGTGGTGAGTTCGGATGCTCAGTCCCCGCCTAGCTTGGTCATCAGAGAGGAGGGCGCCGAGACGTGATACTAGGTAGAGGCAGGCTCAGGCTAGACCCAGATCTAGTGTGCAATGTCGTAGGTAACTTGGTTTTAACTTTCTTTAGGTGGTCTTAGTGTTTTGGTTGGAGCGGCAAGGCGACAACATCATCCCAATGCTATAATAATGCCACCCGCATCCAATCCTAGTTCAGTCGGTGCGTTTCGCACCGCGCGAAGGGGTTGCGAACTTGTCTCTCCGACGTATCTTCTTGGATCCGGTCGGTTTTTGTCTTCGATGAATCCGTCTGTCCATGGTCTTTGGAGTATTTGCAGGCTCTATTCACCGTTTTCTTTTCCGAGGTAGTGATTTGCTATGCAGACAGTGGTTGCTGGCATCTTCTGGTCTATATCAAAGACTTTGCACCAGCTACGGAGATATAGAGGCGGCAATGAGCTTTACTCGTGTCGTGCCATTGGTGGATGCAAAAGGATGAAGACTTCGGCACCCCAAGACCATATGACATTTGTCCTTTTTGCCAAAAAAATCATCATCCTCAAAGCTACTGCCACTGCCGACATGCGATTTCTCCTAGCCACGACTCTAGAGGTGGCGAGGGGGATAGGACGGCCTGGTGATACCGCGATGGTGCTGGCGATCTAGGTTACGATCACGGGCTTTCTTTGACGTGATGATTTTGTTTCCTAAGCTACTTAATTTTTGTTCATGGTTCGACTGTATGCCATTTTAAGCATAGAAAAGAAAATCCACTATGCCCAAAATGTTTGTTGCACAAGTGCACCAGTCATGTATTTACGTCTCTGCAACAGGCGATATGGACACGCCTAATTTTCATCTAGACAATGTCCAAAACATCGAACTCGTTTGCAGAGTAGCACAACAAATGTCAATCAAATTGTTTAATTGTTTTTTTTATCGTGGTAACATTTCACTGTCTCGCGCGTAGTAGGTACAGCCATGCTCCGGATCTTTAGTGAAGCAAGCAGTTCCAATTAATGCAGTTTAACTTTAATCCAGCATCACAAGAAACGCCTTGTGGCGCGGCGGTTAGGAGGGGACAAGACGGGGATTTGGTGGGGCCACACGGCCGGCTACCGGACTTGGCGTGACGTATGCAACACAGGCAGGGGCTGGCAGTCCGTCCCTCCCCAAACTTTTCCAACCCAGAGCGCGCGAACCCGCCGCCGCCCTCGCCGGAATGGCGCCTCTCCTCGCTCACCTCCTGTGCCTCCTCCGCAGCCGCCTCGACCTCCCGGTCCTCGCCCCCGTCGGCGCCCCCCCACCCCCGCTCGTCCCCGCGCTCTTCGTCATCGGCGGCGACTCCACAGCGGACGTCAGCGCCAACAACTACCTCGGCACGCTCGCCCGCGCCGACCGCGAGCCCTGTGGACGGAGCTTTGGCACCCACCGCCCCGCCGGACGCTTCTCCAACGGCCGCGTCCCCGTCGACTACCTCGGTGCGTTGCTCGCGACCTCGTCTCTACTCGCTTCTCTTGGTTTCTCCACGGGTTGGTGCGGTGCTGGTTTCTCGATTTTGTGCGTCCTTGCAGATGCGGATCGTTTCAGTTTAGGTCTCCATGGTTCATCATGACTGCTGATGATTGTTTTGTTTCTTCTCCTTGATTGTTCCGTGTGATCTTCTGTCGCTGCTGTGGTCTGAATCCGCAGGAATATGGCAGCCCCATGTGATATTCCTAGTTTCTCTTCTCTTGATTTCTAACCCCTTTTGTTGTGTGCCACAGCGGAGAAGCTGGGGCTTCCCTTCGTGCCTCCGTACCTCGAGCAGAGCATGCGCATGGGCGTCGGCAGTGTTAGCCTCAGCAACACTGGTGGAATGATCCAAGGCATCAACTACGCTTCCGCGGCAGCCAGCATTCTCTCCAGCAGTGGCTCTGAGCTGGTCTGTTCTCCCACCGCTCCCGATAACTCTGCGTCAATCTTATTAATTACGTCTTGGTGCTGTCGAGAGATCTGTTTGGGGATGATTCTGCTGTCAATCTGTGGTTTCTTCACACCAAATTTGATGCTAATCGGTTGGGGTTTTTGCGATTTTGGTTGCGCTTGCAGGGGATGCATGTGTCTCTGACCCAGCAGGTGCAGCAGGTTGAGGACACATATGAGCAGTTGGCGCTGGCTCTTGGGGAGGCAGCTAAGTCGATCTGTTCAGGAGGTCGGTGTTCTTTGCGTCGATCGGGAGCAACGACTTCATCCACTACTACCTGCGAAATGTCTCGGGCGTGCAGATGCATTGTCTCCCATAGTCCCATGGGAGTTCAGTCAGCTCCTTGTCAATGCAGTGAGGCAGAAATCAAGGTGTGGTTCTTTGCTCGGTTTATTCTGTGTACCATTGCTCCGCCTCCATTTTGATTCTCAGCGTGCTGCGCATTGTCTCTTAAGGCTGTAGAATTGAGGTTTTACTTGTGAAGTTGTACCACGCATAGATAAGGATCTCTGCAACTACGAATTTTGTTTTCGAGAAAATGTACTTCCTTGCTTGGATAAACTGGAAAATTTTATCTGGGAAATTAACAAAAGAAAGTGACTAAATGAATGAAGTCTCCCTGTTGGTTAGGAGTTCTAGAACATTAATGCCTTTGCCTTTGGTTTACATACTAATTTTCTTACTGTCGAATTTGGGGTTAGTTCTGGTAAAATAGCACAGGTACTACAAATGCAAAATGTTTCAGACTGGTGGTGTGTTCTCCCACCTTTCCCGATAACTCTGCGTGAATCTTATGAAGTCTTGTTGCTGTCGATGGATCTGTTTGGGGATGATTCTGCTGTCAATTTATAGTTTCCTCACACCAAATTTGATGCTAACCAGGTGGGGTTCTTGCGATTTTGGTTGTGCTTGTAGGGGGTGCACATGTCGCTGACCCGGCAGGTGAAGCAGGTTGAGGACACATATGAACAGTTGGCGCTGGCTCTTGGGGAAGCAACTACAGTCGACCTGTTCAAGAGGTCGGTGTTTTTTCTGTCGATCAGGAGCAAGGACTTCATCCACTACTACCTGCGACGATGTGTCAGGCGTTCAGATGCATTATCTCCCATGGGAGTTCAATCAGCTCCTTGTTAATGCAGTGAGGCAGGAAATCAAGGTGTAGTTCTTGCTCCTCGGTTTATTCTGTGTACCATTGCTCCCCTCCTTTTTAATTACGAGTCTGATGTGCATTGTCTCTTAAGGCTGTAGAACTGAGGTTTTACTTATTTGTGGAGTTGCACCACACATATGCAAGGATCTCTGTAACTATGAATCTCATTTTGGAGAAAATGTACTTCCTTGTCTGGATAAACTAGAAATTTTTATCTGGGAAATTAACAAAAGAAAGTGATTAAATGAATGAAGTCTCCCTGTTGGTTAGCAATTCTAGAACATTAATGCCTTTGCCTTTGGTCTACATACTAATTGTTCTTACTGTCGAATTTGGGGTTAGTTCTGGTAAAATTGCACAGGTACTACAAATGCAAAATGTTTCAGACTGATGGTAGTTAAAGCATTTTGATAAAATATGAATAAAAATGGTTGGATGGATGGTCCGGAGTCTATGAGGTGTAATGGTCTTTAGTTGGTATATAAGGAAATTTGGATGGTAGCCAAAACTTGTCTCCAATTTTTCGCCATGCCAATAGCTCTTTACTAACTCTAGCTCATTTTTCTGTCCAACATTGGCCAACTCATGGACAAGCAAAATGTTGGCCTGACTTTTTGGTAAGGCAAACAGACCTTTGTACTGTCTTAATTTTTTTTTCTCTCGAACAGACATTTTATAGAAGAAGGGCTCATGATGATGCAAAGTACTCCCTCCATTCACAAATACTATATGTTCTAACTTTTTTCTGAATCAGATGTATATAGATACGTTTTAGTGTGTTTACTCATTTCAGTACGTATGTAGTCCATATTGAGATATCCAAAACATTTTAGTGCAAAGCAAATACAACCCTGAAGAGCAAAAATCGTAAACTATTGGAAACAAAGCAAAACAAACACAGCATAACTGAAAAACTAAAACTGTACAAGGTGCTAGCTCACGCTACCCAAGCTACACCACAGCATACTGTCTTAAGCTGTGATATATTCTGAAATGCTCAGGCTGAACTTCTTTTTGTGCTGCCATCTGTTTTGGCTTCAAGTTAAGTCTGTTCTACTTTCAGCTGTAACTGTGAAATGCCTTGCACATTTATCTCACTGCATGGAACTGTTCATGACCCGACCATGGTATAATCGTGCTTCTCATTTCACGTGTCATGGATCATTTGATTCTCTATGCCTAATTTACCTCTAAATGGTCGGACCCTTCTCCAGGCCCATCAGCACCGGCTGCCCTTTTTTTACCCACTTTTAAGCAGAACATGTGATGCATGGTAACTGGAGATGCATATACCAGTAACCAGTAGTTTGTTGTATGTAGAAATTTTCTTTGTGTCCATTCCATAATCTCATTCATATGCTGATGCAAATCGCAATGGATTGCTTTGGTTTCTTTATTCTACGCAATACCATAGCAAATTAATTGCCATATTGCATCCATTACTGTTTAGTTCTATTTACGTGGTTCTTGTCAGATTACTCCACTTTTGATGCCTAAACTAGTTGTGGACTCATGTATCTCCCACTACCTTCTGGCAATGATGATTTATGCAGAATCTGTACAATATCAACGTTCGAAAGGTCGTGCTGATGGGCCCTCCCCCTGTTGGCTGTGCTCCTCACTTCCTTTCGGACTACGGCAGCCAAAATGGGGAATGCATTGACTACATCAACAACGTTGTGATCGAGTTCAACTATGGCCTGAGATACATGTCCAGAGAGTTCATCCGCCAGTACCCAGACCCTATGATCGGTTACTGTGTTACATTTGAGGGGTCAGTGGACATACTAGAGAACCGTGTCCGCTATGGTGAGCAAATGCATCATTAGTACTGCATTTAAATTGAGTGCCAAACCTTCTCGAATGTATCATTTGTACTACAGTTAAATGGAGTGCTAAGTCTTCTCATTTTGGTGGAACTGCAACGCGCAGGCTTTCTGACTACCACTGATGCTTGCTGTAGGCTTCGCAAGTATGGCGGCCTATTCATATGTGTTCTTCCACAGATGGCGTGCAGTGACGTGTAAAGCCATATTGTAGCAAACTACTCCTACTTACCATATTGCATCTGTTAATGTTTATTGTTTAGTTCTATATGTGGTTCTTGTTAGATTACTCTTTTTTTGTTGTCTAAAGTAGTTGTGGACTCATGCATCTCCTACCTTCTGACAATTATGATTTTTGCAGAATTTGTACAATATCAACGTTTGAAAGGTCGTGCAGATGGGCCTTCCTCCTGTTGGCTGTGCCCCTCACTTTCGGACAATGGCAGCCAAAATGGGGAATGCATCGACTAAATCAATCAAGTTCAACGATGGCCTGAGATGCATGTCCAGCGAGTTCATCCGCCAGTACCCAGACTCTGTGATAAGTTACTGTGATACATTTGAGGGTTCAGTGGACATACTAGAGAACCGTGACCGCTATGGTGAGCAACATCATTAGTACAACATTTAAACTGAGTGCTCGGTCTTCTCAAATGCATCATTAGGACTACCTTTGAACTGAGTGCGCTAAGCCTTGCCATTTTGATGGAATTGCAGTGTGCAGGCTTTCTGATCACCACTGATGCTTGCTGTGGGCTGGGCAAGTATGCAGTCTATTCGTATGTGTTCTTCCACAGATGGCGTGCAGCGACGTGTCAAACAATGTGTGGTGGGACGAATTCCACCCAACAGATGCTGTGAATCAGATCCTGGCAGAAAACATGTGGTTTGGTGAGTACACCAAGATGTGCTATCCCGTGAACTTGCATGAGATGGTGAAACTGAAGCAGTAGAACCAACCTGGATCGTCATTGCGGCTACTTGCTCAAATTCTGTGTATTCATCATCAACAATGAACTGCTATTCGTGACAGTGAAATGTATATCGAGAGTCATGGAGTTCAATAGTCAGATTTCGATAGTTCAGGTTAAATGCACGAATATTAGCCTGTAAATGCACGGTGAAGAATCTATATGGCCAAACTGTGAGATATTGCAAATGTAACGATGAAAGTGACGAGCCCATTCGGTGACAAAATATAATTGCCGAACTGTTGACCTGATGTGTACCGTTTCTCAGTGCACATTCTGCTATTGCAGTTTCTGCTACAATGCCATGTTTCATAATCCAAAAGTTTGTACAGTGAACAAATGAAAACACAAGCCACATCTGAGAGTTAGAAGTCAGCGTCAATGAGTCACAGATGCTTGTGCTGATGGCTGCTACAACTCTTCATCTAGATTAGAGAAGAAAGCTGAGGAATGACATGGTAAGACCATCTCTAGCCGATCAATATAACTTAATTCCCCATCTTATCTGCCATCCTTTAATTTCTCATTACTAAATTTTTGTTCATCTAGCCCATCCCCCAAAACTTAATTCCCTAAAAAAATTCTTTTGCAAATTCATCCAATATTTAAGCAAACAAATGCATCACATTTCAATCAAAACATAGAGGGGACAGACTGCGAGTCAGTATTTTGGACATAGAGTATGTTCCGGATGTCGTCAATTGGACATATAGGGGAGAGGTATTTCCCCTTGACATAGAGTTTGAGGATGCGGAACTGTTTGCTGTGGTGGCCGTGGGTACTGATGTGGACATGCACGAAGGGGGAGGGGATGCTGCTGGATCTGGGGGACCGACTGAGGAGGCTGGACAGGAGTCCAACGGTTCGGGACCTATAGCTCAGGAGCCTGGGAACGGATCCGGAGTGGAGCCGTCTCACACTTCATCCACGCCTCATAACTCTTTGCGGTTTGGGTCCTTTCAGTCGTCGTCAGCCCCTCCTCGCCTGTGGAGTGATCGGGTTGACTCTGATGAGGCTGTTGAGCATTCGCTCCCGGTCTTGGACTTTGGACCGGCTCTTCGGCGTATGGATGGCGCTCGAGCGATGGTTGGGCGCGCGGTGGAGTCTCAGGGGTCGCCGGTGCTCCCAGGGCCGTCGGTGCCATCGAGCGGCCGGCAGGAGCTCGGCTTGGCTCTTTCTCCGAGGGGAGGGGTGTCGGGGCAGGCGGCCACGACTACCTCTCCTCCTACCTTGTCACAGGTGTCGACCCCTGTGGCGCCTGGGATCGGTGTTGGTGATCCATCTCTGGGGCGGGTGGCCCTGGATGATTGCCTCTCGGGAGCTCTGCGGGTGGCGAGCCAGCCGGAGGCGATGGCCAGTGGGCTGGGGCGGGTGGCCCTGGATCCTCTTGTCTCGGCGGCGGCCGAGACGGCAGTGCTCTCGTCTGCAGGAGTGAGAGCTGGGGGGGAGGGACTAGGGCAGGCGGCTTTGGCGCATCTCCCTTCTGGCTTCTCCCCCGACCTTCGGAGGTCTCCCCCCATCCGGTCCCCTCCGACTGCCATTACTCGGGAGGAGGTAATTGCGTTCGGGGGGATCCCGGACCCGGCTTCTCAGGGGAGACGGATGAGCTCACGTATCCAGGACCTACCGGAGGTGGATGACATTCAGCAGCGGTGCGCTATGCGGGCGGCCAAGCTCCGGGATGTGGAGGCCACTACTGGTATGTCAGTTAATTTATCTAATTCCATTTTGCACTTTTCTAAGGACGAGATTATTAATAATGCCAACCAAGTAGGGGTATCGCTTGGGAATGATAATTCTGAAATTTCAAATTCTATTAATGATCTCTTAGACTTGGAAGCGGAACGAGCCTTAGAAACCATTAGAAACCTGGCGGCTGTAAGACCTATGAATGATGCGGAAATTGATGCATTGGGGGTACGGGTGCTTGACAATTTCTGTGCGGATCTTGTTCCTCCGTCTGCGGAGTCTGATGAAGAGGAAGTCGGTGTGGATGGAGTAGTAACTGCACAACCGGAGCCTGGTTATGAGGACCGGGTTGCGGGAAATAACACTCCTAAACGTAAGTGGAAGCGGAAGGTGTATCCCGCATCCGCGGTACGTAGGAGTGCTAGGATTCGTACTGCTAAAAAATTCCATGATGAGCTATGAAAGGAATCTTCTGGAATAGCAGAGGTCTTAAGGACTTGGCTAAACGTAGGTTTCTAGCGGAGGCATCTTTAGAGCACAGTTTGGACTTCATTGCGCTCTCTGAAACTGGTAGGGATAATTTTGCACCACAGTTTCTTAACACGTTGTCGGGAGGAGTGGAGTTCGACTGGCATTGTCTTCCTCCAAGAGGGAGGTCCGGTGGCATCTTGCTTGGTGTGAGATGTGACTCACTGGAAGTCCGGAGCGTTGTTATGGGTGACTTCGCGGTCAAATTTCGAGTCAGGTCTAAAGTTGATGGGTTTAACTGGGTTCTGGTGGCGGTCTATGGGGCCGCACAACCTGAGCTTAAACCGGAGTTTTTGGCAGACTTGGTTCGTATTTGCGGATCTGAACAACTTCCCATTTTGGTTGGGGGGGACTTCAACATCATTAGGAGGAGGGAGGAGAAGAATAATGATCACTTTGACGGCCGATGGTCTTTTATGTTTAATACCATCATTGAGAGCTTGGATCTGAGAGAGATCGAGCTTTCTGGTCGCCAATTCACCTGGGCTAACTCTTTACCCAATCCAACATATGAGAAGTTGGATCGGGTGCTAGCAAGTGCCGAATGGGAGCAGAAATTCCCTCTCGTCATGGTTCAGGCTCTCACGCGAGGGATTTCGGACCACACGCCTTTGTTCGTCGACTCCGGTGAACCAAGGCACGTGGGAAACAAAAATACCTTCTCTTTCGAAACGGCGTGGTTTGAGCGAGAAGGTTTCCTGGATCTCGTAGCTAGGGAGTGGGCTACGGATACTGGGGGAAGATCGTCCGTCGAGAGATGGCAGAATAAGATCAGGCATTTGAGGAGCTTTCTACGGGGATGGGCCAAACACCTAAGTGGAGTTTATAAGATTGAAAAGGATAGACTCCTACATCTTATACGATCCTTAGATGTTAAAGCTGAATCTACAATTCTGCAGTCTGCTGAATTGTCTTGTAAGCTTGATGCGGAGAAGAGGTTGAAGGAACTTCTCCGTGAAGAAGAGCTGAAGTGGGCGCTCAGAGCAAAGGTTCGCAAAGTAATCCAAGGGGATGCGAACACTCAATTCTTTCATCTTATTGCAAATGGCAAACATAGAAAGAAAAGAATTTTTCAGCTAGAGCAAGATGAAGGCACAATTGTGGGTCACGATAATCTGAAGATCTACATCACCGATTATTATAAGCAGTTATTTGGACCGCCGGAGGATAGCGCGGTGTCCCTCGATGAGTCCAGGACTGAGGATATGCCTCAACTAACTGCTTCTGATAATGCTACCTTGATTGCACCGTTTACGGAAAAGGAAGTTTTCGATGCCATTACCCAGATGGAGAACAATAAGGCTCCTGGGCCGGATGGGTTTCCGGCGGAGTTTTATAAAAAATGTTGGCATATTATCAAGGGGGGTCTTTTACCCATGTTTCATGACCTTTTTGCTGGACGGCTTCATCTATTTCACCTGAATTTTGGAACCATAACCTTGCTACCAAAGAAGACAGATGCTCTGAGGATTGAGCAGTTCCGGCCTATTTGTCTTTTGAATGTTAGTTTCAAAAATTTTACCAAGGTTGGGACGAATAGACTCACACAGATTGCGCATTCTGTGGTGCAGCAATCCCAGACTGCTTTCATGCCAGATAGAAACATCCTAGAAGGGGTGGTGGTTTTGCATGAAACGCTCCATGAAATCCACTCAAAGAAAACTCGATGGAGTCATTTTTAAAGTGGACTTTGAGAAAGCGTACGACAAAGTTAAGTGGCCTTTCCTACAACAAGCTTTGCGTATGAAAGGGTTCGACGAGGGCTGGAGGAGCCAGATTGAATCGTTCACGCAGAAGGGTAGTGTTGGTATTAAAGTGAATGACGACATTGGTCATTATTTCCAGACACACAAGGGCTTGCGACAAGGAGATCCGATGTCCCCTATTCTGTTCAACATAGTTGTGGATATGTTGGTTGTTCTGTTAGGTAGGGCCAAGGAGGCAGGCCAAGTTGGAGGCTTGGTGCCTCATTTAGTTGATGGAGGTATCTCCATCCTGCAGTACGCTGATGATACTATTATCTTCATGGAGCATGACTTGGTAAAAGCGACAAATATGAAGCTGTTGCTTTGTTTGTTTGAGCAATTGAGTGGGCTCAAAATTAACTTCCATAAAAGCGAGTTATTCTGCTTTGGTAGAGCCAAAGAGGAACAAGAATCCTATAAACAACTGTTTGGGTGTGGTTTGGGGGAGCTGCCATTCACATACCTAGGAATTCCTATACATCACCGTAGGCTTACGAACAATGAATGGAAGTGTATTGAAGATCGATTTGAGAAAAAGCTAAGCTGTTGGAAGGGTAAGCTCATGTCATATGGAGGCCGGTTAATTCTTATTAATTCGGTGCTGACGAGCATGCCCATGTTCCTTCTGTCTTTCTTTGAAGTACCGGTTGGGATAAGGAAAAGACTGGACTTCTATCGATCGCGTTTCTTTTGGCAGGGAGATGAGCTAAAAAGAAAATACCGGTTAGCGAAGTGGGATATCATTTGTAGGCCTAAAGACCAAGGGGGTATGGGGATTGAAAATCTCGAGGTCAAGAACCGATGCCTTCTTAGCAAGTGGTTATGGAAGTTATCTTCAGGAACTGAAGCCACTTGGGCACAAATCCTTCGTAATAAGTATCTTTAAACCAAAACTTTGTCTCAGGTCACGGGTAGACCGACTGATTCACCCTTTTGGAAAGGGCTAATGAAAGTTAAGCTTTCATTCTTTCAGAGGGCAAAGCATGTTGTTGGAAACGGTGCCAGCACAAGATTCTGGGAGGATTGTTGGCTCGGTGATACGCCCCTTGCAATCCAGTATCCGGCGTTGTATCGTGTTGTACAAAGGCGCGATGCTATGGTTACAACAGTTTTTCGTTCCATTCCACTTAATATTCATTTTAGAAGATCGTTAGTGGGCAATCGTTGGGAACAGTGGCTGCATCTAGTTGGGAGACTCATGCAGGTCCAGCTTTCACAACAACCTGATAAACTGCGCTGGAACCTCACTAGGTCCGGGGAATTCACTGTTAAATCAATGTACGTTGCTGTTATTAATTCCAGCTCGATCCCGACCTCCAAGCATGTGTGGGATGTTAAAGTTCCTTTGAAGATTAAGGTGTTTATGTGGTTTCTCCATAAACAAGTTATCTTAACAAAGGATAATTTAACAAAGCGCAATTGGACAGGTCCTACTAGGTGTAGTTTCTGTGATCAGGGTGAAACCATTAAGCATCTATTCTTTGATTGCCCACTAGCTAGAATTCTTTGGACAACTGTTCATGTGGCTTTCAATATTACTCCACGAATTTCGGTGAACATGATGTTTGGAGCTTGGCTTAACAGGGTAGAGCCCGGGTTAGCTAAGCATATTCGCGTGGGGGTGTGCGCCTTAGTGTGGGCGCTTTGGAATTGCAGAAATGATCTTGTTTTTAACAGAACAACAAACACTCATGTTTTGCAGGTTATCTTCAGAGCCACGGCACTTATCCGTTCCTGGTCGCTACTCACTCCGACGGAGGCCAGGGAGCGTTTGGTTACTAGTGCTATCCGATGGGAGACGGTAGCACGGGATATCTTCAGCCGGTTTGGATGGCGGTCATGTAATAGGATAGGCAATTAGTTTACCTGTCTTTTGTTCAGCCAACCGGTTGTGGTTTATCCTTTGTTGGGCTAGCTTATGTATCTAGCCTTTGGGCTCTGTGTGAGCCTTGTCGTTTTTTTTTAGTTTGCTACTACTGAGACTTCGAGACCTTGTGGATGTTTTATTTTTAATAAGATGGCCGTATGCATCGTGCTGATGCAGAGGCCGGGGATCCCCCCTTTTCAAAAAAAATCAGAACATAAACAATTCAAATGCACTACATTATAATTCAACTACGAACATAAACATCGGTCATTCAATCCATCTCAAACACTTAAAATAACAATAATTGCATCAAAAGGCATAGAATGAACAACTTCCAAAAATCACCAAACACATGGTGGATCAAAAGCCATCATCAATCACATGGATGGATGAGCATTATATATTTGGATGTATCGATGGATAATATGTATTCCCTCTAGCGTTTAGATCACTAAAGTAGTGATCTAAACACTCTTATATTTCTTTACGGAGGGAGTATGCATTTGGATGTATCGATGAACAATATGTATGTTTAAATGAAATATGATGTATTTTAAAATGAAACACAATGTTATTGTTTTAAATCCGTACACGATTACTAGTGGATTGTTGGTTGGTCTTGCACGTCACTACCACCAAGGCGTGGCGCAGGGCGGAGCGAAGCCGCCGACTTGTTGGCCCGTCTGGCCTGTCGCGCGCGGGCGAGCGCGCAAGATTCTGCACGAGGCTGCACCGAAAAACACCACATGACTATGGCTCCGACAACGCCCACGGGCCACCCGTCATGGACCCCAGAGGCAGGTCGCCTAGGTGCGCCGTCTAAGCAGATCGGACGACGGGGACAGCCTCGGGGAGGCACCTATGGCATGCCACCGCGCAACCGACGGCGCGGAG
This sequence comes from Triticum dicoccoides, assembly GCF_002162155.2. NCBI lineage: Eukaryota > Viridiplantae > Streptophyta > Magnoliopsida > Poales > Poaceae > Triticum > Triticum dicoccoides. Next base: position 497,084,307 of record NC_041381.1, read on the forward strand.
GGCACTTTCGCCCGTGGAGACTCCCAAGAAGCGGGTACTCCAACATCTTTTATAGAAGTAACGTTTGATTACTAGAGAGATAATTTATTCATGAAACCATTTTCTATAATTCCCCAATTCATATTTCACCTTATTATATCTACTTTATGTAATTATAAGTTGACAATGGAACAACCTGAAATTTGCAAGCGAGGTTACCTTCGTCCTATATATGTCCCAATTCTTGCTTTAATATGCAATTGCATAAATCTTTCTAATTAATAACATTAACTTTATTTACATAGGCCCAAATCTCAGGTGTTTCATAGTCTTCGACCGCTTTTGCGTACGGAGCAATCATATAGAACTGAATAGCCGTCAAGTCAACAAATTCTCTCGGGTCATTCTGTCAAGGAGAAAATTCCTAGAAAACAACAATTTTTTTGTTTGTGCAATAAACAAGACAACCGACAACTATAGGATGGTACGAACTTTACCTTGTAGTTCCTATCTTACTAAGCACGTTAAATGTTTATACAAATACTGGATAATTTCTCTTTTGATCGGTGCTTTCCAAAGGAGTACACTGAGTGTTGGGGATATGACTATTGGGTATGACCCGCCCAGCAGGGGCTGGGTTATACCAATGGCGGTTCATCAATACAAAGCCCATGAAGGTGTTGAAGATGGCGGTTCATGAAGCAGAGTTGTTAAGGGCCCAAAGCCCAAAGGCGACTTAAGTACCATAGGGTAAACCGCCATATGTGTATGACTTATATTGTAAAGCAAGTATATTTAGTCACCGAGCCGGACACGTTGTTTATGAGCCGGTCGGGACTCCGTGAGCCGCTGGGCGTCAACCTGTGTATATAAAGGGACAACCCGGCGGCGGTTCAGGGTAAGAAACAAGAGATCGAAAGCTAGGTCAAGCGGATTCGCTCTCTGGTAATCGAGAGATAAGCAATACCACCTCAAACTGGACTAGGCCTTTACCTTCACCGCAAGGGGCCGAACCAGTATAAACTCCCTGTGTCCTTTGTCCCGTTTAACCCCTTTGAACTAACCTAGTTGCGATGGCTCCACGACTAAGTCCTCACAAAAGGACATCTGTCGTGACAATTCCACGAAAGTTGGGGCCCACCTTGGGGCCAGCGCACGGTGGTTTTGAGTTCTTGAAGGGCAGCTTCGAAGGGATCAAGGGATACGTTGTGGACCGGATGACCAAGAGTCGTCGCGGCAAGCTCTACATCGACGATACAGGCTGGGGGCCCCGAGGCCGGCTCAATTGAGCACGGGTACAGGGTCCCCTTCGGTGGAATCCGCGTTTTCATCGGCAAGATCGGCGAACCGGGCCCTGAGCCGGACATCTGCACCCACATCATCGAGACGGCTCAGCGTGCGCGACCCGCCCGAGTTTAGCCCGCCCTGAAACGTGCCTTCATGGGATTCATCCATAGGGCAGAATCTGAGGATAGATCGGTGTCTTGTGGTGAGACCCGATGGTGAGTCATCCATTGGTGACACCGATTCGCTGTACCAACTGCAAGATGGCCGACTTGGGGGCTATTCCGATGGCGATGGTATTCCGGACCCCTACGAGCCGCCAAATAGGGTTGCGATTTTCATGGTCGGTACACAGCCAGCGTAGAATTCTTCGACTGCGGCAGCAATGGTCTCTGGGTCAGCAACGGCAATGGCAGCCGGGGCAGGAGGCCCTGTGCGCCCGCCGGCTTAGGTTTTGACTGATTTGCTGGATAATCTAACAACATTGTTAAAAGTGGAGGTTAACCCGGCAAATCAAGTTCAGCACAACGCGGAGGTTGCAAAGTTGCGTGATGAGATAGCACAGGCCAAGGAGGAGCTGAATGCAGAGAACGTCAGGATGGCCACGGAGTGGGCTGCTCTAGATGCTTAGGCACAACGGATTCAGGTGGAGGCTTTCCGGCTTACGATGGATGAAAATGCTTCAAATGAAGTCATGAGGAGGAGGCATCAGTCTCGTCTACCTTCAGTTTATGAGGCGAGAAACCTCTTTTGCATGCCTGGAGCGGGGACCAGTAACCAACCAGAGATAAACCGGGTCGAAGCGCCTGGGGCTGGAGCGCCGGCTCAGCCGCGCACAACGGAGCCGCCCGTCTGAATACTACTCCGCCTCAGTATGTATCGACACCACCGGGTCATTATTCTAATCCTTTGGATAACATGATCGTTGCGGCCACACGGCTGGTGGCTCTACCGGTTGAAGGGGAATCACCGGCAGCGATGGAAATACGACGAGCCGGGGAGCTGCTCCAGACGGCTGTGGCTCAACAGGTGGCTTATTCATACAGTTGGGACCGTATCCATTCCATGCCACGTCCAAGCAAAAGTTATAGCAGACATATTGATGAGCCGGTCATGTCAAGCAGTGGGCGAAACCGCAACCCAACCCGTGGGCATGACCCGACGCGTGTTGGAGGTAATGCTCAGAATGTTGTGGATCAGGGTAGAGCGCGTCGGGAGGCTGAGCTGGCGGCTCAGTACGCGGCTTGTCAGCATTCTCCGGCTCATCCGACAATCCCGACCTTCAGAACTTTGGGTGTGCCATGTTTAGTGCCGGCTCTACGTAATGAGCGTTTGCCTAAGGATTTTGTAATGCCCCGGATCCATTGCGCCAGGTGTCTTCCAGATATTCGCCTTCGTTGCCATGTCATTGCTTGCGCGTTGCATTTTTCCATGTCAGCATATGTATTTCATCTGCATGTTTTTCAAAACTTGCATCCGTTCGGGTCCTCCCGGTTCTCTCCGTTGTCCGTTCTGAGCCCAACCACACTCGCACGCGCCCGCGGCACCTCCGAATATTATTTTTATAAGTGGCATAAAAATGTTCTCGGAATGGGTCGAAGCTTGGCTTGCGGTCTTATTATAGTGTAGACGGAGCGCCTGTCAAGTTTCGCCGCATTCAGAGCTTGTTTGATAGCCCAACCGTTAAAGTTACAGCCGCAATATAGCCGGTCTAGCGTCGGACGTTTTCGGTATCAGGAAACTGCCACCGGGTCACTCTGCTTCTCTCTCTTCTTAGCTCGAGGAATTCTACACAGCCCACCTGCAGCCCACCTAAAACCCCCTCCTCGCGTCCAGAACCATTTGATCGAGATCGGAGGGCTCCGAAGCCCCCAAAACCCTCAAACCCTAGCCCTACCCCTTTATATACACCTACCCATGCCATTTTTGGCCTCCACCTACCCCTCCTCCTCAATTTCCGTGCCCCAATCTTCAGCCGCCGCTAACTCCCACCTTCTCCTTGTATTCCGGCAAGATCCACCCCTCCTTCGCCACTTGTTGCGCCCTCATCGTCCAGCGCCGCCGCAACCGCCGCCCGCGCCCAACCACCAAGCGCCACCTGTCCCCCTCCAGCGCTCCAGCCGCCGCAGCCTGCCAGGCTCGCGGGGAGCCCACCCCGGGCCGAATCGGGCCCGAGCCGCCGCCGCCGCTCTCGCAGGAGCCCGCCCGTGCGCCGCCCTCGCGCGCTCCCGATCTGGATCGAGGGGAGGAGCCCCTCGACCCCGATATCTCTCCCCTCGCTGACCCCACCTCTCGCCGACAAGCCCCGTCACCGGAGCACCTGCGCCGCCCTGCTAGGTCGCCGCCCTGCCCTCCTTCCTTCTCCCTATTCTCTCCCTCTCCCCCTCACCGGTTCTCTCTCTCCCCCAGGAAGCGTCGCCGCCCATGGAGCTTGCCGCTGGCCCCGTTTTGCCGCCCCACCGTCTGATCCGGCCTCCCTCTGCCGGATTCGGCCACCCCGCGCCTCCTTCGCCCGTTCCGCGTCCCGAGCTCGCCGGAGCTCGCCGGGGTGCGCCGCCGCCGTCTCGCTCGGGGTCGGGAGCGACCTCGTCCCGCTCCCCTAGCTCCCGTGGGCCGCCGGCCTGCCTCGCCCGGCCTGTCCAAGGCCCAGCCCAGCAGCCATAGGCCCAAGTGGCCCAACGTGAGCACCCACCCCCTATCCAGCGCGTGTGCGATTTATATCTAAGTCGCGCTCGTCCCGTTTTTTTACCAAGTCCCGGAAATATCATATTATGTGTGCATCTTCATCGCATCATAACGCCTTGTACACTGCTCCGTTTTGTGCGTGCAATATATCAAAATGTTCATATGGTTCTGCTATTCATTTTGTTCCATTGTGCCATGTTCATTTGAGATCATCTTGATGCCCTAATCATTGTTGCAAGAGTGTTATATGATGTTAACCTGCTGAAACTGTTATAACTTGGTGATTTGTCTTTTTCATTGCATTTTGTGTGTGCATCCTATGAGCTTGATGTCTACATGTATTTTATACTACATCATGCCATCTTTACAGTGGTGCAATCCATGTATTTTTTTGTGAGTCTTGTAGTGAGTGCATCGAGCTCGCGAAGTAGGGTACTTGTGGTTTCTGTTTTGCTAGGCTGAATCTACTATATCTTGATGTTTTGTAAACCTGCTGCTACAAGTCATTCCATGCTTAATCTGGAGATGTTCACTAAGGATGTTTTGTTATACATGTCATGCTCTATCCATCCATGCCCCTGGTTGCATTTATAGCCTGCTGTAGCTTGTTTTGCTCTTGCACCAAAGTTGCTAAATAACGTTGTTGTCAGCCTGTTAACATTAAGTTCAGTTTGGCCATGAGCTTTGCTAGTTATCCATGCACCCTATGAACTTGATCTTGCCATGCTTAGCTTCATAAACATGTCTTATTACTGTTGGTCACCTTGTCATGCCATGTATTTCTCTGTGGTGAGTGATCCAATCTCACCAACATGCCTACTTATCGTTGTTCCTGCCATGTACTGCTATTCTGAATCTGTTATATCACTTGTCATGTTTGCATGGATGCTACCATGTTTTCTGTTGATCTTTGGAATTAGTTCAGTAAGGGAGTTTTGTTCGTTGTCTTTAGTATTAGCATGCCATGCCTTTGTTTGCCATGTTAAGTTCCTGTAACATGTTGTTTGATAGCTCTAAACGTTGCAACCTGATGTTATTTCTGCTAAGTCTGAAACTGTTATTATTTGCAATCTTTCCATGTACTTTTGAGCATGTTATATTGTTTTTTGGAGATAGCTGAGTGTTCATGTTTTGTCATACTTTACCTATACATCATACCCATGCCTTGTTTTTGCACATGGAGATGCTGTAGCATATCGTTTTGATGCTTGCAAGATGCCTAGTTGCTGTTTTGGACAGCCTGTCCTTTAAACTTGTTTCATGTGTATGTGTTGAACCGTTGCTCCGTTTGGAGTGTGCTCTATATGAAACTTGCTTAGAATTGCATGTAGTTTCATATTGTCATGTTGCATCCTTGTTTTGAGGTGTTTGCTTGATGTTTGCATGCATTTTGCATCAATGCCATATTTAACTTGTGTTGCTCATATCTTCTAGGCCGTAGCTCCGAATTAAACGAACTTTATATGTAATTTGACTAGAATCTCATGTAGATCATCTTGGTGCATCTTAACTTGCCGTTTAACAACTTGAACATAAGGTTTATTCAGATCTGGATCAATTTCGAAATTTGCATATGAGGACTTACCGGATTTGTTATATGTTGTTTCCGGCCTCATTTAAACTTGCTTTGATGTGTTACTCTTGTATGCATCATCTCTTGCCATGAGTAGCTTCATGTAGCCTTTGCCATGCATCATACTTGAGTGTGCATCATGTCATGTATATGTCTGGTGTATTTACCATGTTGTGTGCTTCTTCTCGATAGTTCCTGTTTCGTTGCGATCGTGAGGATTCGTTCGTCTACTCTTGGTTCATCTTTATGGCTTCATCTTCTTCATGGACTCGTTCTTCTTCCTAGCGGGATTTCAGGAAAGATGATCGTTACTCTAGATCTCACTACTATCATTGCTATGCTAGTTGCTTCGTTCTATCACTATGTTGCGCTACCTATCACTTGTTCATCAAGCCTCCCAAATTGCCATGTCGGCCTCTAACCTTTTTCACCCTTCCTAGCGAACCGTTGATTGGCTATGTTACCACTTTTGCTCAGCCCCTCTTATAGCGTTACTAGTTGTAGGTGAAGATGAAGATTGCTCCATGTTGGATTATGTTTATGTTGGGATATCACAATATCTCTTATATTATTAATGCATCTATATACTTGGTAAAGGGTGGAAGGCTCGGCCTTATGCCTGGTGTTTTGTTCCACTCTTGCCGCCCTAGTTTCCGTCATACCGGTGTTATGTTCCCGGATTTTGCGTTCCTTATGCGGTTGGGTGATTTATGGGACCCCCTTGACAGTTCGCTTTGAATAAAACTCCTCCAGCAAGGCCCAACCTTGGTTTTACCATTTGCCTCACCACCACCTATAACTTTTCCCTTGGGTCGGCCAACCCGAGGGTCATATTTATTTTAGCCCCCCGGGCCAGTGCTTCTCTAAGTGTTGGTCCGAACCGGGCAGACTACGGGGCCACCTTGGGGCAACTCGAGGGCTGGTTTTACTCGTAGGCTGACCTATCCGGTGTTGCCCTGAGAACAAGATATGTGCAGCTCCTATTGGTATTGTCGGCACATCGGGCGGCTTTGCTGGTCTTGATTTATCATTGTCGAAATGTCTTGTAAACCGGGTGTCGGTGTCAAAACCGGCGGATCTCGGGTAGGGGGTCCCGAACTATGCGTCTAGGCGGATGGTAACAGGAGACAAGGGACACGATGTTTTACCCAGGTTCGGGCCCTCTTGATGGAGGTAAAACCCTACGTCCTGCTTGATTGATATTGATGATGTGGATGTTACAAGAGTAGATCTACCACGAGATCAAGGAGGCTAAACCCTAGAAGCTAGCCTATGGTATGATTGTTGTTATTGTTGTTGTCCTACGGACTAAAACCATCCGGTTTATATAGACACCGGAGAGGGCTAGGTTACACAGAGTCGGTTACAATGGTAGGAGATCTACATATCCGTATCGCCAAGCTTGCCTTCCACGCCAAGGAAAGTCCCATCCGGACACGGGACGAAGTCTTCAATCTTGTATCTTCATAGTCTTGGAGTCCGGCCGATGATGATAGTTCGGCTATCCGGACACCCCCTAGTCCAGGACTCCCTCAGTAGCCCCTGAACCAGGCTTCAATGACGACGAGTCCGGCGCGCATATTGTCTTCGGCATTGCAAGGCGGGTTCCCCCTCCGAATAATTTGTAGAAGATTGTGAACACCAGGATAGTGTCCGGCTCTGCAAAATAAATTCCACATTCCACCGTAGAGAGAATAATATTTACACAAGTTCAATCTGCTGACGTATTTCGTGGCATGACGTCACACCACAACCAAGCCTTCACTCGAATCATTTTTATTATACCGCCTCAGCGCGTTTAGCAAAGCGGTTTCCTTGGCACGTCTTGTCGAAGCAGAGATCATGCTCCCCTTATTCCGGGATTCTCATCAATACGGACGTGGGCAACCCAACCGCGCCATTGATTGCGGCGCTTGGGAGAAAAGCGAGTTTTACCAGGCCGGTGGGGACGCATAGTTTCGTCTGTCCATATATAAGGGGATAAGGATCCACCTTTTTACCTACGCCTTCTTCCTCCTTTGCTTATCCATCTCCACGCACTCGAGCTCCAGCACCCAAGTCCGCACATCTCGCCTCGACCTTCTCCAGCCATGTACGGAGCGGGAGGCAAGTGGATGGCCTCCTCCATTACAGAGGGGCACATCAAGAGGCTGCGCGGCACCGGATACCTATCCAGCGACATCGCGCACCGGCTCCCCAACAAGGGGCAGCTCATCCCCACCCCCAGGCCCCATGAGAGGGTGGTATTCCTTTCCCATTTCCTCCACGGACTGGGCTTCCCACTTCACCCCTTTGTCCGGGGGCTCCTGTTCTACTACGGCCTGGATTTCCATGATCTGGCCCCGAATTTCATCCTCAACATTTCGGCGTTTATCGTCGTGTGCGAGGCTTTCCTCTGCATCCAGCCCCACTTCGGCTTGTGGCTCAAGATCTTCAATGTCAAGCCGAAGGTCATGAAGGGGAATCAAGCGGAATGCAGAGGCACCATGGTGGGCAAGATACCCAACGTTACTTGGCTCGAGGGCGCCTTCGTGGAAACCATCAAGGGGTGGCAATCGGGGTGGTTCTACATCACCAAGCCGCATGACCCTAAATGGGCAGCAGCCCTCGAATTCAGATCTAGCATCCCCACACGGCTCACCTCTTGGAAGGAGAGTGGCCTGACTTGGGGCGATTCGGAGGAGCTGACCGGACTCCAAGCCTGTATCCAGAAGCTGGTGGACAAGAAGCTCAAGCTTGTCAACGTAGTCCAGGTCATGCTCATCCGCCGGATCCTCCTGTGCCAACAACGGGCCTTTAAACTGTGGGAGTTCGATCCGGCTCAGCACCGAACCTTGAGCGGGCTCTTCGACACTAGGTACGAAGACGCCTGGAAGGTGCTTTTTAAGGGCGCTGAGGCCCCCGCATCCGCTACCGAAGATCGCGGATTCCGCTCACAGCGCCAGGCTGACGAGGGAAATGATCTTACCCTTTACGGGACACTTGTTTTCCATAGTTTGACTCTATGCAGGATCTAAACTCCCTTTCCTTTGACAGGACTGGCTGAAGAAGGCCGAGCAGACTAACTGTCTGGCCCCTTTGCCAGAAGACCCAGTGGATGCCCATCTGGTGGGGCTGCTGGTTCCGGCACCCCATGTGGTGCCGGAGAAGAAGGCCAAGAAGGAGGCCACGGGTACTCGAAAGAGTTCCCGTTTTCAGGTGTCTGACGACTCTGAGGCGGACTCCTCCCCCGAGGACGAGGAGGAGAAGAAAAAGGTCTGTCCCCCAGTGGGGGGAGGGAAGAAAAGGAAGGCCTCCCTAGCTAGGGAGGCCGAAGGGTCCAAGAAGGGAAGGACTCTTCCCCCGGACTGTTCCGCCAACGCCGGTGACGACGACGAGGATTGGCCTCCAAGGGCCAAGCCCCTAGCGAGATCGTAAGTATCCGGACTCCCGAATGACTTCATGATTTTCTTTTTGCCACTTGGTGTCTTTCTAACACTGCATACAACCCTGCAGTCCGCCCAAGGACGATCTTCCCGCTTCGTCGAGCGGGTCCTTGGGTTCGTCGGATGTGAACAACACTTCACTTCCAACCGCCTCTTCTCCCCGCGACGCTGACGACGTCAAGGTGGGATCCCAGAGAGGGACCCATCCGGAGGAGGAGGACCCAGAGGTAGCACTGGGCGACCTCCCGGACTTCGTGCCGGACTCCGCACCGGAACCTGCAGCGGTTCCGGAGTCCGGCGGGCGGCCCATTCGCAAGAAGGGCAAGACCGTGGCGCTGGCGGCCTCCGTCCAACCGGAGGCGCCGGATAACTTGCTGGAGGCGCTCAACGGAGCTTCCATCAAGGAGGAACACCGCACTATCATGAGTGTGGTGATTCAGAAGGTCCAGCTCGCCAAAAGCGGGCTGACCGAAGCCTGAAGCAGCCTTCTATCAGGCTTTGAGGTAAGAATATTAATATATGTAAAATAGTACCGCATAGACAGTAGCCCCTGATGCTCGGTTCGGTGTTCGGAAAGAAAAGCCGGACTGAGGATCTAAAAAGATATACGTAGGAGTCATAAAAAATATGTCGATATGGGATTGCAGGCTACCCTGCTGACCTCTGCCGCACTGACTGCGGAGGTCAATGCTTTGAAGCAAAACCTCGAGCGGTCCAAGAACGAGCTCGGCCGTGCCAAGAAGCAACTCGAGGACAAAGAAGGTGAGTAGCACCTTATGAAAGTTGTACCTTACAGAAAAGGATTTGGTTGCAAAAAGAATGACAAGGATAACGTGGGTATTGCAGGGGCCACAAACGAGGTGGCGACCCTGAAGGAGGCAGTGTCCGTGGTCGAACGTAATGCGGCCGTGGAGCGCCGAGCGAGAGAAGCAGGAGGCGCGGGTGGCAGAGGTACGGCAAGAGCTCCAGGCTCTCGTGGAAAAACATGAGAGTTTGGAGCGTGACTCAAAGACTCGAGAGTCCGAGCTTGCATCGGATCTTGAGAGTGCCAAAGCCGCTAAGGCCGAAGCCTACAAGGCCCTCCAGGAAATCGAGGTGTTGAAGAAAATAGTGTCGGGTAAGGCATTTTTCATGCAAAGCAAGCATGTGGATGTGGATTACGTGTTACTTACCCGAATTCGGAGCTCTCCAGGAGCGTTCGCAGATCTTCCCTGCAGCGTGTCTGATGCTGCCGCTTTCTACAGGGCCAAGGAGGGGAGCGCGACGGAGAAGGTCTTCTGGTCTCAGTATGCTGAGGCCGGACATCCGGTTCCCCTTAGCGACCAGCTGAAGCAGCTGGTCGAGCTCCACAAGGTGGCCAAACAAGCCATGAAGGGCCTCATAGTTCGGTTGTGGCCCAATGAGGCCATGCCTGGGAGCTACTTCGGCCTGGTGCGGCGGCTGGTGGATGCGTGTCCATGGGTTGAGGTCATCAAGCGATCCGCCTGTATTGAAGGTGCCCGTCGGGCCCTTGCCCGTGCTAAGGTGCACTGGGGCAAGATGGATGATGAGAAGCTTGTGACGGACGTGCCACCGCCGGGCAAGGAGTATCGCACGCCCGAGATGTATTATAAGAGTGTCCTGAAGGGTGCCCGCACTATTGTGGGTGAGTTCTCCAATAATGTAATATTTGAGTAAACTCGCATTTTGTTATCCTGTGCGCAGAAAACTTTGTTCATATGTGCTAAGCAACGCTTGTTGATTTAAAATATTACCTTCTGTGCGGCTGTTTATCAAATCTGAGAGATGGCAAGTCGTCGGCTTCAGCCCCCATGCCACGAGTGCTGGGGTGTTCGGTATAAATTTGAGCACTCTTGTTCCCATATTTGGGTCCATCTAGGGAGGCGCTCAACACGAAGAACTAGGCAACCGGACTTATAATGCTTGAACACTCTCACTTAGCCATAGAATTCTATAATTTTAAATTTCGGCGAAGCCCCTAGTGTTCGGAAGGCCGAATTCGGGGCGCTATCCACGCGTGGGCCGGACAAAGCCGGTTCCTCGCTCTAAGCGGCATAAGTCTTTAGGGACTCGAAAAAACCTCTCGAACAGCGATCGGCTCTCGCCTCATCATGGCGGTCAGTTTTAGCTTTCTCCACTGAGGCGTTAACCCAGCTCAAGTGGGGCGCAATCGCAGTGGTTCTCCCAGTGCTACCTTAGCCGATACAATGGAACGTAAGGTACCAACACATGGGAGCCGGGCAAACCCAACTATTGACCCAAGACATGATTCGGAGCTGATGCATATAATGCTATAAGTTCGGAGTGCCGCACTTGTGAAAGTGTTCGGACTTATCACACCATGATGTGGGGAACATAAGCCCCTGGTGTTTTTAGCCGTACCAAAGTGTACGGATGCAACATGTCGCAAATGAACATATGTATAAGAAAGAAATGCAATTATAAGCAAAAAGGTGCTGCATTGTTTTATTTAAGAAGTACTGCTATGAATGCAGAACGATACAAATAGTGCGATAAGCAAGGGACGGGACTATTAAACATGTCCCCCTCCACGGGTAGGCTGCGGAGTGGTGTATAAAACAGATTTAATGCTCGTAAGGGAGACCACCTTGATATTCGTCGCAACATTTCTCCTTCCCTGGCTGTTGCATCGTGAGTTCGGCCGGTCTACTGCCGGACAGGGACTCTGGTAAACGGAGTCCTGTGGGTAAGAAAAGAAAAAAGGAAAAAGAAAAAAAATGACACACTTGGGAGCCCCTGATGTGGTTGAGCCGCATTCTGGGCCTGTCGTGGTCGTGCCCCTTCCCCTATGCCCATGGTATCTCCAGAGCGTAATGATGTACGCGAAGGACCAGTCTTGCGATCTTGCGAGGGCTGGGGTTGGGGTCGCATTGCTACGCGTGCTCGGAACGCACCAGGTGGTCTTGTTGTAGGTTACTTCGGGCGCGTTTGGCCATGTCCGGTCGCTTAACGGCCGGACTCGAGAATTTCCTTAAGAGGCTGCATTGTACTTCTGCCGCGAGAGCCGCTGTATGTTCCTCCGTTCGGAGGGAGCGCTCGGTGTTTCCGTTGACCGTGATGACTCCTCGAGGGCCTGGCATCTTGAGCTTGAGGTATGCGTAGTGCGGCACCGCGTTGAACTTTGCAAACGCAGTCCGTCCGAGCAGAGCATGATAGCCGCTGCGGAACGGAACTATGTCGAAGATTAACTCCTCGCTTCGGAAGTTATCCGGTGATCCGAAGACCACTTCCAGTGTGACTGAGCCCGTACAATTGGCCTCTACACCCGGTATGATGCCTTTGAAGGTCGTCTTTGTGGGTTTAATCCTTGAGGGGTCTATGCCCATCTTGCGCACTGTGTCCTGATAAAGCAGGTTCAGGCTGCTGCCGCCGTCCATCAGGACTCTAGTGAGGTGAAATCCATCGACGATTGGGTCTAAAACCAATGCGGCGAATCCGCTGTGGCGGATGCTGGTGGGGTGGTCCCTTCGATCAAAAGTGATCGGGCAGGAGGACCATGGGTTGAACTTCGGGGCGACTGGCTCCATCGCGTATACGTCCCTGAGTGCATGCTTCTGCTCCCTCTTGGTTATGTGGGTTCCGTATATCATATTCACCGTCCGCACTTGTGGGGGAAAACCCTTCTGTCCTCTGTGGTTCGGCGGTCGGGTCTCTTCTTCGTCATCGCTATGCAACCCCTTGTCATTGTTTTCGGCAATTAGCTTGCCTGCCTGCTTGAATACCCAACAGTCCCTGTTGGTGTGGTTGGCTGGCTTTTCGGGGGTGCCGTGTATCTGACACGAGCGATCGAGTATTCGGTTCAAATTGGACGGACCCGTAGTAGTTCTTTTGAATGGCTTCTGCCGCTGACCGGGTCTCGAGCCTCTGAATCCGGCGTTGACTGCCGTATCCTTGTTATTGTCGCCATTAATGCGGCGTTTATTCTTGTTGCGACGTGACCTGCCATTGCGATCCTTGGTATCCGGACTGCCGGAATTTTTGCTGAGGTTGTTGCTGCGAGCTAGCCAGCTGTCCTCTCCCGCGCAAAAGCGGGTCATGAGTGATGTGAGGGATGCCACGGATTTCGGCTTTTCCTGTCCCAGGTGCCGGGCAAGCCACTCATCGCAGATGTTATGTTTGAAGGCTGCGAGGGCCTCCGCATCCGGACAGTCGACGATTTGATTTTTCTTAGTTAAGAACCGTGTTCAGAATTGTCTGGCTGATTCGTCTGGCTGCTGAATTATGTGGCTTAGGTCGTCAGCGTCTGGTGGTCGCACATACGTGCCCTGGAAGTTATCAAGGAATGCGGCTTCCAGGTCCTCCCAACATCCAATTGATTCTGCTGGCAAGCTGTTAAGCCAATGCCGAGCTGGTCCTTTAAGCTTGAGTGGGAGGTACTTGATGGCGTGAAGATCGTCATCGCGGGCCATGTGGATATGAAGGAGATAGTCTTCGATCCAAACCGCGGGGTCTGTTGTGCCGTCATAGGATTCGATATTCACGGGTTTAAACCCTTCGGGGATTTGATGATCCATTACCTCGTCTGTGAAGCATAGTGGGTGTGCGGCGCCTTTGTATTGGGCTATATCGCGACGAACCTCCAACGAGCTTTGTCTATTGTGTTCGGCTCGACCGGACTTACTGTGTCCAGCGTGACGGTTGTCGTCACGTATCATGGGGCACCCACGCGATCCGTAGATCGATCTTGATTGTCTTGCCTTATCCTCCAATATATCTCGCAAGTCCGGAGCATTCCCCTGTGGCCTTTTGTTGTTCGAGCGGTGCCGGGGTACGGTTCTAGTGAAGGGCCTAGAGGCCTCTCTGTCGCGGCCACGAGGTGGCCGGTCAGCCGTATTGTGCTCTGGTGATGCAGTTGTATATGCCTCCTCCTCTAATCGGGGGAGCAACTTGCGTTTGGGGTAGCTTTTGGAGGGGCGTTCGAGCTCATGCTCTTCGGCCGCCAGGACTTCCGTCCATCTATCGGCTAGCAGATCCTGATCAGCTCTAAGCTGTTGCTGCTTTTTCTTGAGGCTGTTTGCCATGGCCATAAGCCTGCGTTTGAAACATTCTTGTTCGACGGGATCCTCAGGCACGACAAATTCGTCGTCGTCGAGGCTTGCCTCGTCTTCAGAGGGAGGCATGTAACTATCTTCCTCTACCTCTTCGTCTGCCGCCCTCTTGTGAGGGCTGGCATCTCCGTCCTCCTGCGCTGAATCTTGCTGGAGGGGGTTGTCTTCGGTGCTGTCTGGGGTATTATTATCTCCGGTGCCAGAATCGCCATTCTTGATGTGGCGGGATTTAGAGCGGCGCCGCTGACGCCAGCGCTTGGGCTGTTTCTTGGAGGGATCTTCCTCTGCTGTTCCTTCGCCATTCCCATCCTTTGGGATATCCACCATGTATATGTCGTATGACGAGGTGGCTTTCCAGTGCCCAGTAGGCTCTGGTTCTTGGTCGTCTCCAACATCGTCGTCCATACCGTCGATGTCTTCGGAGTCGAAGTCTAGCATGTCAGTTAGATCATCGACAGCGCCTACTAAGTGGGTGGTGGGTGGGTCTTGAATTTCTTCGTCGTCCGCATCCCAACCATCCTGACCGCAGTCCGGCCAGGGATCTCCTGATAATGAGAGATATTTTAGCGAGCTCAGAATGTCGCCAAAAGGTGAGTGTTGAAAGATGTCCGCGGCGGCGAACTCCATGATCGGCGCCCAGTCGGATTCGATTGGTGGGGGCACGGGAGGTTCGGAGTCCGGCAAGGAGTCCGGCACCTTGGAGTCACGAGCTTCAGAAGGGACAAAGTCAGTATTCGGCTCTATCGCCGTAGAGGTTGCAGCCCCCGAGGCGGTGTCTAACCATCCGTCCTCGATCTGCGCAGCCGACTCTGAATCAAGGGTCGGAGCGGTTTCATGTGCGGCCTCCAGGGTACTGTCCGGCAGCAGAGCTAAATCATGCCCATCATGACAGTGCGGCGCGCTCGGCTGTAGCTCGAATCCGTTGAAGATCAAGTCTCCGTGGATGTCAGCCATGAAGTTAAGACTTCCAAATCTGACCTGACGGCCAGGGGCGTAGCTTTCGATCTGCTCCAGATGGCCAACCGAATTGGCCCGCAGTGCAAAGCCGCCGAATACGAAGATCTGTCTAGGGAGAAAAGTCTCACCCTGGACCGCGTTGTTGTTGATGATCGAAGGAGCCATCGAGCCTATCGGTGACGACACAGAGGAACTCTCAATGAAAGCACCAATGTCGGTGCCAAAACCGGCGGATCTCGGGTAGGGGGTCCCGAACTGTGCGTCTAGGCGGATGGTAACAGGAGACAAGGGACATGATGTTTTACCCAGGTTCGGGCCCTCTTGATGGAGGTAAAACCCTACGTCCTGCTTGATTGATATTGATGATGTGGATGTTACAAGAGTAGATCTACCACGAGATCAAGGAGGCTAAACCCTAGAAGCTAGCCTATGGTATGATTGTTGTTATTGTTGTTGTCCTACGGACTAAAACCATCCGGTTTATATAGACACCAGAGAGGGCTAGGGTTACACAGAGTTGGTTACAATGGTAGGAGATCTACATATCCGTATCGCCAAGCTTGTCTTCCACACCAAGGAAAGTCCCATCCGGACACGGGATGAAGTCTTCAATCTTGTATCTTCATAGTCTTGGAGTCCGGCCGATGATGATAGTTCGGCTATCCGGACACCCCCTAGTCCAGGACTCCCTCACCGGGATTCCGAGACTGATCGGGTCTTCCTGGGAGAAGGAATATCCTTCGTTGACCGTGAGAGCTTGTGATGGGCTAAGTTGGGACACCCATGTAGGGTATAAACCTTCGAGAGCCATGCCCGCGGTTATGTAGCAGATGGGAATTTGTTAATGTCCGGTTGTAGATAACTTGACACGAGATACCAATTAAAACGCATCAACCGTGTGTGTAGCTGTGATGGTCTCTTTTCGGCGGAGTCCGAGAAGTGAACACGGTTTCGGGTTATGTTTGATGTAAGTAGGAGTTCAGGATCACCTCTTGATCCTTGCTAGCTTCACGACCGTTTTGTTTGCTCTCTTCTCGCTCTTATTTGCGTATGTTAGCCACCATATATGCTTAGTCGCTGCTGCAACCTCACCACTTTACCCCTTCCTTACCCATTAAGCTTTGCTAGTCTTGATACCCATGGTAATGGGATTGCTGAGTCCTCGTGGCTCACAGATTACTACAACAACAGTTGTAGGTACAGGTTATGCGATGATCATGCCGTGATACATCTCCAACGTATCTTTAATTTTTGATTGCTCCATGCTACTTTATCTACTGTTTTAGGCAATATTGAGCTTTATTATCCACTTTTATATTATTTTTGGGACTAACCTATTAACCGGAGGCCCAGCCCAGATTTGTTGTTTTATGCCTATTTCAGTGTTTCGAGGAAAAGGAATATCAGACGGAGTCAAAACGGAACGAAATCAACTAGAGAAGTTATTTTTGGAAGGAAAGCAACCCAGGGAACTTGGAGCGCACGTCAGGGGAGATACGGGCTGCCCACGAGGGTGGGGGCGCCCCCCCTGGGCACTCCCCCTGCCTCGTGAGCACCCCGGAGATCCACCGACGTACCCCCTGCACCCATATATACCTACGTACCCTAAAACTTCCAGAACAGAAGATAGATCGGGAGTTCCGCCGCTGCAAGCCTCTGTAGCCACCAAAAACCAATATGGACCCTGTTCCGGCACCCTGCCGGAGGGGGATCCCATCACCGGAGGCCATCTTCATCATCCCGATGCTATCCATGACGAGGAGGGAGTAGTTCACCCTCGGGGCTGAGGGTATGTACCAGTAGCTATGTGTTTGATCTCTCTCTCTCTCGTGTTCTCTCTCGTGTTCCCTCTATGGCACGATCTTGATGTATCCTGAGCTTTGCTATTGTAGCTGGATCTTATGATGTTTCTCCCCCTCTACTCTCTTGTGATGAATTGAGTTTCCCCTTTTGAAGTTATCTTATTGGATTGAGTCTTTATGAGAACATTTGATGTATGTCTTGCCGTGATTATCTGTGGTGACAATGGGATTTCATGTGCCACTTGATGTATGTTTTGGTGACCAACTTGCGGGTTCCGCCCATGAACCTATGCATAGGGGTTGGCACACGTTCTTGACTCTCCGGTAGAAACTTTGGGGCACTCTTTGAAGTACTTTTATGTTGGGTTGATGAATCTGAGATTGTGTGATGCATGTCGTATAATCATGCCCACGGATACTTGAGGTGACAATGGAGTATCAAGGTGACATTAGGTTTTTGGTTGATTTGTGTCTTAAGGTGTTATTCTAGTATGAACTCTTTTATAGATCGATCCGAAAGAATAACTTTGAGGTGGTTTCGTACTCTACCATAATCTATACGTTTGTTCTCTGCTATTAGTGGCTTTGGAGTGACTCTTTGTTGCATGTTGAGGGCTTGTTATATGATCTATCTATGTTATTATTGTTGAGAGAACTTGCACTAGTGAAAGTATGAACCCTAGGCCTTGTTTCCTATCATTGCAATACCGTTTACGCTCACTTTTTCCGCTCGTTACCTTGCTTTTTTTATTATTTCATATTACAAAAACCTATATCTACTATCTATTTTGCACTTGCTCATCTCTTCGCCGAACTAGTGCACCTATACAATCTACCATTGTATTGGGTGTGTTGGGGACACAAGAGACTCTTTGTTATTTGGTTGCAGGGTTGCTTGAGAGAGACCATCTTCATCCTACGCCTCCTACGGATTGATAAACCTTAGGTCATCCACTTGAGGGAAATTTGCTACTGTCCTACAAACCTGTGCACTTGCAGGCCCAACAATGTCTACAAGAAGAAGGTTGTGTAGTAGACATTAAGCTCTTTTCTGGCGCCGTTGCCGGGGAGGTGAGTGCTTGAAGGTATATCTTTAGATCTTGCAATCGAATCTTTTTGTTTCTTGTTTTAGCACCAGTCTAGTTTATAAAAGAAAATTATAAAAAAATGGAGTTGAGTTTGTCTCATACGCTTCACCTTTTTAATATCTTTCGTGAGTATGATGGAAAGGATAATTGTGCTCAAGTGCTAGAAGAAGAAATCTCTAAAATGTTTGGCACTAAATATTTTAATGATGAGCATGATTGCAATGTTGTTAGTATGAATTCCTTGAATATCAATGATGCTAATGATATGCAAAGCCACAAGATTGGGGAAGCTATGTTTGATGAAGATGATATTTTTTGTCCCCCAAGCTTTGATGAGCAAATTTACTATGATGAAAGCATGCCTCCTATCTATGATGATTATTGTGATGACACATATGCTTTAAAGAATAATGATAACCATGAAACATGTCATCTTGATCTTAATTTTCAATCACATGATAGTTATTTTGTTGAGTTTGCTCCCACTACTATTGACGAGAAGAATTTTGCTTATGTTGAGAGTAGTAAATTTTCTATGCTTGTAGATCATGAAAAGAATGCTTTAGGTGCTGGTTATATTGTTGAATTCATTCATGATGCTACTGAAGATTATTATGAGAGAGGAACATATGCTTGTAGGAATTGCAATAATATCAAGTTTCCTCTCTATGTGTTAAAAATCTTGAAGCTATGCTTGTTTTGCCATCCTATGCTAGTTGATTATTGTTCCCATAAGTTGTTTGCTCAAAAAATCCCTATGCATAGGAAGTGGGTTAGACTTAAATGTGCTAGTCATATGCTTCATGATGCTCCCGTTATGTTTCAATTCTTATCTTTTATGTGAGCATCATTGTCATCATCATGCCTAGCTAGAAAGGCATTAAAGAAAAGCGCTTATTGGGAGACAACCCAATATTTATCCTTACTGTTTTTGTGTGTACACATGATTATGCTACTGTATTAATCATGTTTTATAGCTTTTGTTTCAATAAAGTGCCAAGTAGAACCTTTGGGAAGACTTGGGTGAAGTTTATGTGATCTTGCTGTGAAAAACTGAAACTTTAGCACTCACGAGATTAGCTGTAATTCTTTACTGGAGAGTGATTTTAGGTTGATTATTTTTTCAGATGATTAATAGACAAATTAATCAGGTCCAGCAATTTATTTCATAATTTTTGGGTTCCAGAAGTATACGTTTGATACAGATTACTACAGACTGTTCTGTTTTTGACAGATTCTGTTTTCTATGTGTTGTTTGCTTATTTTGATGCATCTATGGCTAGTATTAAGTGGTATGAACCATATATAAGTTGGAGTAAAGTAGATATTACACCAATATGAATTTAGAATGAGTTCATTACAGTACCTAAGTGGTGGTTTTATTTTCTTATACTAACGGAGCTTACGAGTTTTGTGTTGAGTTTTGTGTGGTTGAAGTTTTCAAGTTTTGGGTAAGGATTCAATTGACTATGGAATAAGGAGTGGCAAGAGCCTAAGCTTGGGGATGCCCAAGGGACCCCAAGTTAATATTCAAGGACAACCAAGAGCCTAAGCTTGGGATGCCCCGGAAGGCATCCCCTCTTTCATCTTCGTTCATCGGTAACTTTACTTGGAGCTATATTTTTATTCACCACATGATATGTGTTTTGCTTGGAGCGTCATTTTATTTTGTTATTTTTTGATTGCTGTTAATTAGAATAATGTTTTGCATCTTTAGTTTCAATAAAAAAGTCAAGGATAGCCTTTGCCATGCTTATTTTGCTAGTTTGCATGTTGCTGTTTGAAAACAGAAAGTTTACCGCTGTTGCAAAAATTCCCTAGAAAAGTAAGAGCACCGTCTAACGTTGAATATTTTTGCATATTGAGCTCTGATAAATTTATTACAGTGGGAATTTTAGTTCATAATTTTTGGAGTCAGGGAAGTATTGATACTCTTGCATTCTTTACAGACTGTACTGTTTTGGCAGATTGCTGTTATGGTTGCATTGTTTGCATATGTTTGCTTGTTTAATGATTCTATTTGATGATAGGAGTATTAAATATGCAGAGGCATTTAGTATGAAATGTTGAATAATAATTTAAGTGATTTGTTACAGTAGAAAATGATAAGGTTTTGCATTGGTTTATACTAACCTATCTCACGAGTTCTTGTTGAGTTTGTTGTGAATGAAGCTTTTGATAAAAAGAGAAACCATGATATGAGAGGAATTAAGGAGACACAAAAGTTCAATCTTGGGGATGCCCAAGGCACCCCAAGATAATATTTCAAGAAGTCTCAAGCATCTAAGCTTGGGGATGCCCCGGTAGGCATCCCACCTTTCTTCTTCAACAACTATCGGTTAGTATCGGTTGAACCTAAGTTTTTGCTTCGTCACATGAGTTGTGCTATCCTTGCAATTTAGTTTTCTTTAGCTTTTCTTGCTGTTTGAATAAAGTATCAAGATCTGAAATTATTAAATGGGAGAGTCTTCACATAGTTACATAATTATTCGACTACTCATTGATCTTCACTTATATCTTTTGGAGTAGTTTGTCATTTGCTCTAGTGCTTCACTTATATCTTTTAGAGCATGGTGGTAGGTTTGTTTTAAAGAAACTATTGATCTCTCATGCTTCACTTAGATTATTTTGAGAGTCGTTAATAGCATGGTAATTTGCTTAATGTTAATATACTTGGTATTCAAGATATGTGAAACTTTCTTTTGAGTGCGTTGAATACTAAGATAAGTTTGATGCTTGATAATTGTTTTGAGATATGGAGGTGATAATATCAAAGTCGTGCTAGTTGAGTAATTGTGAATTTGAGAAATGCTTGTGTTGAAGTTAGCAAGTCCCGTAGCATGCACGTATGGTTAAAGTTGTGTAACAAATTTGAAACATGAAGTGTACGTGGCTTGTGCATCCTTATGAGTGGCGGTCGGGGACGGGCGATGGACTTTTCCTACCAATCTATCCCCCTAGGAGCATGCACGTAGTACTTGATTTTTGATGACTTCTAAATTTTTGCAATAAGTATATGAGTTCTTTTGACTAATGTTGAGTCCATGGATTATACGCACTCTCACCTTTCCGCCATTGCTAGCCTCTTTGGTACCGTGCATTGCTCACCTTGAGAGTTGGTGCAAACTTCGCCGGTGCATCCAAACCCCGTGATACGATACGCTCTATCACACATAACCTCCTTATATCTTCCTCAAAACAGCCACCATACCTACCTATTATGGCATTTCCATAGCCATTCCGAGATATATTGACATGCAACTTCCACCATCATCATCATGACATACATTACTTTTGTCATATTGCCATTGCATGATCATGTAGTTGACATCGTATTTGTGGCAAAGCCACCATGCATTATTTTTCATACATGTCACTCTTGATTCATTGCACCATCCCGGTACACCGCCGGAGGTATTCATATAGAGTCATATCTTGTTCTAAGTTTTGAGTTGTAATCCTTATGTTGTAATCAATAGAAGTGTGATGATCATCATTATTAGAGCATTGCCCCCCAAAAAAAAGAAAGGCCAAAAGAAAAAAAGGAAAGGCCCAAAAAAAAGAAAAAGAAAAAAAAGAAAAGAAAAAGAAAAAGGGGCAATGCTACTATCTCTTTTTCCACACTTGTGCTTCTAAGTAGCACCTTGTTCTTCATGTAGTGAGTCTCGTATATTGTGCTTCAAAGTAGCACCTTATTCTTCATGTAGTGAGTCTCATAAGTTGTCTTTTTTATACTAGTGGGAATTTTTCATTATAGAACTTGGCTTGTATATTCCTATGATGGGCTTCCTCAAATGCCCTAGGTCTTCATGAGTAAACGAGTTGAATGCACACCCACTAGTTTCCTTTTGTTGAGCATTCATAACTCTAGTGCATCCGTTGCATGGAAATCCCTACTCCTCATGTTGACATCAATTGATGGGCATCTCCATAGCCCATTGATTATCCTCGTCAATGTGAGACTTTCTCCTTTTTTGTCTTCTCCACACAATCCCCATCATCATATTCTATTCCACCCATAGTGCTATATCCATGGCTCACGCTCATGTATTGCGTGAAGGTTGAATTTTTTTGAGATTATTTAAGTATGAAACAATTGCTTGGCTTGTCATCGGGGGTATAGAAGTTGGGAACATCTTTGTGTGACGAAAATGAAGCATAGCCTAACTATATGATTTTGTAGGGATGAACTTTCTTTTGCCATGTTATTTTGAGAAGACATGATTGCTTTGATTAGTATGCTTGAAGTATTATTATTTTTGTGTCAATATGAACTTTTGTCTTGAATCTTTTGAATCTGAATATTCATACCACAATTAAGAAGATTCACATTGAGATTATGCCAAAGTATCACTCCACATCAAAAATTCTTTTTATCATTTACCTACTCGAGGACGAGCAAGAATTAAGCTTAGGGATGCTTGATAGGGTATACAACGTATCTATAATTTTTGATTGCTCCATGCTACTTTATCTAGTGTTTTAGGCAATATTGGGCTTTATTATCCACTTTTATATTATTTTTGGGACTAACCTATTAACCGGAGGCCCAGCCCAGATTTGCTGTTTTATGCCAATTTTAGTGTTTCGAGGAAAAGGAATATCAGACGGAGTCAAAACGGAACGAAAGAAACTGGAGAAGTTATTTTTGGAAGGGAAGCAACCCAGGGACCTTGGAGTGCACGTCAGGGGAGATACGGGCTGCCCACGAGGGTGGGGGCGCCCCCTGGGCACGCCCCCTGCCTCGTGAGCACCCCAGAGGTCCACCGACGTACCCCCTGCACCCATATATACCTACGTACCCTAAAACTTCCAGAACAGAAGATAGATCGGGAGTTCCGCCGCCGCAAACCTCTATAGCCACCAAAAACCAATCGGGACCCTGTTCCGGCACCCTGCCAGAGGGGGATCCCATCACCGGAGGCCATCTTCATCATCCCGGCGCTATCCATGACGAGGAGGGAGTAGTTCACCCTCGGAGCTGAGGGTATGTACCAGTAGCTATGTGTTTGATCTCTCTCTCTCGTGTTCTCTCTCGTGTTCCCTCTATGGCACGATCTTGATGTATCCCGAGCTTTTCTATTTTAGTTGGATCTTATGATGTTTCTCCCCCTCTACTCTCTTGTGATGAATTGAGTTTCCCATTTTGAAGTTATCTTATTGGATTGAGTCTTTATGAGAACACTTGATGTATGTCTTGCCGTGATTATCTGTGGTGACAACGGGATTTCATATGCCACTTGATGTATGTTTTGGTGACCAACTTGCGGGTTCCGCCCATGAACCTATGCATAGGGGTTAGCACACGTTCTTGACTCTCCGGTAGAAACTTTGGGGCACTCTTTGAAGTACTTTTATGTTGGTTGGATGAATCTGAGATTGTGTGATGCATGTCGTATAATCATGCCCACGGATACTTGTGGTGACAATGGAGTATCTCTGGGCCCACTCGGTAATGCATCATCATAATGAGATCAATGTGACTAAGTAGTTAGTCACGGGATCATGCATTACGGAACGAGTAAAGTGACTTGCCGGTAACGAGATTGAACGAGGTATTGGGATACCGGCGATCGAATCTCGGGCAAGTAACATACCGATTGACAAAGGGAATTGCATACGGGATTGCTTGAATCCTTGACATCGTGGTTCATCCGATGAGATCATCGTGGAACATGTGGGAGCCAATATGGGTATCCAGATCCCAATATTGGTTATTGGCCGGAGAGTTGTCTCGGTCATGTCTGCATGGTTCCCGAACCCGTAGGGTCTACACACTTAAGGTTCGATGACGCTTGGGTTATAAAGGAAGCTTGTATGCGGTTACCGAATGTTTTTTGGAGTCCCGGATGATATCCCGGACGTCACGAGGAGTTTCGGAATGGTCCGGAGGTAAAGATTTATATATGGGAAGTCCAGTTTCAGTCATCGGAATAGTTTCGGGGGTTATCGGTATTGTACCAGGACCATCGAAAGGTATCCGGAGGTCCACCGGGTGGGGCCACCTGCCCCGAGGGACTTGATGGGCTGAATATGGGAGGGAACCAGCCCCTAGTGGGCTGGTGCACCCCTCCCCAAGGGCCCAAGGCGCCTAGGGTTGAAAACCCTAGGGGAGGGGGCGCCTCCACCTTGCATGGGGGGCAAGTCTCCCCCTCCTGGCCGCCGCCCCTCCCATCTAGATGGGATCTGGAGGGGGCCGGCCCCCTCTCCCCTTCCCCTATATATAGTGGGGGTTTTGGGGCTGCCAAGAACATGAGTTTTCCTCTCTCCTGGCGCAGCCCTACCCCTCTCCCTCCTCGTCTCTCGCAGTGCTTGGCGAAGCCCTGCTGGAGTGCCACGCTCCTCCATCACCACCACGCTGTTGTGCTGCTGCTGGACGGAGTCTTCCCCAACCTCTCCATCTCTCCTTGCTGGATCAAGGCACGGGAGATGTCACTGGGCTGCATGTGTGTTGAACACGGAGGCACCGTTATTCGGTGCTTAGATCGGATTCGACCGCGATCTGAATTGCTTCGTGAACGACTCCACCGACCGCGTTCTTGTACCGCTTCCGCTTTGTGATCTTCAAGGGTATGAAGATGCACTCCCCTCTCTCTCGTTGCTAGTATCTCCATAGATTGATCTTGGTGATGCGTAGAAAATTTTGAATTTCTGCTACGTTCCCCAACAGTGGCATCATGAGCTAGGTCTATTGCGTAGATTCTATGCACGAGTAGAACACAAGTAGTTGTGGGCATAGATTTTGTTCAATATGCTTACCATTACTAGTCCTATCTTGTTTCGACGGTATTGTGGGATGAAGCGGCCTGGACCGACCTTACACGTACACTTACGTGAGACAGGTTCCACCGACTGACATGCACTTGTTGCATAAGGTGGCTAGCGGGTGCCAGTCTCTCCCACTTTAGTCGGATCGGATTCGATGAAAAGGGTCCTTATGAAGGGTAAATAGCAATTGGCATATCACGTTGTGGTTTTGGCGTAGGTAAGAAACATTCTTGCTAGAAACCTATAGCAGCCACGTAAAAACTTGCAACAACAATTAGAGGACGTCTAAGTTGTTTTTGCAGCATATGCCGTGTGATGTGATATGGCCAAAAGGATGTGATGAATGAAATATATGTGATGTATGAGATTGATCATGTTCTTGTAATAGGAATCACGACTTGCATGTCGATGAGTATGACAACCGGCAGGAGCCATAGGAGTTGTCTTTATTTATTGTATGACCTGCGCGTCACTGAATAACGCCATGTAATTACTTTACTTCATTGCTAAACCGTTAGCCATAGTAGTAGAAGTAATAGTTGGCGAGACAACTTCATGGAGACACGATTATGGAGATCATGATGATGGAGATCATGGTGTCATGCCGGTGACGATGATGATCATGGAGCCCCCGAAGATGGAGATCAAAAGGAGCAAAATGATATTGGCCATATCATGTCACTATTTGATTGCATGTGATGTTTATAATGTTTATGCATCTTATTTGCTTAGAACAACGGTAGTAAATAAGATGATCCCTCATAATAATTTCAAGAAAGTGTCCCCCCTAACTGTGCACCGTTGCGAAAGTTCGTTGTTTCGAAGCACCACGTGATGATCGGATGTGATAGATTCTAACATTCACATACAACGGGTGTAAGCCAGATTTACACACACGAAACACTTAGGTTGACTTGACGAGCCTAGCATGTACAGACATGGCCTCAGAACACAAGAGACCGAAAGGTCGAACATGAGTCGTATAGTAGATACGATCAACATGAAGATGTTCACCGATGATGACTAGTCCGTCTCATGTGATGATCGGACACGGACTAGTTGACTCGAATCATGTATCACTTAGATGACTAGAGGGATGTCTATCTGAGTGGGAGTTCAAATAATTTGATTAGATGAACTTAATTATCCTAAACATAGTCAAAAGGTCTTTGCAAATTATGTCATAGCTCGTGTTTTAGTTCTACTGTTTTAGATATGTTCCTAGAGAAAGTTTAGTTGAAAGTTGATAGTAGCAATTATGCGGACTGGGTCCATAAACCGAGGATTGTCCTCATTGCTGCATAGAAGGCTTATGTCCTTAATGCACCGCTCGGTGTGCTGAACCTCGAACGTCGTCTGTGGATGTTGCGAACATCTGACATACACCTTTTCATGACTACATTATAGTTTAGTAATGTTAAACGGTTTAGAATTGTGGCCCCAAAGACGTTTTTGAAATGTCACGGAACATATGAGATGTTCCAAGGGCCGAAATTGGGATTTCAGGCTCGTGCCCACGTCAAGAGGTATAAGACCTCTGACGAGTTTCTTAGCCTACAAACTAAGGGAGAAAAGCTCAATCACTGAGCATGCGCTCAGATTGTCTGGGTACTACAATCACTTGAATCAAGTAGGAGTTAATCTTCCAGATGATATAGTGATGTTTCTCCAAAGTCATTGCCACCAAGCTACTAGAGCTTCGTGATGAACTATAAAATATTAGGGATAGATATGATGATCCTTGAGCTATTCGCAATGTTTTGACACCGCGAAAGTAGAAATCAAGAAGGAGCATCAATTGTTGATGGTTAGTGAAACCACTAGTTTCAAAGAGGGCAAGGGCAAGAAGGGATACTTCATGAAACGGAAAATCAGTTGCTGCTCTAGTGAAGAAACCCAAGGTTGAACCCAAACCCAAGACTAAGTGCTTCTGTAATGAGGGGAACGGTCACTGAAGCAGAACTACCCTAGATACTTGGTAGATGAGAAGGCTGGCAAGGTCGATAGAAGTATATTGGATATACATTATGTTAATGTGTACTTTACTAGTACTCCTAGTAGCACCAGGGTATTAGATACCGGTTCGGTTGCTAAGTGTTAGTAACTCGAAATAAAAGATGCGGAATAAACAAAGACTATCTAAAGGTGAGATGACAATATCTGTTGGAAGTGTTTCCAAGCTTGATGTGATCAAGCATCGCATACTCCCTCTACCATCGAGATTGGTGTAAAACCTAAATAATTGTTATTTGGTGTTTGCGTTGAACATAGACATGATTGGATTATGTCTATCGCAATACGGTTGTTCATTTAAGGAGAATAATGGTTACTCTGTTTATTTGAATAATACCTTCAATGGTCTTGCACCTAAAATGAATGGTTTATTGAATCTCGATCATAGTGATACACATGTTCATGCCAAAAGATATAAGATAGTGATGATAGTACCACATACTTGTGGCACTGCCATTTGAGTCATATCGGTATAAAATGCATGCAGAAGCTCCATGTTGATGGATCTTTGGACTCACTCGTTTTTTAAAAGATTGAGACATGCGAACCATGTCTATTGGTGTATACACATGAAGAAACTCCATGCAGATGGATCATTTGGACTCACTTGATTCTAAATCACTTGAGACATGCAGATCATACCACATGGGCAAGATGACTAAAAAGCCTCGTTTTTCAGTAAGATGGAACAAGAGAGCAACTTGTTGGAAGTAATACATTTTGATGTGTGCTGTCCAATGAGTGTCGAGGCACGTAGTGGATATCGTTATGTTCTTACTTCACAGATGATTTGAGTAGATGCTGAGTATATTTACTTGATGAAACACAAGTCTGAATTATTGAAAGGTTCAAGTAATTTCAGAGTGAAGTTGAAGATCGTCGTGACAAGAGGATAAAATTTCTATGATATGATCATAGAGATGAATATCTGAGTTATGAGTTTGGCACGCAATTAAGACATTGTGGAAATTGTTTCACAATTAATACCGCCTGGAACACCATAGTGTGATGGTGTGTCCGAACATCATAGTTGCACCCTATTGGATATGGTGCGTACCATGATGTCTCTTATCAAATTACCACTATCATTTTATAGGTTAGGCATTAGAGACAACCGCATTCACTTTAAATAGGGTACCACGCAATTCCGTTGAGACGACACCGTATGAACTATGGTTTGGAGAAACCTAAGTTGTCGTTTCTTAAAATTTTGGGGCTGCGACGCTTATGAGAAAAAGTTTCAGGCTGATAAGCTCGAACCCAAAACGGATAAATGCATCTTCATAGCTCACCCAAAACAGTTGGGTATACCTCCTAATTCAGATCCAGAAGCAAAAGTAATTGTTTCTAGAAACGGGTCCTTTCTCGAGGAAAGGTTTCTCTAGAAAGAATTGAGTAGGAGGATGGTGGAGACTTGATAAGGTTATTGAACCATCACTTCAACTAGTGTGTGGCGGGG
This sequence comes from Triticum dicoccoides, assembly GCF_002162155.2. Lineage (NCBI taxonomy): Eukaryota > Viridiplantae > Streptophyta > Magnoliopsida > Poales > Poaceae > Triticum > Triticum dicoccoides. The sequence goes on from NC_041381.1 coordinate 497,112,409, forward strand.
CACAGGAAGTTGTTTTTGTGATGCCTACACCAATTGAAGTAGAAGCTTATGATAGTGATCATGAAGCTTCGGATCAAGTCACTACCAAACCTCGTAGGGTGACAAGGATGCGTACTACTTCAGAATGGTACACTAATCCTGTCTTGAAGGTCATGTTGCTAGACAACAATGAACCTACGAGCTGTGGAGAAGCGATGGTGGGCCCGAATTCTGACGAATGGCTCGAGGCCATAAAATCCGAGAGAGGATCCATGTATGAAAACAAAGTATAGACTTTGGAAGAACTACTTGATGGTCATAAGGCTGTTGGGTACTGATGGATTTTAAAAGGAAGACGAACAATGATGGTAAGTATCACCATTAAGAAAGCTCGACTTGTCGTTAAGAGTTTTTCTGACAAGTTCAAGGAGTTGACTACGATGACTTTCTCACTTGTAGTGATGCTAAGAGTCTGTTGAAATTATATTAGCAGATACTGCATTATTTATGAAATCTTGTAGATAGGATGTCAAAACATTGTTTCCTTGAAGAGTTACTTGAGGAAAGGTTGTATGTGATACAACCAGAAGATTTTGTCAATCCTAAAAGATGCTAACAAGTATGCAAAGCTCCAGCAATCCTTCTAAGGACTGGAGTAAGCATCTCGGAGTTGGAATATATGCTTTGATAAGATGATCAAAGAATTTTGGTTTATACAAAGTTTACGAGAAACTTGTATTTCCAAAGAAGTGAGTGGGAGCACTATAGAATTTCTGATGAGTATATGTTGTTGACATATTGTTGATCAGAAATGATATAGAATTTCTAGAAAGCATATAGGGTTATTTGAAAGGTGTTTTTCAATGGAAAACCTAGATTAAGCTACTTGAACATTGAGCATCAAGATCTATAAGGATAGATCAAAAACGCTTAATAGTACTTTCAAATGAATACATACCGTGACAAGATTTTGAAGGAGTTCAAAATAGATTGGCGAAGAAGGAGTTCTTAGCTGTGTTATAAGGTGTGAGTATTGAGTAAGACTCAAGACATGACCTCAGCAGAAGAGAGAGAAAGGACAAAGGTCGTCCCCTATGCTTCAGACGTAGGCTCTACAGTATGCTATGCTGTGTACCACACCTGAAGTGTGCCTTGCCATGAGTCAGTCAGGGGGCACAAGAATGATCCAGGAATGGATCACAGGACATCGGTCAAACATATCCTTAGCAACTAGTGGACTAAGGAAGTTTCTCGATTATGGAGGTGGTAAAAGAGTTCGTCGTAAAGGGTTATGCCGAAAGGTGTCCGGAGGTCCACCGGGTGGGGCCATCTGCCCCAGGGGACTTGATGGGCTGAATATGGGAGGGAACCAGCCCCTAGTGGGCTAGTGCGCCCCTCCCCAAGGGCCCAAGGCGCCTAGGGTTGAAAACCCTAGGGGAGGGGGCGCCTCCACCTTGCTTGGGGGGCAAGTCTCCCCCTCCTGACCGCCGCCCCTCCCCTCTAGATGGGATCTGGAGGGGGCCGGCCACCTCTCCCCTTCCCCTATATATAGTGGGGGTTTTGGGGCTGCCAAGAACATGAGTTTTCCTCTCTCCTGGCGCAACCCTACCCCTCTCCCTCCTCGTCTCTCGCAGTGCTTGGCGAAGCACTGCTAGAGTGCCACGCTCCTCCATCACCACCACACTGTTGTGCTGCTGCTGGACGGAGTCTTCCCCAACCTCTCCATCTCTCCTTGCTGGATCAAGGCATGGGAGACGTCACCGGGCTGCACGTGTGTTGAACGCGGAGGCACCGTTGTTAGGTGCTTAGATTGGATTCGACTGCGATCTGAATCGCTTCGTGAACGACTCCACCGACCACGTTCTTGTAACGCTTCCGCTTTGCGATCTTCAAGGGTATGAAGATGCACTCCCCTCTCTCTCGTTACTAGTATCTCCATAGATTGATCTTGGTGATGCGTAGAAAATTTTGAATTTCTGCTACGATCCCCAACAATTACTTCCCTGGCTAAGCCGGCGTGTGTTAATGATGTTCAGTGTCTGGTGGGTCGTATTGCGGCTTTAAGCCGGTTCATAAGCCGGTTGGGAGAGAAGGCTATCCCTTTGTATCAGATGTTGCAAAAGGCAGATAATTTTGTCTGGAGTGATGCTGCTAATGATGTGTTTGAAGCCTTGAAAAAATAGCTGGCTGAGCCGCCGGTCCTTGCTGCTCCTATTGATAAAGAGTTGTTGTTGTTATACGTGGCTGCTAATGCCCGGGCTATCAGCGTAGCTATTGTGGTGGAACAGAAGGAAGCAGACAAGGAATATTCGGTTCATAGGCTGGTTTACTACATCAGTGAAGTGCTTATTGAGTCCAAACAGAGATATCCGCATTGGCAGAAGCTTGTCTATGGGGTGTTCATGGCTAGTCAAAAGCTCAAGAAGTATTTCTTCAGTCATCCTATCACTATGGTTAGTTCTGCTCCTTTAGGGGATATTATCCAAAACAAAGAAGCCACAGGTAGAGTAGCCAAGTGGGCTATTGAGCTTGGACCTCATGGTTTGAAATATATGCCTTGCACGGCCATCAAATCCCAAGCACTCGTGGATTTCATCAATGACTAGACAGAGCTGTAGATGCCTGAGGACAAGCCGGATAACACATATTGGACTATTCATTTTGATGGGTCTAGGCAATTGGAGGGATCGGGGGCTGGAGTTGTCTTGACTTCCCCACGAGGTGATAAATTATGTTATGTCTTAAGGTTGATGTTACCTTGTACTAACAATGCAGCTGAGTATGAAGCCTTGCTCCATGGTCTCTGGATGGCTAAGGAGATAAATTTAAGCCGTGTGAGATGTTTCAGCGACTCAAATTTGGTGGTGCATCAAGTTTCAGGCAAATGGGATTCTAAAGATCCACTCATGGCGGCTTATCGTCGTGAGGTTGATGTTATTGCTAGTCATTTAAAAGGTTATCAAGTTGAACATATTGATCACAGTAAGAATGAGGCAGCTGACACTTTGAGCCGGTTAGGGTCCCAGCATAAGCCGGTGCCACCTAACACTTTCCTGGATATTTTGCATAACCCTTCTGTCAAATTGCTTACAGAAGAAGATCTTGTTGTTCCTGGCCCTAGAGGCGCAATTGGTGGCAGTTCTTCACGCTATTCCTGATTGGACAACTCCATATTTGGCTTATATGACCCAGGGCGAGTTACCTGAGGATGAAACCTTGGCCAAACAGATAACCCAGCGGTCTAAGTCGATGACAATTGTCAACGGAGAGTTGCACCATTGCAGTGTTACTGGGGCGTTTCAATGTTGCGTTTCTCCTGAAGAGGGCCGTGAAATTCTTTGCGAGATTCATGAAGGAGATTGTGGTCATCATGCCGGTTCTAAGTCTCTCGTGGCTAAAGCTTTTCGTCATGGATTTTATTGGCTGACGGCTCATGCTGATGCAGAAGATTTGGTCAGTAAATGTGATGGTTGTTGATACGTCTCCAACGTATCTATATTTTTTGATTGCTCCATGCTACTTTATCTACTGTTTTAGGCAATATTGGGCTTTATTATCCACTTTTATATTATTTTTGGGACTAACCTATTAACCGAAGGCCCAGCCCAGATTTGCTGTTTTATGCCTATTTTAGTGTTTCGAGGAAAAGGAATATCAGACGGAGTCAAAACGGAACGAAATCAACTGGAGAAGTTATTTTTGGAAGGAAAGCAACCTAGGGAACTTGGAGTCGACGTCAGGGGAGATACAGGCTGCCCACAAGGGTGGGGGGCGCGCCCACCCCCTGGGCGCGCCCCCTACCTCGTGAGCAGCCTGGAGGTCCACCGACGTACGCCCTGCACCCATATAAACCTACGTACCCTAAAACTTCCACAACAAAAGATAGATCGGGAGTTCCGCCGCCACAAGCCTCTGTAGCCACTAAAAACCAATCAGGACCCTGTTCTGGCACCCTGACGGAGGGGGATCCCATCACCGGAGGCCATCTTCATCATCCCAGTGCTATCCATGACGAGGAGGGAGTAGTTCACCCACGGGGCTGAGGGTGTGTACCAGTAGCTATGTGTTTGATCTCTCTCTCTCTCTCGTGTTCTCTCTCTTGTTCCATCTATGGCACGATCTTGATGTATCCTGAGCTTTGCTATTATAGTTGGATCTTATGATGTTTCTCCCCCTCTACTCTCTTGTGATGAATTGAGTTTTCCCTTTGAAGTTATCTTATAGGATTGAGTCTTTTATGAGAACACTTGATGTATGTCTTGCCGTGATTATCTGTGGTGACAATAGGATATCATGTGCCACTTGATGTATGTTTTGGTGACCAACTTGTAGGGCCCGCCCATGAACCTATGCATAGGGGTTGGCACACGTTCTTGACTCTCCGGTAGAAACTTTGGGGCACTCTTTGAAGTACTTTTATGTTGGTTGGATGAATCTGAGATTGTGTGATGCAGATCGTATAATCATGCCCATGGATACTTGAGGTGACAATGGGGTATCTAGGTGACATTAAGGTTTTGGTTGATTTGTGTCTTAAGGTGTTATTCTAGTACGGACTCTTTTATAGATCGATCCGAAAGAATAACTTTGAGGTGGTTTCGTACCCTACCATAATCTCTATGTTTGTTCTCCGCTATTAGTGGCTTTGGAGCGACTCTTTGTTGCATGTTGAGGGTTTGTCATATGTTCTATCTATGTTATTACTGTTGAGAGAACTTGCACTAGTGAAAGTATGAACCCTAGGCCTTGTTTCCTATCATTGCAATACCGTTTATGCTCACTTTTACCACTTGTTACCTTGCTGTTTTTATTATTTCAGACTACAAAAACCTATATCTACTATCTATTTTGCACTTGTATCTTCATCTCTTCGCCGAACTAGTCCACCTATACAATTTACCATTGTATTGGGTGTGTTGGGGACACAAGAGACTCTTTGTTATTTGGTTGCAGGGTTGCTTGAGAGAGACCATCTTCATCCTATGCCTCCTACGGATTGATAAACCTTAGGTCATCCACTTGAGGGAAATTTGCTACTGTCCTACAAACCTGTGCACTTGCAGGCCCAACAACGTCTACAAGAAGAAGGATGTGTAGTAGACATCAAGCTCTTTTCTGGCGCCGTTGCCGGGGAGGTGAGTGCTTGAAGGTATATCTTTAGATCTTGCAATCGAATCTTTTTGTTTCTTGTTTTATCACTAGTTTATTTTATAAAAGAAAACTACAAAAAATTGAGTTGAGTTTGTCTCATACGCTTCACCTTTTTAATATCTTTCGTGAGTATGATGGAAAGGATAATTGTGCTCAAGTGCTAGAAGAAGAAATCTCTAAAATGTTTGGCACAAAATCTTTGAATGATGAGCATGATTGCAATGTTGTTAGTATGAATTCCTTGAATATCCATGATGCTAATGATATGCAAAGCCACAAGCTTGGGGAAGCTATGTTTGATGAATATGATATTTTTTGTCCCCCAAGATTTGATGAACAAATCTACTATGATGGAAGCATGCCTCCTATTTATGTTGATTATTGTGATGATACGTATGCTATAAAGTAGAAGTTTGCTTATGTGGAGATTAGAAAATTTTCTATGCTTGTAGATCATGAAAAGAATGCTTTAGGTGCTGGTTATATTGTTGAATTCATTCATGATGCTACTAAAAATTATTATGAGGGAGGAACATATGCTTGTAGGAATTGCAATCATATCAAGTTTCCTCTCTATGTGCTTAAAATCTTGAAGCTATGCTTGTTTACCTTCCTATGCTTGTTGATTATTGTTCCCCTAAGTTGTTTGCTCATAAAATCCCTATGCATAGCAAGTGGGTTAGACTTAAATGTGCTAGTCACATGCTTCATGATGCTCCCGTTATGTTTCAATTCTTATCTTTTATGTGAGCATCATTGTCATCATCATGCCTAGCTAGAAAGGCATTAAAGAAAAGTGCTTGTTGGGAGACAACCCAATATTGATCCTTACTGTTTTTGTGTGTCCACATGATTATGCTACTGTAGTAATCATGTTTTATAGCTTTTGTTTCAATAAAGTGCCAAGTAGAACCTTTGGGAAGACTTGGGTGAAGTTTATGTGATCTTGCTGTGAAAAACAGAAACTTTAGCGCTCACGAGATTAGCTACCATTTTTTTACTGGAGAGTCATTTTAGGTTGATTATTTTTGCAGATGATTAATAGACAAATTGCGCAGGTCCAGCAATTTATTTCATAATTGTTGGGGTTCCAGAAGTATACGTTTCATACAGATTACTACAGACTGTTCTGTTTTTGACAGATTCTGTTTTCTATGTGTTGTTTGCTTATTTTGATGCATCTATGGCTAGTATTAAGTGGTATGAACCGTAGAGATGTTAGAATACAGTATATTTTACAACATTATGAATTTAAAATGAGTTCATTACAGTACCTAAGTGGTGGTTTTGTTTTCTTATACTAACGGAGCTTACGAGTTTTGTTTTGAGTTTTGTGTGGTTGAAGTTTTCAAGTTTTGGGTAAATATTCGATGGACTATGGAATAAGGAGTGGAAAGATCCTAAGCTTGGGGATGCCCAAGGCACCCCAAGGTAACATTCAAGGACAACCAAGAGCCTAAGCTTGGGGATGCCCCGGAAGGCATCCCGTATTTCGTCTTCGTTCATCGGTAACTTTACTTGAAGCTATATTTTTATTCACCACATGATATGTGTTTTGCTTGGAGAGTCAATTTGTTTTGTTAGTTTTTTCTTGCTGTTTGTTACAATTGTGTTTTGCCTCTTTAGTTTCAATAAAAAAGTCAAGGATAGCCTTTGCCATGCTTATTTTGCTTGTATGCTTGTTGCTGTTTGAAAACAGAAAGTTTACCGCTGTTGCAAAAATTCCCTAGAAAAGTCAGAGCATGGTCTAATGTTGAATATTTTTTCATATTGAGATATGATAAATTTATTAAAGTGGGAATTTTAGTTCATAATTTTAGGAGTCAGGTAAGTATTGATACTCTTGCATTCTTTACAGACTATACTGTTTTGACAGATTACTGTTATGGTTGCATTGCTTGCATATGTTTGCTTGTTTAATGATTCTATTTGATGATAGGAGTGTTAAATATGCAGAGGAATTTAGTATGCAATGTTGAATAATAATTTAAGTGATTTGTTACAGTAGAATATGATAAGGTTTTGCATTGGTTTATACTAACCTATCTCACGAGTTCTTGTTGAGTTTGTTGTGAATGAAGCTTTTGATAAAAAGAAGAGAAACCATGATATGAGAGGAATTAAGGAGACACAAAAGTTCAAGCTTGGGGATGCCCAAGGCACCCCAAGATAATATTTCAAGAAGTCTCAAGCATCTAAGCTTGGGGATGCCCCGGTAGGCATCCCACCTTTCTTCTTCAACAACTATCGGTTAGTATCGGTTGAGCCTAAGTTTTTGCTTCTTCACATGAGTTGTGCTATCCTTGCATTGTAGTTTTCTTTAGCTTTGCTTGCTGTTTGAATAAAGTATCAAGATCTGCAATTCTTTAATGATAGAGAGCCATACATGATTTGGAATTTGTTAGAATACTCTATGTGCTTCACTTATATCTTTTGAGCTTGGTAGTTTTGCTCATAGTACTTCACTTATATCTTTTGAGCGTGATAATTTTTGCTCTAGTGCTTCACTTAGATCTTTTAGAGCATGGTGGTGGATTTGTTTTAAAGAAACTATTGATCTCTCATGCTTCACTTAGATTATTTTGAGAGTCGTTAATAGCATGGTAATTTGTTTAATGTTAATATACTCGGTATTCAAGATATGTGAAACTTTCTTTTGAGTGAATTGAATACTAAGATAATTTTGATGCTTGATAATTGTTTTGAGATATGGAGGTGATAATATCAAAGTCGTGCTAGTTGGGTGATTATGAATTTGAGAAATGCTTGTGTTGAAGTTTGCAAGTCCCGTAGGATGCACGTATGGTTAAAGTTGTGTAACAAATTTGAAACATGAAGTGTACCTAGCTTGTGCATCCTTATGAGTGGCGGTCGGGGATGAGCGATGGTATTTTCCTACCAATCTATCCCCCTAGGAGCATGCGCGTAGTACTTAGTTTTTGATGACTTCTAAATCTTTGCAATAAGTATATGAGTTCTTTTGACTAATGTTGAGTCCATGGATTATATGCACTCTCACCTTTCCGCCATTGCTAGCCTCTTCGGTACCGTGCATTGCCCTTTCTCACCTTGAGAGTTGGTGCAAACTTCGCCGGTGCATCCAAACCCTGTGATATGATACGCTCTATCACACATAAACCTCCTTATATCTTCCTCAAAACAGCCACCATACCTACCTATTATGGCATTTCCATAGCCATTCCGAGATATATTGCCATGCAACTTCCATCATCATCATCATGACATACATTACTTTTGTCATATTGCCATTGCATGATCATGTAGTTGACATTGTATTTGTGGCAAAGCCACCATGCATTATTTTTCATACATGTCACTCTTGATTCATTGCACCATCCCGGTACATCGCCGGAGGCATACATATAGAGTCATATCTTGTTCTAAGTTTTGAGTTGTAATCCTTATGTTGTAATCAATAGAAGTGTGATGATCATCATTATTAGAGCATTGCCCAAAAAAAGAGAAAGGCCAAAAAAAGAAAGGCCCAAAAAAAAGAGAAAAGAAAAGGGCAATGCTACTATCTCTTTTTCCACACTTGTTTTTCAAAGTAGCACATTGTTCTTCATGTAGTGACTCTCATATATTGTGCTTCAAAGTAGCACCTTGTTCTTCATGTAGTGAGTCTCATAAGTTGTCTTTTTATACTAGTGGGAATTTTCCATTATAGAACTTGGCTTGTATATTCCTACTATGGGCTTCCTCAAATGCCCTAGGTCTTCATGAGCAAGCAAGTTGGATGCACACCCACTAGTTTTCTTTTGTTGAGCATGCATAGCTCTAGTGCATCTGTTGCATGGCAATCCCTACTCCTCATGTTGACATCAATTGATGGGCATCTCCATAGCCCGTTGATTACCCTCGTCAACGTGAGACTTTCTCCTTTTTTGTCTTCTCCACACAATCCTCATCATCATATTCTATTCCACCCATAGTGCTATATCCATGGCTCACGCTCATGTATTGCGTGAAGGTTGAAAAAGTTTGAGATTATTTAAGTATGAAACAATTGCTTGGCTTGTCATCGGGGGTATAGAAGTTGGGAATATCTTTGTGTGACGAAAATGAAGCATAGCCTAACTATATGATTTTGTAGGGATGAACTTTCTTTTGCCATGTTATTTTGAGAAGACATGATTGCTTTGATTAGTATGCTTGAAGTATTATTACTTTTGTGTCAATATGAACTTTTGTCTTGAATCTTCCGGATCTGAATATTCATATCACAATTAAGAAGATTTAGATTGAAATTATGCCAAAGTATCACTCTGCATCAAAAATTCTTTTTTATCATTTACCTACTCGAGGACGAGCAGGAATTAAGCTTGGGGATGCTTGATACGTCTCCAACGTATCTATAATTTTTGATTGCTCCATGCTACTTTATCTACTGTTTTAGGCAATATTGGGCTTTATTATCCACTTTTATATTATTTCTGGGACTAACCTATTAACCGGAGGCCCAGCCCAGATTTGCTATTTTATGCCTATTTCAGTGTTTTGAGGAAAAGGAATATCAGACGGAGTCAAAACGGAACGAAATCAACTGGAGAAGTTATTTTTGGAAGGAAAGCAACCCAGGGAACTTGGAGTGCACGTCAGGGGAGATACGGGCTGCCCACGAGGGTGAGAGGCGCGCCCCCTACCTCGTGAGCAGCCCGGAGGTCCACAGACGTACCCCCTGCACCCATATATACCTACGTACCCTAAAACTTCTACAACAGAAGATAGATCGGGAGTTCCGCCGCCGCAAGCCTCTGTAGCCACCAAAAACCAATCGGGACCCTGTTCCGGTACCCTGCCGGAGGGGGATCCCATCACCGGAGGCCATCTTCATCATCCCGGCGCTATCCATGACGAGGAGGGAGTAGTTCACCCTCGGGGCTGAGGGTATGTACCAGTAGCTATGTGTTTGATCTCTCTCTCTCGTGTTCCATCTATGGCACGATCTTGATGTATCCCGAGCTTTGCTATTATACTTGGATCTTATGATGTTTCTCCCCCTCTACTCTCTTGTGATGAACTGAGTTTCCCCTTTGAAGTTATCTTATCGGATTGAGTCTTTTATGACAACACTTGATGTATGTCTTGCCGTGATTACCTGTGGTGACAATGGGATATCATGTGCCACTTGATGTATGTTTTGGTGACCAACTTGCGGGTTCCGCCCATGAACCTATGCATAGGGGTTGGCACACGTTCTTGACTCTCTAGTAGAAACTTTGGGGCACTCTTAGAAGTACTTTTATGTTGGTTGGATGAATCTGAGATTGTGTGATGCATATCGTATAATCATGCCCACGGATACTTGAGGTGACAATAGAGTATCTAGGTGACATTAGGGTTTTGGTTGGTTTGTGTCTTAAGGTGTTATTCTAGTATGAACTCTTTTATAGATTGATCCGAAAGAATAACTTTGAGGTGGTTTCGTACCCTACCATAATCTCTATGTTTGTTCTCCGCTATTAGTGGCTTTGGAGTGACTCTTTGTTGCATGTCGAGGGCTTGTCATATGTTCTATCTATGTTATTATTGTTTAGAGAACTTGCAGTAGTGAAAGTATGAACCCTAGGCCTTGTTTCCTATCATTTCAATACCGTTTACGCTCACTTTTACCACTTGTTACCTTGTTGTTTTTATTATTTCAGATTACAAAAACCTATATCTACTATCTATTTTGCACTTGTATCTTCATCTCTTCGCCGAACTAGTGCACCTATACAATTTACCATTGTATTGGGTGTGTTGGGGACACAAGAGACTCTTAGTTATTTGGTTGCAGGGTTGCTTGAGAGAGACCATCTTCATCCTACGCCTCCTACGGATTGATAAACCTTAGGTCATCCACTTGAGGGAAATTTGCTACTGTCCTACAAACCTGTGCACTTGCAGGCCCAACAACGTCTACAAGAAGAAGGTTGTGTAGTAGACATTAAGCTCTTTTCTGGCGCCGTTGCCGGGGAGGTGAGTGCTTGAAGGTATATCTTTAGATCTTGCAATCGAATCTTTTTGTTTCTTGTTTTAGCACCAGTCTAGTTTATAAAAGAAAATTACAAAAAAATGGAGTTGAGTTTGTCTCATACGCTCGTTACCTTGCTGTTTTTATTATTTCATATTACAAAAACCTATATCTACTATCTATTTTGCACTTTCTCATCTCTTCGCCGAACTAGTGCACCTATACAATCTACCATTGTATTGGGTGTGTTGGGGACACAAGAGACTCTTTGTTATTTGGTTGCAGGGTTGCTTGAGAGAGACCATCTTCATCCTACGCCTCCTACAAACCTGTGCACTTGCAGGCCCAACAACGTCTACAAGAAGAAGGTTGTGTAGTAGACATCAGTTGTTAGAAATTTTCATGACGAGCTCATGTGCCGGCTCAAGAGTTGAGGATGATTCCAATTACTTGGCCGTTTGCAGTTTGGGGGCTTGATATGGTTGGGCCTTTCAAAAGGTCCAAGAATAAAAAGACCCACATATTGGTGGCAGTTGACAAATTCACAAATGTAACATCCCAATTTTCAATTTGGATGTTATACATAGATCATCATATGCATATCATATTTATTCTTGCATTTTGTTGTGATCATGGAAATCTTAAGCAACTCAAGGACCCAATGAGAGAGTTGGAGGTTTCACAAAAAAATCATATTTGAATTTATTTCAAATTTGAAGAAAGGATCAATTTGATTTTATTATTTCTCTCTCCAATTATTTCCAATATTAAAAAAATATGAGAGAAGATAATATGACTTCTTCGACCTAAGAGAAATATTGGAGAAAGAATTTTAAAATCAATTTATTATTTTATTGGTATTTTATTTGCTATTTTATTTGAATTAGAAAAATATTGCATTTTTTAAAGTTGCATCTTAGTCCAGAAAAATGTTCATCTTGTCCTAAATATTAGGTTTGGACGGTGAGAATTGTTTCTGGAATTTTTAGAATTTTTCTTATATTTATTTAGGATTTTTCCTTGCTGTGGAATTGTTTTAAAAAACTTCGGACCGACTGGGCCAAAGCCCAGCCGGCCTAGCAGGCCAGCGCCGCCGCCGACTTCGAGCGGGAGGAGTCCCGCCGCCGCACGCCGATGGAGAGTCCGGCTCGGACTCCCGTGCTTGCCCCCTCGCGGAAGCACCTCCCCCCGAGGCCCCTTTAAATACCCGCCGCCCCCGCCGCCTCTTCCCTCAACCCGCAGCCGCCGCCGCCCCAACCTGTAGCTGCGCCGCTGCCGAGCCCGCGCCGCCGCCTGCCGCTAATGTCGCCGCCCGTGTAGCCGCCGCCCCGCGCCGTCGCTTGTGTCGCCGTCAAGTCACGCCGCCGTTGACCGCCGCCATCGACGAACCGGTACGAACCGGCTTTTCTCGGGTTTAATTTTCGGTTTAATTGCTTCGGTTCGGTTTAGATGGTTTAGATCAGTTTTTTTGTTAGGGTTTTATTATTTAACGAACGTCCGTTCGTTCGTTCGTTTTAACGAACGATTTTCGCCGGTTAAGTTCTGTTAGCGAATGTTCGCACCATAGGATTTTTCTTTTTAGTTTATTTTCGGCCAGGGACCTATCCGCGAATAGTTTTCTCGCGATTTATCCAAATTAGATGAAACCAATGCCTAAATCTTTGTATCGTTTTGTTCTTTCCAGATAACCAACTTGAATATGATTTTGGTACTGTAAAATTTGAGCTTAGTCCAGATTAGTAAATGATCTTGTTTCATTCGTATTTTGAGTTTCGTTTCTCCGTTTGAGTTGAATCTTTTTGCAAATCGTAGCTAATCACTTGTACCTACTGTTAAGATCTAATCCACATGATAATATTGCTGTTAGGTTTGACTTTTGTTAGTTTAAGCCGTTTGCTTAGTTAGTGTTTGATTTGGATCTTTTCTCAGTTTTTCTCGTGTTTTGTTTGAGTGATTGCTTATGTATGCTACTGTTTGTCTATGCTAGATTACCCGGAGTGCGAAGCTTGTTACTACGAATCACTAGAGTTTGCAAATTGTCAGCAAGGCAAGTTACACTTTGATCATACTCTTTTATACCCAGTTTTTACTATGCATTAGTTCCGCCCCTCAAATATTTGCATGAGTAGGATTGGGAACATGTGGTTTTGGTTGTAGTGCTTGAGGTAGGAACCTAATACCTTTTGATCACCCCGGGAATATATGTTATGCTTATTATTGCTTAGCCATGCTCGTAGACGGGGATTGAATCGTGATTTACACATGGAAGTTTGAGAGTTATTTTAATCATGGATAACTTTAAGGTGGCAACTTTAATATACATCTGGGTGGATTGCTTGAGGCACCTGGGGAACCCAGTGTTGTCTATTTTTGGGAAATCCTGAAGTACCCGTGTGATTTTTCCTACGGTTTGCCACCGAGGCTCATAGGGATCATAAGATTATTCATGCTAGAAACTTCCGTGTGCAGCGACAAGCCGTTATGGGCTTTGGCATAGTTGAGTAAGTTGCCTGAGCTCTTGAAGAGGTGGACTAGCAGATGTAGGGGAAAGTAGGTGTACTGGTCCGCCCGGAGTAGAGAGTTAATGCTTCAGAAAGGCTATGTCTTGATCATCTGATCATGGATGCGGTCGAGTCTTGTGGGGAGAAGTGTGCAAACCTCTGTAGAGTGTATAAGCTAATCATGCTTAGCCGTGTTCCCAGTTATGGACATCTTGAGTATCTAGTACTTGAATCTATTGATTTGATCTCATCACGTTACTTTAATTAAATTGTTGGGTTAATGATGATACTTTTAATTGGGATTTGAGTTGGGGTTACCTTCTCAAATATTGGGCAACTTGGGAGTAGTTAAATAAATTTATTCCGTTGTTGTAGGGAAATACTAGCTTTATGCAAAATCATAAACTTATAGCCTCCACCAGCCAAATATTGCATGTAGATATAGATCTTGCATTTCATTGCTTTATAGTGTAACTCTGCCAGCATATTCAATGTGCTGACCTACATGGCTGCAACGTCTCATGTTGCAGACTACTCAGACGGCGAATAAGGTGCGTCAGGTCGTTGTTTTGCACTCAGATATGCTGTTGGAGTTGATGGACTCATTTACCTTCGAAGCTTCCGCATTTATTTAGTTTAGATGGCCTTCAGCCATGATATTTTTGTGTAATCATACTCTTTATGAGGACTCGATGTAATAAGTGTGTGATTGAACTCTGCTATAATTCCTTGAGTACTGTGCGTGTCAGCATTACCGATCCAGGGATGACACTGATGCACAGAGACTTGACCTTTTGAGGTCCGGTCGCTACAAAAAAGTGAGTCGAAGCAGAGCCGGTTAGTAAGTGTGATGCGGCAATAGCGGTTCAGTTCATTAAAAAGGTGATTTTCCGCTTTGGCTTTCCCCACAACATTATAACTGATAATGGCACTAATCTGTCAAAGGGAGCTATGAAAGCGTTTTGTTAACGTCAGCATATTCGACTTGATGTATCATCGGTGGCTCACCCCCAATCCAATGGTCAAGCTGAGAGAGCCAATCAAGAAATTTTGAGAGGCACCAAGCCCCGGCTTATGGTCCCTTTGCAGAGAACGTCGGGTTGTTGGGTGGAGGAGTTATCGTCTGTGTTATGGAGTATACTACCCCCAAAAGATCTACGGGTTACACGCCTTTCTTCATGGTTTACGGAGCAGAGGCAGTTCTCCCTAGTGACATCCGTCATGACTCTCCCCGTGTGGCGGCTTATGTTGAAGCTGACAACGAAAAAGCACGTGAGGATGCACTTGACCTGTTAGATGAGGAGTGTGACCTCGCGGCGGCTCGTTCGGCGATTTACCAGCAAGATTTACGTCATTATCACAGCCGCCGGGTTAAAACCAAAACCTTTCAAGAAGGCGACTTGGTGCTCCAGCTTATCCAGGATCAATCTGATATGCACAAGTTATCCCCACCTTGGGAAGGGCCCTTTGTGGTCAGCAAGAATCTGAACAATGGGTCATACTACCTTATCGATGTTCGAGGCCACAAGGACTCACGCACGTCGGAGGAGGAGACTCGTCGGCCATGGAATATTGCTCATCTTTGGCCTTATTACACCTAAGCCACCGGCTCTTGTGATGTACATATTTTGACAATAAATATAGTATGATGAATATAATGAAGCTGGCATCCCTAATAAAGCAGGGCCTCTGTCGTTTCAGTTCTGATAATAAAGAGTTTTTATTGACGCTTGATAACCCACAAGTATAGGGGATCGCAACAGTTTTCGAGGGTAGAGTATTCAACCCAAATTTATTGATTCGACACAAGGGGAGCCAAAGAATATTCTCAAGTATTAGCAGCTGAGTTGTCAATTCAACCACACCTGGAAACTTAGTATCTGTAGCAAAGTGTTTAGTAGCAAAGTAATATGATAGTGGTGGTAACGGTAACAAAAGTAAAGACAACAAAAGTAATGTTTTTGGTATTTTTGTAGTGATTGTAACAGTAGCAATGGAAAAGTAAATAAGCGAGAACCAGTATATGGAAAACTCGTAGGCACCTGATTAGTGATGGATAATTATGCCGGATGTGGTTCGTCATGTAACAGTCATAACATAGGGTGACACAGAACTAGCTCCAGTTCATCAATGTAATGTAGGCATGTATTCCGTATATAGTCATACGTGCTTATGGAAAAGAACTTGCATGACATCTTTTGTCCTACTCTCCCGTGGCAGCGGGGTCCTATTGGAAACTAAGGGATATTAAGGCCTCCTTTTAATAGAGGACCGGAACAAAGCATTAGAACATAGTGAATACATGAACTCCTCAAACTATGGTCATCACCGGGAGTGGTCCCGATTATTGTCACTTCGGGGTTGCCGGATCATAACACATAGTAGGTGACTATAGACTTGCAAGATAGGATCAAGAACACACATATATTCATGAAAACATAATAGGTTCAGATCTGAAATCATGGCACTCAGGCTCTAGTGACAAGCATTAAGCATAGCAAAGTCATAGCAACATCAATCTCAGAACATAATGGATACTAGGGATCAAACCCTAACAAAACTAACTCGGTTACATGATAAATCGCATCCAACCCATCACCGTCCAGCAAGCCTACAATGGAATTACTCACGCACGGCGGTGAGCATCATGAAATTGGTGATGGAGGATGGTTGATGATGACGACAGCGACAAATCCCCCTCTCCGGAGCCCCAAACGGACTCTAGATCAGCCCTCCCGAGAGAGATTAGGGCTTGGCAGCGGCTCCGTATCGTAAAATGCGATGATTTCTTCTCTCTTATTTTTTTCTCCCCGAAAGCCAATATATAGAGTTGGAGTTGGCGTCGAAGGGCCACCAGGGGGCCCACGAGGTAGGGGGCACGCCCAGGGGGGCGCCCCCCACCCTCGTGGACAGGGTGTGGCCCCCCTAGTCTTCATCTTTGGCGAGGATTTTTTATTGTTTTTTCTAAGGTGTTCCGTGGAGTTTCAGGTCATTCCGAGAACTTTTATTTTCTGCACATAGAACAACACCATGACAATTCTACTGAAAACAGCGTCAGTCCGGGTTAGTTCCATTCAAATCATACAAGTTAGAGTCCAAAACAAGGGCAAAAGTGTTTGGAAAAGTAGATACGACGGAGACGTATCAACGGTTCATATGATCACATGGGGGCTTGCTATTCATTGAACGAAGCTATGATTACCCTTTAATCTGGCTTATACACCATGCTTACAAAACACCTGGGGGCTTGCTACCCAAGATAAAGGGACCAAAGAGAGTTTGTTGCAAATCACAACTCAAACATAGGTACCCTGCTTTGAGATCATTTGGGGGTGACCTGCTTAATGAGTAGAGCCTTGATTACTCTCTTGATCCGACTTAATAAAATGTTACTTTGGGGCTATTTGTTCAAAGGACAGGAGTTTTTATGACCCTTGTAATAGGCTTAAAAACCAGGCTTGGAAGCTAGGTGTATTCACCTAAAACCCCGGGTTATCCTGCCTTTTTAAGTTTGCCACTCCGCCTAGATTACTGGAATGACCCGCCGTACTTTTGATAGTCAATCTTGTATAAGATCCTGAACTTGTCAAAGTTAAAACGATGATTGGTCATGTGAGGCCCGGCTTATAAGGTTTGCATGAAGGTTTAACTCAGTGGTTGTGCAGCCCTTTGAGCGCACTTGAGATTTCGGCTTGACAGCCTATGAAAGCCTTGTTTTTCTGTTTTATTGTTTTCTATTCGAACTTTTTGGGTTCATCTTTGTACCACATTGACATATGGTTTAACAACCGATTCAGGCCATGTAGCCTTAATTTCTATTGCTCATCTTTCAGTATATCTGTGGTTTTTTTTTATAACCCGGCCTGGCTTTGGACTATAAGTCGCCAGTATATGATGATATTTAAATACTTGGAAGCATTCTGCTCTAAGTTGTGGAATATTACCCCTTGCTGCGTACGGTGTTGTAAGCCGGCAGAATATGACAATAAAACAGGGCATTATATGCTCAGTCTTTTAGGTTGTTA
Organism: Triticum dicoccoides; assembly: GCF_002162155.2. NCBI lineage: Eukaryota > Viridiplantae > Streptophyta > Magnoliopsida > Poales > Poaceae > Triticum > Triticum dicoccoides. The sequence continues at coordinate 497,130,042 of NC_041381.1, forward strand.
CCCTTACTTCATTGGTATGATAAGCCGGCAGTGTGATCAAATATCACATGTATGATATTTTTATAAGTATGTTTAAACCATCCCTAGTCATGAACTACTTTAGTCACCAGTGGTTTTATATGGGGTATTATGACCCGCCCTGCGGTAAACTGCCAGGGCACTTGTGATCTGTCTGTGTGTAGGATAATGCTAATCTCCTTGACGCTATCATAAGCATAAAGTGGTGGTTTTTCAACTGGCAGATGAGCAGTGTTGTGCAAAACAAAACATGCACGATGGCACGATAGCTCAAAGTTTCACTAGCCTATTATATGACTCAGTGAACCAAAATGATCAAGTGTTTTCATAAGATCAAATATATGAACCGCCCAGCTGATCAATTTTCTTGGCCTTGACGACTTGAAGCTTCTGGATCATCCTTCTCCGGTTCTTTGTCCTCCTCTGTTGCCTGGAAGTTTGGTGATGACCAATCGATGCCACACAAAGCTTGGAATTCAGCTTCATCATCTATAAGTTCGGACGGATCAACTTCAGGGGCGAAACTATGCTTACAGGCTGGGGGGATCAGATCCATCACTTTGTAAGCCGACGTGGGCATCTTCTGATTCTCCATATCGTAAGCCGGTTGATATTTTGAAATATCTGTCTCATCAACAATCAGACTGTCCAAGGGACGTATTTCTTTCACACAGGCAATGAAGTCTGTTTTGTCAAAGGGCGTGCCATCTTTTAAACTTGGATACCCAGTAGCTAGATTGGCCGGGTCTAGCTCCGGTTGCCATGCTTTAGCCCGGCTTAAAGCCGTCACGGCACTAGCTCTTGTAGATGACTGTTTTATCTCTTCAATCCTAGCAGGCAAAACAGAAAGTTTTTTCAAGACGTCACTCAACAGAGTGGGTGCTTGGTTAGTTGGAGAAATCATGGCTAGCATGCACTGAGTTCCAATATATAGCTGTTCAACGAGCGTATATATGGCTTTGAGCTTCACCAGCATCTCTTGACCAAGATTACTGCTTCTAGGACCTGTGTAACAATTACTAATTGATCAGAGGCAGTTTATGACATGAAAGATAAGACTCGGTTATGATGCTAGCAACAATACTTACCAAAGATAGCAGAGACCATCTGGGATATACGACGTTTTAAACCGGTAAGCTCAGTGGTCACCTCTTGAAGAGCAGCTTCCGCTTTTTCAGCCCGCTGCATCAGAGTAGTTTTTTCTTCAGCCCAAGCGGTTCTTTCGGCATCAAAACTGATCTTTAGTTTTTTTGTTTCATCCAGACTAAATTTGAACTTTGAATCGGCTTTCTGGGTCTCGGATTCTTGGTGCTCCAGTCGGGATTTCACATCAGCCAATTGCAATTGAAGTTGAGCACTGGTGTCCTGTATATGCACATATTTGAAATCATGTTCTTATTTGGGTTATAGAAATAAAGTCCCAAGCCTTTTGCAAGCAACAACACTCGGCACTTGGGGGCTAATGGGTACAGAAAAATTCTTCTAAAAGGTACATATAAACAAGTCCCAAGCACTTTGCAAGCAAAAGCACTTGGCACTTGGGGGCTAATGCACATTTCTCGCGTTTCATTACTATTTTATGATGACCCGGTTGTGCCATAAACAACCACAACCGGCTCATGGGGGCTACACTAGTAAACTTTCATTTATAAAAAATGGTGAACAGTACCGGTTCATTCATGCTGATTAAACCGACCCTTGGGGGCTACGGATACAATGTTAATTGTTAAAGACCCAGGTTAACTCAGATGGTGCAAGCTGGATTTTGAAAGATTGTACCAAGGATGTTATTTATACTCATGGTTATTCTAAGTCTACATCATATTCAATCCTATCATACACACTAGACTTGGGGGCTGACAGGATATGTATAACTTATTAAAGCAGGAATTCATACCTCATATTTTTGATGCATCTGCTTCACCATATCAACTTCAAGGTCGCGGCTGGTATGTACTTGATTGAGATAACCAGAGAGTACTTCACCAATGCTCAATTGAGAATAGTTGGTGATGTCAAATCTCACTTTTCACTTTTCAATAACTTCTTCTTTGGCGGAGTACTTGGCCAAGACAGTAGGGTTTCTCAGCTCTTTGAAACCGGTGCTAGTGATCATAACATCATCGGCATGTGTTCCTGTCAGTTTAATTAGGTTTGATGATTCAGTGTTCAACGGATTGATGTTTGTTGGGTCACCGGAAAGGTCAGGAATTTCTGGTGGAAGATCATGAATAGACTCTTCTAGTTGTGGCATGGAGGCATCAGACACTGGAATTGGTTGCTCCGGTTCTTGGACTTTGGAGTCTTCAGCCGGCTTGATCACCTTTGCCTTCTTGCTAGTTTTTGCCTTTCCGCTGCATGGGTTATGAGAGGTCAGTATAAATATAAGAGCCCAAGGAGGAAGAAAATAATAAGTAATTATTCTTACCCAAGGGCAGTTTTGAAAGCCGGCAGCTGGGTCTATGATGAGTCGCTGGAAGAAGATCGAGAAGCTTCCTGATAGTTTGAATATGAAGAATTAAGTGGCTGGCGAATGAGACCCGCCAGAGGATAAAAAGAGTTTAAATTTGGAAGGACCTCGTTTCGACTTTTTGTGGAGCTAGAGTATTTGGTAAGCCAGACGATAACTCTTCACCTACGCTGGTCTGAGTCTGTCGCCGGTTCTCGTGCTAATGTTGCTTCAAAAGAAAGTGAGGATCCAAATGAGCCAAGGGGTGTGAAAAGCTTACTTTCTGGGTTACCCGTTGAATTTTCTGTCTTGGCAAAGGCGCTGAGTCGGAGGAAATAATAGTTACCTCTTCTTCGACCGCTTGACTGGCCCCCGTGTCATCCTGATGATAATCAGTGTCAATAAGATGGTTGAAAAAGGAGCCAAGGGAATCAAGAGCTACCTCCGACTCAGAGCTGTCATCCAGTTCCAACATCTCTGAACCGCTTAATTTCTTCTTATTCTTCTTGGCGGTTCTCTTGACGGCTTTCGTTTTGGCCCTAGCTTTCTTGGCAGCTTCATGGTCGTATTCTTTATTCCAAAAATTGGATTCAGCCTGTGAAAATCACCAAAGGTTGAGTTAATAGAACATTTGAATGATAAGGTAAAATAAGTGATTTGGAGACTCACATATGGTGGCGAGTTAAATTCGCAGAAAGAGTTCAATCCCACTTTGCTGCAGTCTTCCAGGCTCTCATTTAGAAGGGTCTTTGTCATTTCATTGACTGCATTATCAGTTAAACATACTGAGCTGTGGCGTAGTGGATCTTTTGCATCACCCGTATAAGTGCACATTAAGCCGGATCGGCGGCTCAGGGGTATGACTCGCCAGGAAACCCAGCACTGAACCAAGTCAACTCTGGTTAACCCATTCCCCAGCAGGGCTTTGACCTTTGCGATAGTGGGTGCAAGTTTGGCATGTTCAGCAGCGGTAAGCTTTTCAGGAAGATGATGTTTTGGATCGAGTCGCTGGACACGATAACCCAATAGTGGATTCTCGTCAGCCGGAGAGGTCTCTTTACAATAAAACCATGTCTGGTTCCAATCTTTGGGGTGGCTTGGCAGGTGAGCATAGGGGAAGATAGCATCTCTTCTCTGTTGAATTGAGACCCCGCCAAGTTCTAAGCTGGGGCCATTGGTAAATTCACTCTGTCGGTTCGGATAAAAATATTCCCTGAAGAGTTCAACATTGGGCTCCTGTTGAAGGTATACTTCACAGAATACTTGAAAATTACAGATGTTTGACACGGAGTTGGGTCCGATATCTAGAGGATGCAGTTGAAAGAAGTGCAGAACATCTCAGAAAAACTTGGATCCAGGCGGTGAGAAGCCCCGGTTCATATGATCAGTAAAAACAATGCAGGATATCCTTTGCTGGCAAATAGCCGATTTTTACAAAGTCCTCGAGCGTATTTTTGGTGACAATGGAAGGAACCCAATTGCATGAGGTAACTATCTTCGGCATCGTAAGGGAAAAGCCTAAAAGAAATATGGTCGGTTTAAGTTGATTTGCTAAGCCGGAGATAAAAGTCACAGTATATATTGGCGGCTTAAGTGGAGCCTAATGACATATGACTAGTTATAATTGGTGATGTAAGCCGCCATGACAATACAGATATTTAAGATCTATCAAGAAGAACAATTCTGTTAAGTGTTGGATAAACAGGTTTTACAGATTGATACGGTCAGTTTTGGATCTGACACTGTTCGGAAAATAAAATAAAATCAAAGCCTAGTATCTCAGCAGCGGAAGAGCTAGTATGTTGGCAAGGTTTCTGCATCTAGGAAGCATATTCAGTGATTAAGAGAAGGTACAGAAATAGATTCCACATATTCTAAAGGCCATCTTTGGATCCAAGTAAGGATTAAGTAGAGGTATAATGAAGAACTCCGAAGAACTTCAGAAACCCTAATGGAGATCTATGGCGGGAAAGTTAAGATGCTTACTGGGTCTGCTGAGCAACGGAGAGGCGCCGTGTTCTCTGGTCTCGTTCAGGTCGATGTAGCGTCCGGAGTCGAGGAAGTTGGCGAGGTTGGCGAAGGCGGTGTTCAGATGCGCAGATGTGTCGCGAGGTTCAAGACAAGAAGGCAGAGGGGGGAGAGTGAAAAGGAACCCTTGGCCCTATTTATAAGGCTAGAAGGATAAGTGACATGCGTGTGAATCGAGGAGATTAAAAAATGGATATGTGACAGCGCAGACGCCTCGATTTTTGGAGCTTTATTAAAAGAAAAGATTTATTAAGATTTAGGCTTTATGTAATATTAATGAAAGGTGACGTCACGGCGGGTTACCACAATCACAAGAGGTGACGTCATGGCGGGTTATGAGATCTCGCAAGAATAAAGGAAGGATTTTTCTAAGTGTTGAAGATTGACATGAATAAGTTCAAATCAATCTGGGGCCTAATGTTGGGGATATGACTATTGGGTATGACCCGCCCAGGAGGGGCCGGGTTATACCAATGGTGGTTCATCAATACAAAGCACATGAAGATGTTGAAGATGGCGATTCATGAAGCATACTTGTTAAGGGCCCAAAGCCCAAAGGCGACTTAAGGACCATAGGGGTAAACCGCCATATGTGTATGACTTATATTGTAAGGCAAGTATATTTAGTCACCGAGCTGGACACGTTGTTTATGAGCCGGCCGGGACTCTATGAGCCACCGGGCATCAACCTATGTATATAAAGGGACGACCCGGTGGCAGTTCAGGGTAAGAAACAAGAGACCAAAAGCTAGGTCAAGTGGATTCACTCCCTGGTAATCAAAAGATAAGCAATACCACCTCAAACTGGATTAGACCTTTACCTTCACCACAAGGGGCCGAACTAGTATAAACTCCATGTGTCCTTTGTCCCGTTTAACCCCTTTAATCTAACCTAGTTGCGATGGCTCCATGACTAAGTCCTCACACTAGGACATCTGCCGTGACAATTCCACAACACTGAGTGTCACATCTCAACGCATCTGCTGGGTCGTGAGCCAACGATGATATTTATGGATACAACAAACTCCTCTCGCCATACTTATAGAGTCTACATCAAAAGTGAAGGATGGACAAAGTTGTTCGTTACATGTGTATGAAGGAGGGCAGAATATGGGCATCCTGCTTCTTTAAGGTTGTCAATGGCCCGATTGTCCTTCTATTGGAATATACACCTGTATGATGAGGATCGACTCTCATGTAATCGATCGAAATATGTTTGTACTCATGTCTGCAACAATTACTAACGAATGTGTATGTTGTGTTTGTTGATATGAATTGTGTTTTCAGACTTTGAATTGCATGTATTAAATTATAATTTGATTATGTCGTATTAAATTAATAATTTATGTTGGATTAAATTAAGACATTAAACCTATTGTGTTGTTCATGCTAATGGACACGGATCAGTACAACAAACCATGTGCAATGCTTAACTGCAATACACATGATTTTGTAAAGAATGTGTCTGCTATGAACATATTAAAGCACATGTTTCACCTGGCAAGTAACATGTGCAATACTTAACTATAATACAAACAATTTTTCAAACTGTTGTGTATGCTATAGATAGTTTAACGCACATTTTTCATCTGACATGTAACATGTGCTATAAACAGTTTAATGCAAACGATTTAAGGAAAGAAAGGCCAATCATAGTTATGTCATTGCACACAACTGAAATGAACAAATTGTCGGTGATTGCCTCAGTAATCTCATACGATTCTTGTTTCAGAAATCATGTGGGATAGTTTTGTCATCGCAGATGTTTTCCCGTGGTCAGTGATGGACCCCCCTATCACCTACCCACTCAAGCACACGGTTTTGTAAACTATATGCGATTGGGGTTCCGAACCGTGTGAATATCCCCTTGTTTACTAGTGAATATTAGACTCCTAATTAGACGGGAACGCTGCTAGGCTTCTCTCTCTATAGTTTTCTCAGAGCTCTTCTTCTTGGACGTTGAAGCGATGGCGGAATACTACTTCAGAATGCGTGGATACCTCAGAGGAGTCGTCTACTTCGACTCTTGATCGACGGATCATCTCGGAGAACTTTTTGTGGCTGGGAGGTATAACCTAGTTACGGGAATTGTTGCTCTTCATCAACAAACTACACTGCTTCCACTACTCTGCTCGTTGATGAGATCATTGTTACCCCCTATCTTCATAGTGTTCATTGATGCAGTCGTGTAGCATACTTTTTTGTTGTGTAACACGCTCCCTTATAGGTCGATGGAGCTGAATTTGGAGGGTAGTGATCATTCACTAAGGTGAGCATTGTGGAAAATTTTCAGCTCAATATGATCAAGATGGGTGGCACTTGTAGTTCAAAGATACATTTCTATCGAAATCTAGGGTTTGTCCATGTGCTCAAATTTTGCACACGGGGATCCAAGTTTTTGGTGTATCTGGAGTTTATAGGAACAGGAGATTTATGAGAATTATTTCGGAGGCTCGAGATGAACAAAAATGGAAGTTCCTTCACAAGATTTATGGAATTGACATTCTTTTTCAAAATAATGCTAAATGGAAAAGAAAAATTATGGTAGGGTTGTGATGATGATGGAGATGTTGGAGAGAATTCTGAGAGGAAAGAAAGACAATATTTTTGATCTATAAGTCCAAATAAACTATCCAGACAAGATCCAAATTTTGAAATTCAAATAAACTCCAAAGAAAATGAAAATGGTAAAAATTAGGGTGTTACAGATAGTTGCAGCGAGGTTGTCCCCGTTGCTGATCCCACACACGTAGTTGTTCCCTCTTAGCAACTCGGGCTAGTTTTTTTAATTAGTCTTGGTGGGTTTAGATTGCTTCATTGCATGGGAGGACTCAGAGCGCCTCTGATCTTTAGCCTTGCTACACTCTGGCTTGGCGCGGGTGGTCCTTTTCCCATGGCGAGGACATGCCGCTTTTGTTGTGTGTCCAGGGGCCGTGTAGTGGAGATGTAGCTCGCTAAAGTTGTTGGCAATGATGACCACTCCAAATAAGAAGATGTTTCCCTCAGTGAAGGAGACGGAGGGGGTCATGTCCCCCGTCGCATTGGAGACGAAGCATAAGGAGGAGAAGCAGATGCCTCGGTCTGGTGTGAAGCCATCTATCTTGAAAGTTGAGTAACTCATCTCGATTGGGTGTAGATGGATCCACATGCACTACCTCTGTCTAGCACGTCGCACGCCAACTATTAATGTTTGTTCACGAAAGTGCTATGAGAGGCAGCAGATTTGTTCACAGGGGTGTACGAGTGGCAAATCAGAGTGGCTATATTGTGAGTCATTGTAGAAAACAAAAAAATTCATCCTATGAATCAAGAACTAGGATGACTATGAAGATGCATACACGGTTTGATATTAGCGTTACCAACTTTGAGTTGCAGCGAAAGAAGAGTTGGTTAAGATCATTCTTGATGTCCCTCGAACCATCCCATGAATAGTCCCTGGAACGAAGATTGGAAGAACGATCTCTCTATTGATTGCACGTGTACGAGATCAACGATCTGGCAGCGCTTCATCGTCTAGAGCTAGGCATCGTCGGAGAACTAGAGGAAGAAGGAGTAGCCTTGCGGCAAAACTATTTTTCTGGAGAACTAGAAGGAGATAGGGGGTGTCTCAATTACGCAGGGACTTGTGTGAAAATAGAGGGGGGGGGCTGGCTATATATAGTTGTAGGGGGGGGCACCGACTTGGAGGAGGGTCCTCCTTCTTATGGCGGCGCACCTAGTGGTGGGCCCCATCCTGAATCCCTAGTCGCACCAAACTAGCTTGGGCGCCAAGGCTAAGGGCGGGTGCCACCCTATTGGGCCTTAAGGCCCATGTGGCTACCCTCTATAGGCCTTTGCCTATAGGGGCTGGCCCAGACTCCACTTAATCCTAGGTTCCCCGGAGCCCTCCTACATAATTAAACACCATTTAGAACTTCTCCACCTTCCTGGTTTCTCCGAAGCGCTTTCAATTTATCTGAAACACTTCCCGCTCTCTCTTGAAACAATTTTTGTTACATCCAAACCTTTTTTGTTGATATTCTCCTAAGCTCCTAACTCTACTAGTACTTAACAGATCATAGACCCTTCTGCGTGTGTCAAGGAAATATGCCCTAGAGGCAATAATAAACTTGTTATTTCATATTTCCTTATTCATGATAAAGGTTTATTATTCATGCTATAATTGTATTGATCAGAAACTTAAACACATGTGTGAATACATAAACAAATACCGTGCCCCTAGTAAGCCTCTACTAGACTAGCTCGTTGATCAAAGATGGTTAAGGTTTCCTAACCATATACATGTGTTGTCATTTGATAATGGGATCACATCATTAGGAGAATGATGTGATGGACAAGACCCACACGTTAGCTTAGCATAATGATCATTCAGTTTATTGCTATTGCTTTCTTCATGTCAAATACATATTCCTTCAACCACGAGATTATGCAACTCTTGGATACCGGAGGAATACCTTGTGTGCTATCAAACGTCACAACATAACTGGGTGATCATAAAGATGCTCTAAAGGTATCTCCAAAGGTGTTTGTTGAGTTGGCATAGATCAAGATTAGGATTTGTCACTCTGAGTTTCGAAGAGGTATCTCTGGGCCCTCTCGGTAATACATGATACTTCCATTTTGCATCATACTTTTATATCCATATTTATTGCATTATGGGATGTTATTACACGTTATGTCACGATACTTACGGCTATTCTCTCTTATTTTAAAAGGTTTATCATGAAGAGGGAGAATGCTGGCAGTTGGAATTCTGGCTGGAAAAGGAGCAAATATTGGAAACCTATTCTGCACAGCTCCAAAAGTCCTGAAACTCCACGAAAGTCATTTTTGGAATTAATAAGAATTATTGAGCAAAGAAAGTACCAGAGGGGGCCCACACCCTAGCCATGAGGGTGGGGGCGCCCCTCCCCCCCCCCTACTAGGCACACCCCCTATCTTGTGGGCCCCCTATTGGCCCTCCGGTGCCCATCTTCTGCTATATGAAGTCTCTTACCCTGGAAAAAAATCATAAGCAAGCTTACGGGACGAAACTCTGCTGCCACGAGGCGGAACCTTGGCGTAACCAATCTAGGGCTCTGGCGGAGCTGTTCTACCGGGGAAACTTCCCTTCGGGAGGGGGAAATCATCACCATCGTCATCACCAATGATCCTCTCACCGGTAGGGGGTCAATCTCCATCAACATATTCACCAGCACCATCTCCTCTCAAAACCCTAGTTCATCTCTTGTATCCAATCTTGTATCAAAACCACAAATTGGTACTTGTGGGTTGCTAGTAGTGTTGATTACTCCTTACAGTTGATGCTAATTGGTTTACTTGGTGGAAGATCATATGTTCAAATCCTTAATGCATATTAATACTCCTCTGATCATGAACATGAATATGCTTTGTGAGTAGTTACATTTGTTCCTGAGGACATGGGTGAAGTCTTGCTATTAGTAGTCATGTGAATTTGGTATTCGTTCGATATTTTGATGAGATGTATGTTGTCTCTCCTCTAGTGGTGTTATGTGAACGTCGACTACATGACACTTCACCATTATTTAGGCCAGGCATTGGGAAGTAATAAGTAGATGATGGGTTGCTAGAGTGACAGAAGCTTAAACCCTAGTTTATGCGTTGCTTCGTAAGGGACTGATTTGGATCCATTAGTTTCATGCTATGGTTAGGTTTACCTTAATACTTCTTTTGTAGTTGCGGATGCTTGCAATAGGGGTTAATCATAAGTGGTACGCTTTTCCAAGAAAGGGCGGTACCCAAGCACCTGTCCACCCACATATCAAATTATCAAAGTACCAAACACGAATCATATGAGCGTGATGAAAACTAGCTTGACAATAATTCCCATGTGTCCTCGGGAGCGATTTTCTCATTATAAGAAATTGTCCAGGCTTGTCCTTTGCTACAAAAAGGATTGGGCCACCTTGCTGCACTTTATTTACTTTCATTGCTTGTTACCCGTTACAAATTATCTTATCACAAAAATATCTGTTACCTACAATTTCAGTGCTTGCAGAGAATACCTTACTGAAAACCGCTTGTCATTTCCTTCTGCTCCTCGTTGGGTTTGACACTCTTACTTATCGAAAGGACTATGATAGATCCCCTATACTTGTGGGTCATCAATACACATCATAAGCTTGCAAGCAAATGACTAAGGATTTAGTTACGAGGTGATGTATTATGGAACAAGTAAAGAGACTTGCCGGTAATGAGATTGAAGTTGGTATAGAGATATCGACGATCGAATCTCGGGCAAGTAACATACCGATGGACAAAGGGAATTATGTCTGTTGTTATAATGGTTCGACCGATAAAGATATTCGTAGAATATGTAGGAGCCAATATGGGCATCCAGGTTCCGCTATTGGTTATTGAACGGAGAGTTGTCTCGATCATGTCTACATAGTTCTCGAACCCGTAGGGTCCGCACGATTAACGTTCGTTGACGATATAGTGTTATATGAGTTATATGATTTGGTGACTGAATGTTGTTCAGAGTCTCGGATGAGATCATAGACATGACAAGGAGTCTCGAAATGGTCTAGAGGTAAAGATTGATATATAGGACGATGGTATGCGGAGCCAGAAGAGTTTCAGAGTGCACCGGGTAGTCATCGGGTCACCGGAAGGGGTTCCGGACACCCCCTGTAAGTGTATGGGCCTAATGGGCCGAAGGCGGGGATAGACCAGCCCCTGGTGCGCCCCTTATTTGGAAAGCAGGACCTAAGGGAAGGAAAGGGGGTAGGGCTAGCCCCTCCTGCATTTCCCTCTCTTGGGAGAAAGGAAAGGGGGGCCCCACCCTCCCCTGCCTTTCCCCCGCACCTATATAAGGTTGGGGAGGGCGGCTTGGGAGGGACTCCAAGTAGGATTCCTCCTACTTGGGCACCTCCTTTGGCTACTCCTCCCTCCCTCCCACCTATATATATGTGGGAGGGGGGAGCCTAGCACATAACAGACAATTGCCTAGCCGTGTGTGGCGCCCCCCTCCACCGTTTACAGCCCCGGTCATATTTTCGTAGTGCTAAGGCGAAGCCCTGTGAAGATTACTTCACCGTCACCGTCACCATGCCGTCGTGCTATCGGAACTCATCTACTACCTCGCCATCTTGCTGGATCAAGAAGGCAGAGGACGTCACCGAGTTGAACGTGTGCAGAACGCGGAGGTGATGTGCGTTCGGTACTAGATCGGTTGGAGCACGAAGAAAGTTCGACTACATCAACCGTGTTGTGAAACGCTTCTGCATAGGGTCTATGAGTGTACGTAGACACACTCTCCCCCTGTCGTTGCTATGCATCTCCATGGATAGATCTTGCGTGTGCGTAGAATTTTTTTTGTTTTCCATGCAACGTTTCCCAACAGTGGTATCAGAGCCAGGTCTATACGTAGATGATATGCACGAGTAGAACACAAAGAGTTGTGGGCAATGATAGTCATACTGCATAACACCAACGTCTTATTCTGATTCGGTGGTATTATGGGATGAAGCGGCCCAAACCAACCTTACATGTCCACGCACATGAGACTGGTTCCACCGACAGACATGCAACTAGTTTTGCATAAAGGTGGCTGGCGGGTGTCTGTTTCTCCTACTTTAGTTGAATCGAATTTAACTACGGCCGGTCCTTGCTACCTCTTGAGCACTGCATTGGTTTTCCCTTGAAGAGGAAAGGGTGATGCGGCAAAGTAGCATAAGTATTTCCCTCAGTTTTTGAGAACCAAGGTATCAATCCAGTAGGAGGCTCCTCACAAGTCCCTCATACCTACACAAACAAACAAGAAGCTCACAACCAATGCGATAAAGGGGTTGTCAATCCCTTCACGGTAACTTGCAAAAGTGAGATCTGATAGATATAATAATATAAGATAAATATTATTGGTATTTTTATGATATATATTGAAAAGTAAAGATTGCAAAATAATGTAGATCGGAAATTTATATGATAAAAGATAGACCCGGGGGCCATAGGTTTCACTAGTGGCTTCCCTCAAGATAGTATAAGTATTACGATGGGTGAACAAATTACTGTCGAGCAATTGATAGAAAAGTGCATAGTTATGAGATTATCTAGGCATGATCATGTATATAGGCATCATGTCCGCCACAAGTAGACTGAAACGATTCTGCATCTAATACTATTACTCCACACATCGACCGCTATCCAGCATGCATCTAGAGTATTAAGTTCATAAGAACAGAGTAACGCATTAGGCAAGATGACATGATGTAGAGGGATAAACTCAAGCAATATGATATAAACCACATCTTTTTATCCTCGATGGCAACAATACAATACGTGCCTTGCTGCCCCTGCTATCACTGAGAAAGGACACCGCAAGATTGAACCCAAAGCTAAGCACTTCTCCCATTGCAAGAAAGATCACTCTAGTAGGCCAAATCAAACTGATAATTCGAGAAGACTTGCAAAGATAACAAATCATACAAAAAAGAATTCAGAGGAGATTCAAATATTTCTCATAGATAAACTTGATCATAAACCCACAATTCATCGGATCTCGACAAACACACCACAAAAAGAGTTACATCGAATAGATCTCCAAGAAGATCGAGGAAAACTTTGTATTGAGATTCAAAGAGAGAGAAGAAGCCATCTAGCTAATAACTATGGACCCGAAGGTTTGTGGTAAACTACTCACAACTCATAGGAGAGGCCTTGGAGATGATGTAGAGGCCCTCCGTGATCGATTCCCCCTCCGGTGGAGCAACGGCGAAGGCTCCAAGATGGGATCTCGCGGATACAGAAGGTTGCGGCGGTGGAAATAGGGTTTCATGGTGCCCCTGGATGTTTTCAGGGTACGTAGGTATATATAGGAGGAAGAAGTAGGTAGGTGGAGCCTTGAGGGGCCCACGAGGGTGGGGGGTGCGCCCACCCCCCTAGGGCGTGCTGGGCACCCTCGTGGCCGCCCCGGCTGCTTCTTGACGTCCACTCCAATTCTCCTGGGTTGCGTTTGTTCCAAAAAGATCGCTCCCGAAGGTTTCATTCCGTTTGGACATCGTTTGATATTCCTTTTCTTCGAAACACCGGAATAGGCCAAAAAACAGCAATTCGGGCTGGGCCTCCGGTTAGTAGGTTAGTCCCAAAAATGATATAAAAGTGTGTAGTAAAGCCCATAAACATCCAAAACGGGTAATATAATGGAGACGTATCAAGCATCCCCAAGCTTAATTCCTGCTCGTCCTCGAGTAGGTAAATGATAAAAACAGAACTTTGATGTGGAATGCTACCTAGCATATTTCTCAATGTAATTTTCTTTATTGTGGCATGAATGTTCAGATCCAAATGATTCAAGGCAAAAGTTCATATTGAAATAAACATAGTAATACTTCAAGCATACTAACAAAGCAATCATGTCTTCTCAAAATAACATGGCTAAAGAAAGTTGTCCCTACAAAATCATATAGTTTGGTTATGCTCTATCTTCTTCACACAAAGTATTTAATCATGCACAACCCCGATGACAAGCCAAGCAATTGTTTCATACTTTTATGTTCTGAAACTTTTTCAACTTTCATGCAATACATGAGCGTGAGCCATGGACGTAGCACTATATGTGGAATAGAACGGTGGTTGTGGAGAAGACAAAAAGGAGAGAATAGTCTCACATCAACTAGGCGTATCAATGGGCTATGGAGATGCCCATTAATAGATATCAATGTGAATGAGTAGGGATTGCCATGCAACGGATGCACTAGAGCTATAAGTGTACGAAAGCTCAACGAAAGAAACTAAGTGGGTGTGCGTCCAACTTGCTTGCTCACGAAGACATAGGGCATTTTGAGGAAGCCCAGCATTGGAATATACAAGCCAAGTTCTATAATGTAAAATTCCCACTAGTATATGAAAGTGACAACATAGGAGACTCTCTATCATGAAGATCATGGTACTACTTTGAAGCACAAGTGTGGTAAAAGGATAGTAGCATTGTCCCTTCTCTCTTTTTCTCTCATTTTTTTATTTGGACTTTCTCTTTTATTTATGGCCTTTTTTTTAATATTTTCGTCCGAAGTCTCATCCCGACTTGTGGGGGAATCATAGTCTCCATCATCCTTTCCTCACTTGGGACAATGCTCTAACAATGGAGATCATCACACTTTATTTACTTACAACTCGAGAATTACAACTCAATACTTAGAACAAAATATGACTCTATGTGGATGCCTCCGGCGGTGTACCGGGATATGCAATGAACCGAGAGTGACATGTATGAAAGAATTATCAAGGTGGATTTGCCACAAATACAATGTCAACTACATGATCATGCAAAAGCAATATGACAATGATGAAGCGTGTCATAATAAACGGAACGGTGGAAAGTTGCATGGCAATATATCTCGGAATGGCTATGGAAATGCCATAATAGGTAGGTATGGTGGCTGTTTTGGGGGAGGTATATGGTGGTGTATGGTACCGACGAAAGTTGCGCGGCACAAGAGAGGCTAGCAATGGTGGAAGGGTGAGAGTGCGTATAATCCATGGACTCAACATTAGTCATAAAAAACTCATATACTTATTGCAAAAATCTACAAGTTATTGAAACAAAGTACTACGCGCATGCTCCTAGGAGGATAGATTGGTAGGAAAGACCATCGCTCGTCCCCGACCGCCACTTATAAGGAAGACAATCAATAAATAAATCATGCTCCAACTTCATCACATAACGGTTCACCATACGTGCATGCTACGGGAATCACAAACTTCAATGCAACTATTCCTCAAATTCACAATTACTCCATTAGCATGACTCTAATATCACCATCCTGATATCTCAAAACAAATATCAAGCATCAAATTGACCATAGCATCCAATTCACTTCTATGATAGTTTTTATTATACCCAACTTGGATGCCCATCATTCTAGGACCAATTTTATAACCATAGCAAATACCATGCTGTTCTAAAAGACTCTCAAAATAATATAAGTGAAGCATGAGAGATCAATAATTTCTACAAAATTAAACCACCGCCGTGCTCTAAAAGATATAAGTGAAGCACTAGAGCAAAACTGTCTAGCTCAAAAGATATAAGTGAAGCACATAGAGTATTCTAATAAATTCCGAATCATGTGTGTCTCTCTCAAAAGGTGTGTACAGCAAGGATGATTGTGTTAAACTAAAAATCAAAGACTCATATCATACAAGACGCTCCAAGCAAAACACATATCATGTGGTAAATAAAAATATAGCTCCAAGTAAAGTTACCGATAGACGAAGACGAAAGAGGGGATGCCTTCCGGGGCATCCCCAAGCTTAGGCTTTTGGTTGTCCTTGAATTATCTTGGGTGCCATGGGCATCCCCAAGCTTAGGCTCTTGCCACTCCTTATTCCATAGTCCATCAAATCTTTACCCAAAACTTGAAAACTTCACAACACAAAACTCAACAGGAAATCTCATAAGCTCCGTTAGTGCAAGAAAGAAAAACCACCTCTTAAGGTACTGTAATGAACTCATTCTTTATTTATATTGGTGTTAAACCTACTGTATTCCAACTTCTCTATGGTTCATACCCCCCGATACTAGCCATAGATTCATCAAAATAAGCAAATAACACACGAAAAACAGAATCTGTCAAAAACAGAACAGTCTGTAGCAATATGTAACTTTCGAATACTTCTGGAACTCTAAAAATCCTACCAAACTAGGAAGTCCTGGTAAATGTGTATATTGATCTACTGCAAACAGAATCAACTAAAAAGCACGTTTTTGTGATTTATTAAAATTATTCTCGTGCGCGCAAAGTTTCTGTTTTTCAGCAGAATCAAATTAACTATCACCGTAGGTTATCCTATAGGTTCTACTTGGCACAAAAACTAATTAAAACATAAAAACACATCTAAACAGAATCTAGATGAATTATTTATTACTAAACAGAAGCAAAAGGCAAGGAATAAAAATAAAATTGGGTTGCCTCCCAACAAGCGCTATCGTTTAACGCCCCTAGCTAGGCATAAAAGCGAGAATAGATCTAAGTATTGCCATCTTTGGTATTGGGAAATAAAAGAGAAAATTTCCTTTCTATAGAATTAATCCTTCTATTTTGGGAAAGCACATTGCCATTAATAGAGGAAGAAAGATTAAGCATGTTACGGAAATTTGTATCTAAGCTAGCCTTCATCTCCCTGATAATTTCGTTTTGATAAAAGCATAAGAGAGTGGTAGATTCAACCTTATCATTCATGGGGTGCCCAAATATAGTTTTCATTTTTTCATAGGTATCTATAGCATCCCCCTCAAGAAAACCTTCTTCAAAAATAGAATCGAAAACTTTCTTAAACGAAGAGGGTAAGCCAACATAAAAGCTTTTTAGGTATATCTCAATTTGATATTGTGGCACATAGCTAGCGCGAATCCTTAATAGCCTATCCCAAGCATCTTTTGAAGATTCATCAAGTAAATAATGAAAAATTTCGGAGTCCTCTTCATCAAAATTATCCACATTCTCATTGGTAGCTCCGGCGGGTCTTTCCATAGCATCATTATTTATGAGCTTAGAGAGGACAGAGGGACTATCCAAAGTACTAAAACTCGGGAGAGAACCCTTAGCTTTTTTCAACTCAGCCATGGCAAAGGGAAGGCAAACGGTAAAGAGAGGGCAAATAAAACGGCAAGGGTGAAGTGGGGGAGAGGAAAACGAGAGGCAAATGGCAAATAATGTAATGCGAGGGAGATGAGTTTGTGATGGGTACTTGGTATGTCTTGACTTGAGCGAAGACCTCCCCAGCAACGGCGCCAGAAATCCTTCTTGCTACCTCTTGAGCACTGCGTTGGTTTTCCCTTGAAGAGGAAAGGGTGATGCAACAAAGTAGCGTAAGTATTTCCCTCAGTTTTTGAGAACCAAGGTATCAATCCAGTAGGAGGCTCCTCACAAGTCCCTCGTACCTACACAAACAAACAAGAACCTCGCAACCAACGCGATAAAGGGGTTGTCAATCCCTTCACGGTAACTTGCAAAAGTGAGATCTGATAGAGATAATAATATAAGATAAATATTTTTGGTATTTTTATGATATATATTGAAAAGTAAAGATTGCAAAATAAAGTAGATCAGAACTTATATGATAAAAGATAGACCTGGGGGCCATAGGTTTCACTAGTGGCTTCTCTCAAGATAGCATAAGTATTACGGTGGGTGAACAAATTACTATCGAGCAATTGATAGAAAAGTCCATAGTTATGATATTATCTAAGCATGATCATGTATATAGGATCACGTTCGCAACAAGTAGACCGAAACGATTCTGCATCTACTACTATTACTCCACACATCGACCGCTATCCAACATGCATCTAGAGTATTAAGTTCATAAGAACAGAGTAACGCATTAGGCAAGATGACATGATGTAGAGGGATAAACTCAAGCAATATGATATAAACCCCATCTTTTTATACTCGATGGCAACAATACAATACGTGCCTTGCTGCCCCTGCTGTCACTGGGAAAGGACACTGCAAGATTGAACCAAAAGCTAAGCACTTCTCCCATTGCAAGAAAGATCAATCTAGTAGGCCAAACCAAACTGATAATTCTAAGAGACTTGCAAATATAACAAATCATATATAAAAGAATTCAGAGGAGATTCAAATATTTCTCATAGATAAACTTCATCATAAACCCACAATTCATTGGATCTCGACAAACACACCGCAAAAAGAGTTGCATCGAATAGATCTCCAAGAAGATCGAGGAGAACTTTGTATTGAGATTCAAAGAGAGAGAAGAAGCCATCTAGCTAATAACTATGGACCTGAAGGTCTGAGGTAAACTACTCACAACTCATAGGAGAGGCCTTGGAGATGATGTAGAGGCCCTCCATGGTCGATTCCCCCTCCGGCGGAGCGCCGGTGAAGGCTCCAAGATGGTATCTCACGGATACAGAAGGTTGCAGTGGTGGAAATAGGGTTTCGTGGTGCCACTGGTCATTTTCGGGGTATGTAGGTATATATAGGAGGAAGAATTAGGTCGGTGGAGCCTCGAGGGGCTAACGAGGGTGGGGGGGCCCACCCTAGGGTGCGTCGGGCACCCTCGTGGCCGCCTCGACTGCTTCTTGACGTCCACTCCAAGTCTTCTGGGTTGCGTTTGTTCCAAAAAGATTGCTCCGGAAGGTTTGATTCCGTTTGGACTCCGTTTGATATTCCTTTTCTTCGAAACACTGGAATAGGCCAAAAAACAACAATTCGGGCTGGGCCTCCGGTTAGTAGGTTAGTCCCAAAAATGATATAGAAGTGTATAGTAAAGCCCATAAACATCCAAAACGGGTAACATAATAGCATGGAACAATCAAAAATTATAGATACGTTGGAGACGTATCAGTCCTTGAAGAAGGTTAAAACAACAAACTTGATGAAACACCGTTGTGGTTTCTTGCGTAGGTAAGAACGGTTCTTGCTAGAAGCCCATAGCATCCATGTAAAACTTGCAACAACAAAGTAGAGGACATCTAACTTGTTTTTGCAGGGCATGTTGTGATGTGATATGTGATACGTCTCCAACGTATCTATAATTTATGAAGCATTCATGCTATATTATTACCTGTTTAGAATGATTATGGGATTTATTATACACTTTTATATTACTTTTGGGACTAACCTATTAACTAGAGGCCCAGCCCATATTGTTGTTTTATTGCCTGTTTCGGTATTTCAAAGAAAAGGAATATCAAACGGAGTCCAAATGGAATGAAACCTTCGGCATCGTGATTTCTTGGAAGAATATCATCCTAGAGGCTTGGAGATCAAGTCAGAAGATCCTCGAGGAGCCCAGAAGATAGGGGCACCACCCCCCCC
>NC_041381.1:497149568-497169600 GCF_002162155.2 Triticum dicoccoides
CGTGGACCCCTCGAGCACCCCCCGACCGACTTCTTTCGCCTATATATGCCTACGTACCCTAAAAACATCGAATATCAAGATAGATCGGGAGTTCCGCCACCGCAAGCCTCTGTAGCCACCAAAAACCTTTCGGGAGCCCGTTTTGGCACCCTGTCGGAGGGGGAATCCATCACCGGTGGCCATCTTCATCATCCTGGCGCTATCCATGACAAGGAGGGAGTAGTTCACCCTCGGGGTTGAGGGTATGTACCAGTAGCTATGTGTTTGATCTCTCTCTCTCTTGTGTTCTCTCTCGTGTTCCCTCTATGGCACAATGTTGATGTATCCCGAGCTTTGCTAATATAGTTGGATCTTATGATGTTTCTTCCCCCTCTACTCTCTTGTGATGAATTGAGTTTCCCCTTTGAAGTTATCTTATCGGATTGACTCCTTTATGAGAACACTTGATGTACGTCTTGCCGTGATTATCTGTGGTGACAATGGGATATCATGTGCCTCTTGATGTATGTTTTGGTGACCAACTTGCGGGTTCCGCCCATGAACCTATGCATAGGGGTTGGCACACGTTCTTGACTCTCCAGTAGAAACTTTGGGGCACTCTTTGAAGTACTTTGTGTTGGTTGGATGAATCTGAGATAGTGTGATGCATATCGTATAATCATGCCCACGGATACTTGAGGTGACAATGGAGTATCTAGGTGACATGAGGGTTTTGGTTGATTTGTGTCTTAAGGTGTTATTCTAGTACGAACTCTTTAATAGATCGATCCAAAAGAATAACTTTGAGGTGGTTTCGTACCCTACCATAATCTCTACGTTTGTTCTCCGCTGTTAGTGGCTTTGGAGTGACTCTTTGTTGCATGTTGAGGGATTGTTATATGATCTATCTATGTTATTATTGTTGAGAGAACTTGCACTAGTGAAAGTATGAACCCTAGGCCTTGTTTCCTATCATTGCAATACCGTTTACGCTCACTTTTACCACTTGTTACCTTGCTGTTTTTATAATTTCAGATTACAAATACCTTTATCTACTATCCATATTGCACTTGTATCACCATCTCTTCGCCGAACTAGTGCACCTATACAATTTACCATTGTATTGGATGTGTTGGGGACACAAGAGACTCTTTGTTATTTGGTTGCAGAGTTGTTTGAGAGAGACCATCTTCATCCTACGCCTCCTACGACTTGATAAACCTTAGGTCATCCACTTGAGGGAAATTTGCTAGTGTCCTACAAACCTGTGCACTTGCAGGCCCAATAACGTCTACAAGAAGAAGGTTGTGTAGTAGACATCAAGCTCTTTTCTGGCGCCATTGCCAGGGAGGCTAGGTAAAGGGCACTCACTCACACCCCGTCAACTAAGCTCTTTTCTGGCGCCGTTGCCAAGGAGGTGAATGCTTGAAGGTATATCTTTAGATCTTGCAATTGAATCTTTTTGTTTCTTGTTTTATCACTAGTTTAATTTATAAAAGAAAACTACAAAAAAATGGAGTTAAGTTTGTCTCATACACTTCGTCTTTTTAATATCTTTCGTGAGTATGATGAAAAGGAAAATTGTGCTCAAGTGCTAGAAGAAGAAATCTATAGAATGTTTGATACTAAATTTTTGAATGATGAGCATGATTGCAATGTTGTTGGTATGAATTCCTTGAATTTCCATGATGCTAATGATATGCAAAGCCACAAGCTTGGGGAAGCTATGTTTGATGAAGATGATATTTTTGTCCCCCAAGTTTTAATGAGAAAATTTATTATGATGAAAGCATGCCTCCTATTTATGATGATTATATTGATGAAAGTGGGTTTGGAAGAGTGTCAACTTTAGGAAGTAGTGATCCCACTATTTTGGAGGATGTTGAATCTTATTGTGATGAACATGAAAGTGCATTTGGAAGAGTGTTAACTTTATTTAGTGATGATTCCACTATTTCGGAAGAGGTTCCAATTGATTATGAGAACAAAGTTGCTATCTATGATGATTATTGTGATGACTTGTATGCTATTAGGAATAATGATAACCATGAAACTTGCCATCATGATTTTAGTTTTCAATTGGATTATGCCTCACATGATAATTATTTTGTTGAGTTTGCTCCCACTACTATTCATGAGAAGAATTTTGCTTATGTGGAGAGTAGTAAATTTTCTATGCTTGTAGATCATGAAAATAATGCTTTAGGTGCTGGTTATATTGTTGAATTCATTCATGATTCTACTGAAAATTATTATGAGGAAGGAACACACATGCTTGTAGGAATTGTAATAATATCAAGTTTCCTCTCTATGTGTTAAATTTTTTGAAGCTATGCTTGTTTTGACTTCCTATGCTAGTTGATTATTGTTGCCATAAGTTGTTTGCTCACAAAATCCCTATGCATAGGAAGTGGGTTAGACTTAAATGTGCTAGTCATATTCTTCATGATGCTCTCTTTATGTTTCATTCTTATTTTTTATGAGAGCATCATTGCCATCATCATGCCTAGCTAGAAAGGCATTAAAGAAAAGCGCTTGTTGGGAGACAACCCAATATTTACCCTTACTGTTTTTGTGTTTTCACATGATTATGCTACTGTATTAATCATGTTTTATAGCTTTTTTTTCAATAAAGTGCCAAGTAGAACCTTTGGGAAGACTTGGGTGAAGTCTTTATGATCTTGCTGTAAAAAACAGAAACTTTTGCGC
The DNA here is from genome assembly GCF_002162155.2 of Triticum dicoccoides. Lineage (NCBI taxonomy): Eukaryota > Viridiplantae > Streptophyta > Magnoliopsida > Poales > Poaceae > Triticum > Triticum dicoccoides. Next base: position 497,152,257 of record NC_041381.1, read on the forward strand.
TCACGAGATTAGCTGCCATTTTTACTGGAGAGTGCTTTTAGGTTTATTCTTTTTGAAGATGATTAATAGACAAATTCCTCAGGACCACCAATTTATTTCATAATTTTTGGGGTTCCAGAAGTATACGTTTGATACAGATTACTACACACTGTTCTGTTTTTGACAGATTCTGTTTTCATTGTGTTGTTTGCTTATTTTGATGAATATATGGCTAGTATGTAAGGGTATGAACCATAGAGAAGTTAGAATACAGTAGGTTTTACACCAATATGAATTTATAATGAGTTTATTACAGTACCTAAGTGGTGGTTTTATTTTCTTATACTAACGGAGCTTACGAGTTTTGTTTTGAGATTTGTGTGGTTGAAGTTTTCAAGTTTTGAGTAAAGATTCGATGGACTATGGAATAAGGAGTGGCAAGAGCCTAAGATTGTGGATTCCCAAGGCACCCCAAGGTAATATTCAAGGACAACCAAGAGCCTAAGCTTGGGGATGCCCCGAAAGGCATCCCCTCTTTCATCTTCGTTCATCGGTAACTTTACTTGGAGCTATATTTTTATTCACCACATGATATGTGTTTTGCTTGGAGCATAATTTTCTTTTGTTAGTATTTGCTTTATGTTAGTTAGAATAATTTTTTGCATCTTTAGTTTCAATAAAAAAGTCAAGGATAGCCTTTACCATGCTTATTTTGCTAGTATACATGTTGCTGTTTGAAAACAGAAAGTTTACCGCTGTTGCAAAAATTCCGTAGAAAAGTCAGGGAATGGTATAATGTTGAATCTTTTTGCATATTGAGATATGATAAATTTATTACAGTGGGAATTTTCTCTCATATTTTTTGGAGTTAGGGAAGTATTGATGCTCTTGCATTCTTTACAGACTGTACTGTTCTGACAGATTGCTGTTATGTTTGCATTGTTTGCATATGTTTGCTTGTTTAATGATTCTATTTGTGATAGGACTATTAAATATGCAGAGGCATTTAGTATGCAATGTTGAATAATAATTGTAGTGATTTGTTACAGTATAAAATGATAAGGTTTTGCATTGGTTTATACTAACCTATCTCACGAGTTCTTGTTGAGTTTGTTGTGAATGAAGCTTTTGATAAAAAGAGAAACCATGATATGAGAGGAATTAAGGAGACATAAAAGCTCAAGCTTGGGGATTCCCAAGGCACCCCAAGATAATATTTCAAGAAGTCTCAAGCATCTAAGCTTTGGGATGCCCCGGTAGGCATCCCACCTTTCCTCTTCAACAACTATCGGTTAGTATCGGTTGAGCCTAAGTTTTTGCTTCTTCACATGAGTTGTGCTATCCTTGCAATGTCATTTTATTTTTCTTTGCTTTCTGTTTGAATAAAATACCAAGATATGAATTTCTTAAATGAGAGAGAGTCTTCACATAGTTACATAATTATTTAGCTACTCATTGATCTTCACTTATATCTTTTTGGAGTAGTTTGTCATTTACTCATGTGCTTCACTTATATCCTATGAGTAAATTGTTGAATGAGTTGAATGTCATAAAACTGAAATTATATATGTTTCATTTGCTTATCCCATGGGGAGTAATGACTTCACATCTAAGAAGTAGAGGTTGTAAATTTATTGACGGTTAGCAAGCATTGTATTAGTCATTTGAACAATTCATGAAAGAATATTGAAGGAAGAGAGATTTCACATATAAATATATTATCATAGACATCTTTTATAATTGTGAGCACTCATTAAGTATGACATGCTAAAGTGTTGATGTTGGACAAGGAAGACAACGTAATGGGTTATGTTTTCTCGCATCTCAGTTAAAGTATATTGTCATGGATCATCCAAACATGTTGAGCTTGCCTTTCTCCCTCATGCTAGCCAAAATTCCTAGAACCAAGTAGAGATACTACTTGTGCTTCCAAATATCCTTAAACCTAGTTTTTGCCATGAGAGTCCACCATATCTACTTATGGATTGAGTAAGATCCTTCAAGTAAGTTGTCATCGATGCAAGCAATAAAAAATTGCTCTTTAAATATGCATGACTTATTAGTGTGGAGAAAATAAGCTTTGTACGAACTTGTTATGGAAGCAATAAAAGCGACGGACTTCATAATAAAGGTCCATATACAAGGGGCAATATAAAGTGATGTTCTTTCGCATTAATATTTTGTGTATCCAACCCTAAAAGAGCATGACAACATCTGCTTCCCTCTGCGAAGGGCCTATCTTTTACTTTATGTCTTTTACTTTATGCAAGAGTCAAGGTGATCTTCACCTTTCCCTTTTTTTCATTTTATCCTTTGGCAAGCACTTTGTGTTGGGGTGATCCTGATATATATATCCAATTGGATGTACGTTAGCATGAACTATTATTGTTGACATCACCCAAAGGTGAATATGTTTGGAGGCAACATTATAAGCCCCAATCTTTCTCTGTGTCTGATTAAAACTTCATAACCACAAGTATTGCGTGAGTGTTAGCAATTGTATAAGACTATATGATAGTTGAGTATGTGAAGTTTGCTAAATCAGAGCTCTGACATAGACTCTTCCTGAAAGTAAGATGAATTGCAATTGTTTGATGACTAAGAATGAAGTTTGCTAGTTTTCAAGAAATTTTATGGTCTATGCTTTAACATGTGAATTGCTTGTTACTAGTTCGTGAAAAGTTTTATGAGATGAACTACTACTATGATATATAATGATGCTAGTAAAGGTGATTGAAATTATCATTGATCAAACTTGTGCACCTTCTAGCATTCACACTTCATAAATTCTTTCTTTTATCATTTACCTACTCGAGGATGAGTAGGAATTAAGCTTGGGGATGCTGATACGTCTCCAACGTATCTATAATTTATGAAGCATTCATGCTATATTATTATCTGTTTTGAATGATTATGGGCTTTATTATACACTTTTATATTACTTTTGGGACTAACCTATTAACCAGAGGCCCAGCCCATATTGTTGTTTTATAGCCTGTTTCAGTATTTCAAAGAAAAGGAATATCAAACGGAATGAAACCTTCGGCATCGTGATTTTTTGGAAGAATGTCATCCTGGAGGCTTGGAGATCAAGTCAGAAGATCCTCGAGGAGCCCAGGAGATAGCCCCCCCCCCCACAGGGCGCGGCCCCCTATCTCGTGGACCCCTCGAGCACCCCCCGACCGACTTCTTTCGCCTATATATTCCTACGTACCCTAAAAACATCGAATATCAAGATAGATCGGGAGTTCCGCCGCCGCAAGCCTCTGTAGCCACCAAAAAACCTTTCAGGAGCCCGTTTCGGCACCCTGCCGGAGGGGGAATCCATCACGAGTGGCCATCTTCATCATCCCGGCGCTATCCATGGCGAGGAGGGAGTAGTTCACCCTCGGGGCCGAGGGTATGTACCAGTAGCTATGTGTTTGATCTCTCTGTCTCTCTCGTGTTCTCTCTCATGTTCCCTCTATGGCACGATCTTGATGTATCCCGAGCTATGCTATTATAGTTGGATCTTATGATGTTTCTTCCCCCTCTACTCTCTTGTGATGAATTGAGTTTCCCCTTTGAAGTTATCTTATCGGATTGAGTCTTTTATGAGAACACTTGATGTATGTCTTGTCGTGCTTATCTGTGGTGACAATGGTATATCATGTGCCTCTTGATGTATGTTTTGGTGACCAACTTGCGGGTTCCACCCATGAACCTATGCATAGGGGTTGGCACACGTTCTTGACTCTCCGGTAGAAACTTTGGGGCACTCTTTGAAGTACTTTGTGTTGGTTGGATGAATCTGAGATTGTGTGATGCATATCGTATAATCATGCCCACGGATACTTGAGGTGACAATGGAGTATCTAGGTGACATTAGGGTTTTGGTTGATTTGTGTCTTAAGGTGTTATTCTAGTACGAACTCTTTAATAGATCGATCCGAAAGAATAACTTTGAGGTGGTTTCGTACCCTACCATAATCTCTATGTTTGTTCTCCGCTATTAGTGGCTTTGGAGTGACTCTTTGTTGCATGTTAAGGGATTGTTATATGATCTATCTATGTTATTATTGTTGAGAGAACTTGCACTAGTGAAAGTATGAACCCTAGGCCTTGTTTCCTATCATTGCAATACCGTTTACGCTCACTTTTACCACTTGTTACCTTGCTGTTTTTATAATTTCAGATTACAAATACCTTTACCTACTATCCATATTGCACTTGTATCACCATCTCTTCGCCGAACTAGTGCACCTATACAATTTACCATTGTATTGGGTGTGTTGGGGACACAAGAGACTCTTTGTTATTTTGTTGCAGGGTTGTTTGAGAGAGACCATCTTCATCCTACGGCTCCTACGGATTGATAAACCGTAGATCATCCACTTGAGGGAAATTTGCTACTGTCCTACAAACCTGTGCACTTGCAGGCCCAACAATGCCTACAAGAAGAAGGTTGTGTAGTAGACATCAATATGGTCAAGACATGATGTGATGTACGTTATTGTATGAGATGATCATGTCTTGTAATTTATCGGCAATTGGCAGGAGCCTTATGGTTGTCTTTATTGTATGAAGTGCAAACGCCATGTAATTGCTTTATTTTATCGCTATGCATTAGCAATAGTTGTAGAAGCAATAGTTGACGAGACAACCACGACGCAATGATGGAGATCAAAGTGTCGAGCCGGTGACGATGGAGATCATGACGATGCTTTGGAGATGGAGATCAAAAGCACGAGATGATGATGGCCATATCATGTCACATGTTTGATTGCATGTGATGTTTATCTTTTATGCATCTTATTTTGCTTAGAACCATGGTAGCATTATAAGATGATCCCTTCACTAAATTTCAAGATATAAGTGCCCAAGTATATGCACCGTTGCGAAAGTTCGGCGTTTCGAGACACCACGTGATGATCGTGTGTGATAGACTCTACGTTCACATACAACGGGTGTAAGACAGTTTTGCACATGCAGAATACTTGGGTTAAACTTGACTAGCCTAGCATGTATAGAGATGGTCTCGGAACACTAGAGACCGAAAGGTCGAACGTGAGTCATATAGTAGATATGATCAACATAGAGATGTTCACCATTGATAACTACCCCATCTCATGTGATGATCGGATATGGGTTAGTTGATTTGGATCATGTATCACTTAAATAACTTGAGGGATGTTAATTTAAGTGGGAGTTCATTAGTAATTTGATTAATTGAACTTAAATTATCATGAACTTAGTCTCAATAGTTTTTGCATATCTATTTTGTAGATCAATGGCTCACGATATAGCTCCCCTATTTTTGATATGTTCCTAGAGAAAATAAGTTGAAATATGATAGTTGCAATGATGCGGACTAGGTCCGTGATCAGAGGATTTTCCTCATTGATGCACATAAGAATATGTCCTTGATGCACCGCTAGGTGACGGACCTATTGCAGGAGCAGATGCAGACGTTATGAATGTTTGACAAGCTCGGTATGATGACTACTTGATAGTTTAGTGTTCCATGCTTTACAGCTTAGAATCGGGACTTCAAAAACGTTTTGAATGCCATAGAGCATATGAGATGTTCCAAGAGTTGAAATTGGTATTTCAGACTCATGCCCATGTCGAGAGGTATGAGACCTCTGACAAGTACTTTGCCTACAAGATGGAGGAGAATAGCTCAGCCAGTGAGCATGTGCTCAGAATGTCTGGGTACTGCAATCGCTTGAATCAAGTGGGAGTTAATCTTCCAGATAAGATAGTGATTAACATAGTTCTCTGGTCACTATCACCATGCTACTAGAACTTCGTGATAAACTATAATATGCAAGAGATGACAAAAACGATTCCCGAGCTCTTCGCGATGCTGAAATCAGCAAAGGTAGAAATCAAGAAAGAGCATCAAGTGTTGATGGTTAATAAGACCACTAGTTTCAAGAAAAATGACAAGGGAAAGCAAGAGAAGATCAAGAAGAATGAAAAGCAAGTTGCTGCTCCCATGAAGAAGCCCAAAGCTGAACCCGAGCCTGAAACTGAGTGCTTCTACTGCAAAGAAAATGGTCACTAGAAGCGGAACTGTCCCAAATGCTTGGTGGATAATAAGGATGGCAAAGTAAACAAAAGTATATTTGATATACATGTTATTGATGTGTACCTTACTAGTGTTCCTAGTAGCCCCTGGGTATTTGATACCGGTTCAGTTGCTAAGATTAGTAATTCGAAACAGGAGTTACAGAATAAATAGAGACTAGTTAAGGGCGAGGTGACGATGAGTGTTGGAAGTGATTCCAAGGTTGCTACGATCACCATAGCACACTCCCTCTACCTTCGGGATTAGTGTTGAAGCTAAATAAAAGTTATTTGGTATCTCCGTTGAGCATGAATATGATTAGATCATGTTTATTGCAATATGGTTATTCATTTAAGTCAGAGAATAATTGTTGTTCTGTTTATGTGAATAAAACCTTCTATGTCATACACCCAATGTAATGGTTTATTGAATCTCGATCGTAGTGATACACATATTCATAATATTGATGCCAAAAGATGAAAAGTTGGTAATAATAGTGCACTGTCATTTAGGTCATATTGGTGTAAAGCGCATGAAGAAACTCCATGCGGATGGACTTTTGGAATCACTTGATTGTGAATCATTTGATACTTGCAAACCATGCCTCATGGGCAAGATGACTAAAACTCTGTTCTCCGAAACAATGGAGCGAGCCAATGACTTATTGGAAATAATATGTACCAACATATGCGGTCCGATGAGTGTTGAAACACGCGGCGGGTATCGTTATTTTCTGACCTTCACAGATGATTTGAGTAGGTATGGGTGATCTACTTGATGAAACACAAGTCTGAAACATTTGAAAAGTTCAAAGAACTTCAGAGTGAAGTGGAGAATCATCATAACAAGAAAATAAAGTTTCTACAATCTGATCGTGGAGGTGAATATTTGAGTTACGAGTTTGGTCTTGATTTAAAAACTGTGTGAAATAATTTTCACAACTCACGGCACGAGGAACACCACAGCATAATGGTGTGTCCGAACATCGTGACCGTACTTTATTAGATATGGTGCGATCTATGATGTCTCTTACCGATTTACCACTACCGTTTTGGGGTTATGCATTAGAGATAGTTGCATTCACATTAAATAGGGCACCATCTAAATCAGTTGAGACAACACTGTCTGAACTATGGTTTGGCAAGAAACCTAAGTCAAAAGGAGATGCGACGCTTATGGTAGGGCACCATCTAAACCTAAGTTTGGGGATGCGACGCTTATGGTAGGGCACCATCTAAACCTAAGTTTGGGGATGCGACGCTTATGTCAAAAGGCTTCAGTCTGATAAGCTCGAACCTAAATCGGAGAAGTGTGTCTTCATAGGATACCCTAAGGAAACAATTGGGTACACCTTCTACCACAGATCTGAAGGCAAGATCTTTGTCGCTAAGAATGGGTCGTTTCTAGATAAGGAGTTTTCTCTCGAAACAAGTGAGTGGGAGGAAAGTAGAACTTGATGAGGTAATTGTACCTTCTCTCGAACTGGAGAGTAGCACATCAGAGAAATCCATTCCCGCGATGCATACACCAACTAGAGAGGAAGCTAATGATGATGATCATGAAACTTCGGATCAATTTACTACTAGACTTCGTAGGTCGAACAGAGCACATTCCGCACCAGAGTGGTACGGTAATCCTGTCCTGGAAGTCATGTTATTAGACCATGGCGAACCTACAAACTATGAAGAAGCTATGATGAGCCCAGATTTCTATAAATGGCTTGAGGCCATGAAATCTGAGATAGGATCCATGTATGAGAACAAAGTATGGACTTTGGTGGACTTGCCCGATGATTGGCAAGCCATAGAAAATAAATGGATCTCCAAGAATAAGACTGACGTTGATGGTAATGTTGCTGTCTAAAAAGCTTGACTTGTTGTAAAAAGGATTTCGACAAATCCAAGGGGTTGACTACGATGAGACTTTCTCACCCGTAGCAATGCTTAAGTCCGTCTGAATCATGTTAGCAATTGTCGCATTTTATAATTATGAAATCTAGCAAATGGATGTCAAAAACTGCATTCCTTAATGGATATTAAAGAAGAGTTGTATATGATGCAACCAGAAGTTTTTGTTGATCCTAAAGGTGCTAACAAAGTGTGCAAGCTCCAACGATCCATCTATGGGCTGGTGCAAGCATCTCGGGGTTGGAATATACGCTTTGATGAAGTGATCAAAGCATATGGTTTTATACAGACTTATGGTGAAGCTTGTATTTAAAACAAAGTGAGCGGGAGCTCTGTAGCATTTTCTGATATTATATGTGGATGGCATATTATTGATTGGACATGATATAGAATTTCTGAATAGCATAAAAAGGATACTTGAATAAGAATTTTTCAGTGAAAGACCTCGGTGAAGCTACTTATATATTGGGCATCAAGATCTATAGGGATAGATCAAGATGCTTAATAGGACTTTCACAAAGCACATACCTTGAGAAGATTTTGAAGGAGTTCAAAATGGTTCAGTCAAAGAAAGGGTTCTTGCCTGTGTTGCAAGGTGTGAAGTTGAGTAAGACTCAAAACCCGACCACGACAGAAGATAGAGAGAGAATGAAAGTCATTCCCTATGCCTCGGCCATAGGTTCTATAAAGTTTGTCATGTTGTGTACGAAACCTATTGTGCACCTTGCAATGAGTTTGGCAAGGGGGTACAATAATGATCTAGGAGTAGATCACTGGGTAGCGGTCAAAATTATCCTTAGTTACCTAAGAGGACTAAGGACACTACACCATGACACTCAAAGCAGCGTCAAACAATCTGTCGGCATAGGTCACCTAAGGCGACAGATTTAGTGTCGGTAAAGATCTTTCGCGACAGAAAGGAGCTGTCGCCTATAGTCCTGCCGGGAAAGGTCTTCGCCGACAGATAAATGTATGACGACAGACATTATGACAACGTTGCTGAGATCTACACCGACAGACATTTCTACACCGACAGACACCACAACACCGACAGATTATCTGACAATGTGCTACCCCGACAGATATAGCAATGCCCATTGTTATGCCGACAGTTCCTGTGTCAATGTGATATACCGACAGAAAGTGCAACGTCCAATACTTTTGCCGACACATTTGCTGCCAGGGTTGTACATTTCAGCATAAATGCAAATACACCATATTTTAACATGAAATCACATTCATAATATTTAACAGGGTTGTACATTTCAGCACAGATGCAAATACACCATATTTAACATTAAATCGCATTCATAATATTTAATACATGTTCAGTATACAATGCATATATACAAACAATTGACTCTTCTATTCATCACAAAATGTCATCCATGCGTACATTCATTCAACATACATAAAGATTCATTTATTTTCTTCGCTCAACATACAAGATAAGTTGTTACAAAATGTGATGGCTAAGATCCTAACAGACCAATTGTTTGATCACTTGACTACTACTAAATATTATGGAAGAGACCAAGTCTTTGATCACCAAGCCAACATCAAGTTCTGTATGAACAAAAGGTGTCAACCATGTTATGAACAAAAGCGATCATGGAACATCTTAGATCAACTTGTGGACTTGTTATTTCCTGCCATTTGTCCCTGCAAAAGAACTTATTGCCTTGTTGGATTAAAGCACCAAATGCTCATAAAAGGAAAAACCTGTACACACACTAGAGAGTAATAAATCAATCAGGGCATGTCACCTTTGAAGAAACCAATGGAGAGCTCTCCAGGTATAGTAACAGCATGAAAGGTAACTAATTTCTAAAGCAATAAGGGACATGCTTGGTCAAGCTTGATGTAAAGTATCCAGTAGTTTGTGCATAAGGCAAAACAAATATGGATGTAAGCTGGCACATATATCGGCATAAAACATTAACATGACAAATTAGTTTGTGATCTAAATAAGTAGCGTAGGATCCGAAATATATACCATGAAATGTTAGCAATGCAAATAATACAGTTCTCATAATTACAATCAGCCAACAATTTAAGTATGGTAATAATACAATGGCGGCCCTACTTTGGACGGTTAAATATGTAAATAGCAAGCAAACATAAAAGGAATAGGGAAAGTATCAATGCATTGTTTCTTTTGCAATATCATGTCCCAATAGAGATACTAATTTTTGGACAGCAAGTTTGAGGTGGTCGATGCTCTCAAACTACCTAGTAAAAAAATACTCTCTGGAAAGCTTCAGAAGTACACTACAACTTCTATCTGGAGACTAACTCAAAATTTAGCGTGTATGAAACCGATATTTAACCCAAATCTTACTACACCATAACTATTACGAGGTGATTTAACTGCCATATGAAACTGCAATCAACACTGGAGATGAACATCTCCTAGCAAGCAGCAAAATTGACATACCAACGGATACAAACAGATGTTGCATCCTAATCCACCCACTATGGCCATAATGTTGTAGTGGCTAAACATACTAGTACTTGTGTACATACTTCTGTTCTTAGTGTAACTAGAGAATATAGTAGGATTTACACAAAGAGGATGTGGTCTGGTTGAAACAACTTTTAAACTGCCAGAATATCTTATTTAGTTAACTAGAAAATTTTCAAGTTGTTAACCTTAGCATGTTTTCCTATCAGCAAGTTCAGTGGCTCAACTGAACAATTATGTTCCAACTGAGAATATTTGCATATATAGTAGCTCCCTTTGTACCACTTAACATATAAGGTGTATTAGATTAGAAACAAATTACCTTATCTTTACGGCTAGATCTTTATGTAGCCACATTGGAAAATAAAGTTCATCTTTTTCCTCCGGTGACTACACCGGGTAGTTTTGCTAGCATTAGTTCCATACTTCTATGATAGTTGTTCCAGAAGTGCACAATGATACTTTACTAGCCTGAAAAGAAACAACACTTAATTCACTCACATAGTACTGAATGCAGAATCTAATTGGCAGCAAGCATTCAACATCAATATCAAAGTACCATGTAGACTATTAACATAAGCTGAATTTAGCTGCTATAGGTTCCGCATACTAACAATCAATTAAGTCGTACAAACTTCACATGTGGCTCTTTTGGTTAGTACACTTTGCTGCAAAAGGTGTGGTTGCTTTGAGAAGTAACAGAGGGGCCTTAACACTACCAACCATGGAATAAACATTTCGTCTAGAAATAATGAATGAAGACTTCTTGTTTTTTTCTATTACTGATCTAATTGTTGATAGAAATACTGTATGCTAATATAATTACGCAACCATATGATTCAGGTGCTTATAATGCATAATGCAATTAATTAAATGCATGTTACTTTTCAGTACGTAATTGAACCAAAATTCCTAGTATAGCCCTAGAGAGAACCACTCATTTTAGTCTAGTGGCCTGCACTTCCTTGGGATTGGATCCAATTCATGATATGTGGCACATTTTGTGTTTTTGGTAGGAAAGCAGAAGAGAGGGCATTGTTCTTCTAAATGGAGGAAACTAGTGACGCCTCACCCTTGCAAGTCTTGGCATGGCCAACCAATCTGTGTAGTGTTCCATCCATCTTAGGTGAATTCTTTTTGAGCAAAATACAGAGTATAATTTTCTATTTGAACAATATACGGAGTACACTACAGGCTACAGTCTGAACATGGATGAGTACTGAACTAGCAAATGTGATGTTCGCACTGGTGGTTTATGCAAAACCATACAAGTGAAGGTGGTGGGATCACATGCAAAACAGAGATAGAAACAATACATACCTCAAGCATTACCACTCAGCATGGTTGGGGATCCTTGCAGCCTGCGAATGGAAATAGGAACATTGAGACACAATCATTTCAAAGGTAGTAGTAATTAGTAAATACTAAAACCCTGAAACTGAATATTGGATATATATGTGATAAGAGAAGGGAGAGGCCTGGGAGGTTGAGCTCAGCTACAAGCATACAGTCCACGAGCTTCAGAACATCCGCAACAATAGTCAAACCTCATTAAAAGTTGAAATCAGTTGCAAAGTTCTACTTATGAGAAGAAAGCTAGCCTGAACTAAAAACAGTAGCATGTTTCTAGACAGGCACGACACCCATGGAAGAGCAAGTGAAATATAATGCATCTTGTTGAATCCACAAAACACCCAGGCCAAGGTCAGGCGCACAAATCTACTAATCGTCATGCAGTCTTATAGTAACCATTCTCTCCAACAACACGTGTTGTAGAACACATCCCAAATCAACAGCAACAAAAACAACATTAAAATAACTTGACGGTGCTAATCGAGAACAAAGAGTTGCAATATAGCTATGTGAATAAATAATGTAGATGGGACTAGAAGAATTACATAAACATATAATAACATAGCACATAACACTGGTTAGTAAAATATATATACTTCAGTCTGTCCAGAAATCAACTAAATACTTAATTTACCCTAATTATAACATGAGAGATGGATGGTTGGCACTATGAAATCTCCAATCTCAAATGAACTGACATGATCTTGTTTAGTTCATCATTGAGCCAACAAGATTTAATGGGCAATCACATTCACGGGGAAACAAGAAATAACATATGAAATGGAAAAGAAAAAAGGGATCTATTTTCATGCTTACCTACAGGGGCTGGATTTGGGGGCGAAGCAAGACAAAGGGAAGGAGAACTTCTTGATGTAGAGGGCTAGGTGGCTCCTTGGTTGCAGACAGCGTCACCCTGTGTTGGATCGAAGCTTCAGGTGGCACTACCGGTAGTCAGAGAAGCAGAGGAGTGACCATATCGGCCTGAATCTTACCTACAGCGCCCTGGATCTTGAGGAAGTACGGCGGGGTTGTTCGGCGACGGTCGACTCCACGCTGGCGGTTGGCAACGCGGCTCCTCGGTGGCGGTCGACTCGACTCCTTGGCTGCGGGCGGTGGAGGGGCTTCTTTGCTGCGGACAATGAGGCATAACCTTGGGATTGGACCGTGGGGAAGCACCACATAGTAGACGGAGGCTTCGGGAGGTGCCGTCGTTGATGGGACAGGAGGCGGCACGAGAAAATCGGCAGGCAGGTCAGGGGACGGCGGCGGCGGCAGGCGACCTAGGTTTAGGTTGATGTGTGGCGTGGGAAAGAGATAAGATGGGGTGGGGGAAGGAGGGGTCTGGGAGGCTTAGCCAAAATTTTAGTCTTTGAGTCTCCCACGCGCAACTTCTCCCGCATGGCCCGAAATAAGTGGGCCAGGCCCAAACATACGCCGACACTCTTTCTCTCGCAGAGCAACAGCGACACATAATCTAACAGCAATAAAACTTATACCGACACATAATATGTCCGTAAACCGGTCATCCATTGCCGACAGACAGATCATCGAAAGACTAGAACAACATCGACCATTAGTGTGTCGGTATTGTTACGAACAGATAAAGTGTCGGTAATGTACACTTATACCAACATATGCATGTCGTCATTGTGGTGTCGTGGTGTAGTGGGAGATATTTACCGATTATGGAGGTAATAAAGAGTATGGAGGTAATAAAGAGTTCGTCGTAAAGGTTTACATGGATGCAAGCTTTGACGCCGATTCGGATGACTCTAAGTCTCAATCTGGATACATATTGAAAGTGGGAGCAATTAGCTAGAGTATCTCCATACAGAGCTTTGTAGACATAGAAATTTGCAAAATACATACGGACCTGAATATGACAGAGCCGTTGACAAAACTTCTCTCACAAGAAAAACATGATCACTCCTTAGTACTCTTTGGGTGTTAATCACATGGCGATGTGAAATAAATTATTGACTCTAGTAAACTCTTTGCGTGTTGGTCACATGGCGATGTGAACTATGGGTGTTAAATCACATGGTGATGTGAACTAGATTATTGACTCTAGTGCAAGTGGGAGACTGGAGGAAATATGCCCTAGAGGCAATAATAAAGTTGTTATTTTATATTTCCTTACTCATGATAAAGGTTTATTATTCATGCTAGAATTGTATTGATCGGAAAATTAAATACATGTGTGAATACATAAACAAATACCGTGTCTCTAGTAAGCCTCTACTAGACTAGCTCATTGATCAAAGATGGTTAAGGTTTTCTAACCATAGACATGTGTTGTCATTTGATAACGGGATCACATCATTAGGAGAATGATGTGATGGACAAGACCCACCCGTTAGCTTAGCATAATGATCATTCCATTTATTGCTATTGCTTTATTCATGTCAAATACATATTCCTTTAACTATGAGATTATGCAACTCCCGGATACCGGAGGAATACCTTATGTGCTATCAAACGTCACAACATGACTGGGTGATCATAAAGATGCTCTACAGGTATCTCCGAAGGTGTTCGTTGAGTTGGCATAGATCAAGAATAGGATTGTCACTCCGAGTTTCGGAGAGGTATCTCTGGGCCCTCTCAGTAATACACATCATAATCTTGCAAGCAAATGACTAAGAAGTTAGTTACAAGGTGATGTATTATGGAACTAGCAAAGATACTTGCCGGTAACGAGATTGAACTAGGTATAGAGATACCGACGATCGAATCTCGGGCAAGTAACATACGGATGGACAAAGGTGATTACGTTTGTTGTCATAACGGTTTGACCAATAAAGATCTTCGTAGAATATGTAGGAGCAACATGGGCATCTAGGTTCCGCTATTGGTTATTGACCGAAGAGTTGTCTCGGTCATGTCTAGATAGTTCTCGAACCCGTATGGTCCACACGCTTAATGTTCGTTGACGATATAGTGTTATATGAGTTATATGATTTGGTGACCGAATGTTGTTCGGAGTCCTGGATGAGATCATGGACATGACGAGGATTCTCAAAATGGTTGAGACGTAAAGATTGATATATAGGACGGTGGTATTCAAACACCGGAAGAGCTTCGGAGTGCACCGGGTAGTCATCGAGTCACCAGAAGGGGTTCCGGACACCCCCGGTAAGTGTATGGGCCTAATGGGCCAAAGTGGGGACAGACCAGCCACTGGTGTGCCCCTTCTTTGGACAGCAGGCCCTAAGGGAAGGAAAGGAGGGAGGGCTAGCCCCTCCTGCCTTTCCCTCTCATGGGAGAAAGGAAAGGGGGGCGCCACCCTCCCGTGCCTTTCCCCCGCACCTATATAAGGCATGGGGAGGACGGCTTGGGAAGGACTCCAAGTAGGATTCCTCCTACTTGGGCACCTCCTTGGCTGCTCCTCCCTCCCTCCCACCTATATATATGTGGGAGGGGACGCCTAGCACATAACAGACAATTGCCTAGCCATGTGCGGCGCCCCCCTCCACCGTCTACAACCACGGTCCTATTTTCGTAGTGCTTAGGCGAAGCCCTGCAAAGATTACTTCACCATCACCATCACCATGACGTCGTGCTGCCAGAACTCATCTAATACCTCGCCATCTTGCTGGATCAAGAAGGCGGAGGATGTCACCGAGCTGAATGTGTGAAGAACGCGGAGGTGTCGTGCGTTCGGTACTAGATCGGTTGGAGCGCGAAGAAAGTTCGACTACATCAATCGCGTTGTGAAACGCTTTCGCTTACGGTCTACAAGGGTACGTAGACACACTCTCCCCCTCTCGTTGCTATGCATCTCCATGGATAAATCTTGCATGTGCGTATAATTTTTTTTGTTTTCCATGCAACTATTCCCAACAGTGTGACCCTGCAGGTTCGGTGAAATATAGACATGACTGAAACACCTTTCGTCAGTGACCAATAGCAAAACCGTGGACACCCATATTGACTGTTCTAATCACACGAATTATTATTGAGTGAACCTATAGCTACCATATGCTATTCGTTTTGCTTGACAATACTTTACAAACCCGAGGTGAGATATATCGGCATCTCCATTAGTCAACACATGATCACTATGCGAGTCTCCTTGCTACCACTTTTGTTCTCTTTTCTCATTATCATGTTTCGACATCCCCATGAGCAAGTCGATAATGGCTACATCCCACCAAGATGGCCCTAAGAGTATCTCTCCATCGCCGGAGGAGCAAATCCTAGTCTCGAGTATCTAGTCCCTTGTCATAGTTTCGTATGAACCTGTAAGTTGCCGCTATGATCACCCTATTATGGTTGACATTAGAAACAACGACACTCTCATGGTCTAAAGAATTATGCATACGTTAACTTTCTCTGTGTTTTGGACTATAGACTTGTGACAAAATCATCTCCTAGTATAACATATAACTTGGGTCGATTCAACACAAGGGTTCTTCAAACATCGGGCCCTTAATATTGTCGGCATCATCGCTACACTTAACTACGCACATGATCAGAACAGAACCATGATGCAACACTTGAGCTAGCCCTAGAGTCATTTTCTATTTTACCGTTTATTATTCTACACATGCACATGAGTTTTCCTCTTAGCCTCATGGACTCGAGAACAATATCAGTTATAGCATAGAATATAAGCATTAATCATAAACTTAGAAATAATTAATACTTTTAGGTAACACCCTACTCCTATTATTTGGACTAGTTAATTGCCTCGTGCATTGCTACGGGGTTTGGGGATCAAAGGAGGGTCCTTCATTCGATCGATGAACATGTGAGTACCAACGAGGGCTACGTACGCATTCCCCTTTAATAGTAGAGATGTAGTGCAATATATGCCGGTCGATCTCAGCGGAGTAACTTGGTTACAAGGCACCACCAGTGGAGGCAGTGAGAGGAAGTCGAAGGTTTATGTGACGAACCATAAGTCTCGATGCGTGTGGAAGAACTGAAACGATCTACTGATTCAACTTACCAACTAAGAGGCCACTAGCCTACCTTATATACCTGGCTCGGCTAGGGTTACATGGCTCATGTCGATTTACATATGGGTTCTTGTGTTACCGAGTTGCGTTGGACGCCAAATCGCTTAGTCAGCCAGTCGGTCGCCTTGTCCTTCAAGATGGTCGTGGCATCATGTCTTGATGGTGAGCTTGAGTCGTCGATCCGGCCCAAGACACAACGATTGTGTGCCACCGTTCTGCCTTACTGTGTAAAATCCTCATTAATTTAATCCTCCAAAAACTCTCTAGAGATCATTCAAAGCAAAGAGCCCCTTGTAGTTACAATGTCACGCTACTTCTGATTTGTAAGGCTGAAATGGTGTTTGATTAAACAAAAGAAAATTTGAGGCTTCTTTCCAAAAGGCTGAGTGGACAAAAAGTCATTTTAAGTTTATTAGTATAAATTAACAAATGAATCTGTATACAGAGAAAACAACCACCATGACAACCAACCA
Source organism: Triticum dicoccoides (assembly GCF_002162155.2). Classification (NCBI taxonomy): domain Eukaryota; kingdom Viridiplantae; phylum Streptophyta; class Magnoliopsida; order Poales; family Poaceae; genus Triticum; species Triticum dicoccoides. Next base: position 497,169,449 of record NC_041381.1, read on the forward strand.
ACATGCGTTGCCCACCAAGATTCACGAGGCACTGGAGACGACTGACAAAGGTGTGGATGATGAAACTGTGACCAGTAGGGCCGGCTAGCGACAAACTGATAACAGTTGAGATGACATAGGAGGAAGCCAATGACAGCGAGGGGAGGCGAATG
>NC_041381.1:497169891-497176221 GCF_002162155.2 Triticum dicoccoides
CGACGGGACTCCTTCGGGCAACGATGAGTGGCTAGGGCCGTGGCTCTGGAGGTTTTTTAGGTGGCGGGAAGAGGGTGTGGCTCCAGAGCCACTCAAGATGAGTGACCTGAGAGGCCGGCTAGGGTAACCAACTATTGTTGCGACCACTTATGTCGACTCCCAAGATTACTGAAAAAGGCTTTCGCCCCGCTTTATATATAGAAACAACGATCCACAAGCATCACGATACAAACTCACGCCGCCACCACACACGACACACACACCCAAGGCGAGATACAAAGGTGACAAGCACCGCCACACCACCCTAACGACTACCAAGCCACTACATATGTGCGAGGACGAACCGCTTGGAGCCACAGAGACCTCCAATTCTCCGAGGAGAGGTGAGATGGAAAATGACGGAGCAAGGACTCCAAGATGGTGCCGCCTAGAAGGAAACATGCTGAGGTGATGTGTAGTTGAATTGACATATACACCTGTTTTGCTAGATTTTTTACTTCTTTGTATACCTTTCTTAGGATATATACTCAGAATTTTCATTCAAGACTGACTATTGGTCGGGGAAAGCATGCCCCCTGTCAGATATACCCTTTAGCTCTGCAGAATCCAAGTGTAAACCTCATTTTGTAAGTATACATTCCATTAGCAAGTGTAGTAGAAAATGTCACTGCTTTTCTGTTTATCGTTCTATTTATTCAGCGAAAATGCCCGCGGTGATGCCGCATGGGAGTGCAGATGCGGCGTCCTCGAGCTGCCATACAAAACGGGAACTTGAGCTAACAAACTAGCTACTGACCTGACTACGGGGTGCAGCCAATTTATTTCCAACAATAAGCGAACGTGTAGCCGGAAAAAAACAATAAGCAGACATGATTTATCATCCCGTGCTGTTGTGCATGGCTCGTCCGGGCAAAGATCATAACGTATGCGCAAGTTTTGAAATACCAACCCCGCAAAAAAAGAGTTTTGAAATACCAACGAACGTGCAGCAAACCACAGATTCTAAATTGAACAAGCCTACCAGATGCACGGGTTGGAAAAATTATCAAGTTTGCACTACAGTTAGTTTTCACATTTTTGAAAGTTTGGAGTCCTCCTATAAGAACTCCAACACGGTTCACCAAATCGTCCCCAAATGTCTGGACTACACGGTCCGGAAACTTTTAGCCATCCAATGGGAGACATCCAACATCGGCAGCATGGTCCGGACATCCCCTAACTTGAAAAAAAAACTAGGTTTTCTTTTTTTGAGCGATGGAAAAAACTAGGTTCGTTTCATGAACAGTGTTAGAGTTGCACTGGGCGCCACTTTCGGTCCTCGTGCCCACTAATGGATGTTCTGGGCCCAGGCCCAGTAACACTCCCTTCACTCACCGACCTCGCTCTCGCTAGCTGCCTCTGCTCGTTTCATTTTATTTCAACCAGCTCACTAGCCGACTTAACTGTTCACTTTTCTAGAAAAAGTTTGTAAGTTCGAGGAAAAGTTTGTGTATTCAAAAAAGGATCACGGATTTGAAAAAAGTTTCGCATGGTTGAAAAAAGGTTCATGAATTTGAAAAAAGTTTGTGCATTTTGAAAACATTCATGAATTTGGAAAAAATGCGAGTTTTAAAAATTTCATGAATTTGAAAAATAATCAAAAATTTGAAAAATGTATGCCTATTTGAAAACCTTAATACAACTGAATAAATTTGTGGATTCAAACAAAATTTAGGAATTTGAAAATTCGTGCATTTGGAAAATTTCATAAATTTATAAAAATGAGAATTTTAGAAAGTTCATAGCTTTTGAAAAAATTTAAGGAATTATAAAAAGTCTACATTTCAAATTTAAAAATAAAATAAAAATAAAAAGAAAAAACTAACCAAAAGCGTTGAAATGTGCACTACTCGCTCCCCATATGCGCCCATTTGGGCTGGCCTATGTGCGGGGTGGCGCGCCCTTTTTCATTTTCTCTTTCATTCCTCCTTTTTGTTTCATTTTCCCTTTTTATTTGTTTCCTTATTTACCTAAAATAAGGTTTTATAAAATATTCATGATGTCGAAAATGTTCATAAATTTTAGAAAACTAAATTTTAAAATATATTCATGACCGAATATTCTCGGATTTCAAAAAATGTTCACAAATTTAGAAAATTATTCACAAAAATGTTCACTACTTTGGAAAAAAAAACTTCATAAATTTCACGAAATGTTTCTTTATTCAAAAGGATGTTCGCAAACATCTAAAATTTAAAAAATTGTATTTGATGAACAAATTTTGAATTGCATGAAAATTATTGTATCCGATGAACATTTAAAATTCATGAAAAATTTCGAGAAAAATGTGATGAAAGTTTTTCTATATTTGATGAACAATATTTGAATTTGATGAATAGTTTTGAAATTGATGAAATTTGGTAAATTCGGTAAACGGTTTTGAATTTGATGAATAAAAATATTCGAGAAAATAAAAAAATAAAAATTAACATGGAAATATAAAACCAAAAGGAAAATGAAAAAAAACTAGTATGTGAATGTTCTAGAATGTTCCCAAAATCGGAAGAGGGATTGCGCGTTGAGTCGACCCAATTCACTTAGCGAGTGTAAGGGGTGGGCGTTTGGTCGACATGTGTCAACGCACAGGTGCAAATGAGAAGAAAGAAAAGGTAAATGGTCCGAGACCAGGTCGAAGGGAAGGTGTGCACTAGGTTTGCAGAAACAATAGCAAATAATTCTAAAAAAACAATAGCAAGCTCGCACCAAAAGTACCAAATTGGGACTGGTGGAAGTTTGAATTTTAATCATTTTCGAAGACGCCTGGGCCACTATTTAGAATTTTGGGTCAATCCATCTTGTTCCGCACAAGTACATGAAGTGTAACTATGTGGTGGCCACAGACGGACTTGTGGTTCTCGAAGTATTTCCACCTAAGGGCTCGGTCAAAGGAATTTCATAGGGTTCTTGGAGAGTTATAATTTTTTTTCTATGTTGGTCTTTTAAGTCATAGGATTGAATCCTATATGGTTTCTCCCTACGAAATCATGTGCACTACATCTCATAGGAAATGTAACATTCACTCCAACCTCTTTTTCAAATTTCTTTGTTTTTCCTATGGCATCAACACTCTCTGTTGATCCTACAGGATTCAAACGGGCATGTCACTTTAATTCTGTAATTTTCTATCCCTGCATTTTGAGAGCCATGCCATTCAAAGAGTGCCTAATTTTTTCTAGCGCAGAGCTACTTCCCCCGCCCTAGATAATGGGATATCTGTGGCCCGTGCGCCAAATTGCCGCACTCCACCCTGGATCGGTGCCTTGGGAAAAAAATGTATTGATTACCTGGAATCAATGGTGTAGATAGGTCCCAGACTTCCTAGGTGGTCGGCTGGGTCATCACGTCGGATCTCTTTGCTGACTGTAGAGCCCTCAACACTGTTTAGACTACTCACAGTGGGAGTAACATAGATAGTAACATCACACATATGTTAGATAAACTCGATGATGTGGCATGCAATAAATAAATAAAGAGAGGAAAATGGTAACATAGCTAGTTACTAGTAGTATGAGTAACATCACACATATCAAGGCAAGATGAGTCTATAGACTAATAAATAAAGTATTGCATGTCACCACACATGTTACTCCCCACTTTAGATGTAATAACATAGATCAGTAACATATGCATGTTACTCGTCTATGTTACTATCCATTGTGGCTAGTCTTAGCACTATAGCGTGTATTTGGCTCAGGGCTTGCCTAGGTCCTGGCCTAATCTTGATGACACTACTGCCTGGAATTGTTCCTATTACTGAAAATAGTAATAACAATTCAATCGAATCGGCATTTTTCTACTGAGTTGCGATTTTGGTCCAGTGCACCTTATACATGATAAAAAAAGGGAGAAAACTCTATTCTAGTCAATTAGTAGTCCCACTTGGGATTTCTTTGAATTTGCACGCATAGCCACACACAACAGGTCAGACCTATCCGTCGCCGCCAACTTTTCCAACCCTCTCGTCGCCGCCAGGCCAAGACCATGTGGCTCCTGCAAAGGCAAGGAGGATCTCTCCACAAAGGAGTTTGATGCAGCGGGGTTGGCCGGCTATGGCGGATCGTGGCTGCTGGCGACGACAAATGTATGGCTAGGCGGTGGCAGTTCTGGACTAGCGGCACACGCTTGCGATGTTGCCTATGTCGACAAAGTCCAAAGGTCCCTAAAGACGGGGTCCTAGATGGTGGCGGGCTCGACCTCTAGCCCAGATTTGGCGTGCAATGGCATGGGCGTCTTGACTTAGGCTGGTTTAGGGAGTCTATGTGTCTTGGGCGAGGCGGCGTTGCCCCAGGTTAGGAATAATGTCCTCCCATCCTATCCATGTTTTTGGTTCGCTTTGCTTGGGAGGGGCATGTGGATATGTATCTCCGATGGATCCTCCTGGATCCAGTCGGCTCCGGTCTCCGGTGAATCCTTATGGATTCAGTATGTGTTCGTGGTCTTTGGAGTATCTACACGATCTTTTCGGCATCTTCTTCTTCGGGGTGATGATTTGTTACGTAGATTGAGGTCGCATGCATCTTCTGCTCTACATCAACGATTGTCTGATCTTTGCTTCTTCTCATACATAGAATCGATCCATCCCACAAAAGTTTTCACGACCACCCACGAGCCTTAGATGGCCCTCCCTCGACCGGCATTCGTCATTTCCATGGGCTTTGCCTCCAATCTGGAGCTCCCGACCCCTCTACAACTTCTGCCACCACCCCATCCACCTCCATAGTTCCTGACGGCATCGCCGCCTACAACTCTATGCCCCACCAAAGTTGGTGACTACAAGTCCATGTAGGTGTCATCTTTTGAGCTCCTGCGAGTTGTGACATGTTTTGTGGGCCTCTACTGCTGACAATGAGGGGGAGCTAGTCCCTAAGCACGATCAGCTTCCACCAATGCCATTGACTTCTAGAGAGTGTGCATGGGGCGCAAGGCGGAAGCGTGTGGGGGTTGGCAGGAGGTGATGCCGCACCATAGCCCATGTCGTCAACTTCGCCAAATTTGGCTTTGGCTTATCTTCTATTCCCCCACATGGCTTCATGATAGATTCTACAGATGTCTCGCTTCTCTGCGCCGCACGTCAGATTGCATAGACTCCTTTAGGTTCTCTCATTTCTTTCCAAACAGTCATTGGGCTTGTGATAACATCTGGCATCTTCTCAGCCTATTGGAAAACCCTACTGCCTCACTGGCATCCTGCCTCGTCGTCAAGCATCCTCAAGCTCCAGCTCTACGTTAGGCCCATTCCAAGGTGATTCATCATGATTCATGGGTGTCGGTCATCTTCTCTCCCACTATCTTGGCAAGCCCGAGTAATGTGGTCCCGTGGTCCGTCTTTGTTGTGCAAGCCAAATTGCTACACTCTCGGGTGCTAGCATTGGCTTCGCTTGAGCTGAAGGAGGCGGTCCACCCTCCTCGTGACGTCGCTGGATATATGTAAGGTTGGCTTCTTTGGGCCGGGAGCTTTCTAGAGCGTGTGGAGGTTGCTCTGGGCAAGTCCTCTCTTGTACCTAAGGTGATGCTGACCCCACAAGTGTTGCCTCCTATTGTAGAGCATGGGGTTGACTTTGATGACTAGAGGGATTTAGAGCTCTATGATCGCTTCTCCCCTCGTGTTGGGGCAAGTTTATTGTCACTACCTGCCTTTCCCTCTATGCGTACTGGCTCGCTAGATGAGGCTACTAGTGGAGTGGGGCTTCATGATCGTTTCTCCCTCGTTCTCAGGCCATCTCACTGTCGTCTTCCTTTGAGGATATATCTATCGATGTGGTCATCACTCTGGTGCTGCAGATCATGCTCGAGCTTCAGGGGTTGTGTTCATAACTGGTTCTACCTCTATCCGTCGAGCAAGTCAAGATGCACTCGCTCGATATCTCTGATGTGCTTTTACTACCCAGCCAGGCGGTCAACTTCGAGGAGAGCCATGATTTGGACTATGTAGTCTCTCACTTGCCTCGTGGTTTCTATAGGTTTTGAGCTTGTTGCATCCGAGTGTTGGTACTTGTGCCTGTGGCTCTCTTTGGAAAAGAGATTTGCAGTTTCCTTACTACTTTGGTTGATGCTAACCCTGGATCAGGCAAGATGATTGGTTGTCTTTTGAAGGGGAACACCATCACGTAACAAAACTTCTCAAAATGACCGAGTGATTGTCAATATCTCTCCTAATTGGTGACATGAACACCGCCACATCATCCACATAGAGGGTTGATCTCACCATGGCACCCCTCTCCCTTGAAATCTCGTGCCCCTTCCGTGTTGCCAATTCGAGGATTTGTTATAGAGGCTCGATCGTGATGATAA